>NC_092772.1:12008263-12308263 GCF_047496795.1 Chiloscyllium punctatum
CCTTCTCTGTCCCCCTTCTCTGTCCCCCCTTTGTCCCCCACTCTGTCCCCCGTCTCTGTCTACCTCTGCCCCCCCAACCCCCCTCCTGTCTCCCCCTCTGTCGCCCCCTCTCTCTCTGTTGCCCCCTCTCTCTGTCGCCCCCTCTCTCTGTCGCCCCCTCTCTCACTGTCCCCCTTTCTTTCTGTCCCCCTCTCTCTCTGTCCCCCTCTCTCTGCCCCCACTCTGTCTCCCACCCGCCTCTCTCTGTACCCGCTCACTGCGCCCCCCCCGTTCCCCCTCTCTCTGCCCCACTCTCTCTGGACCCCCTCTGTCCCTCCACTCTCTGACCCCCTCTCTCTGACTCACTCTATCTCCTCTACACTCTCCTCCGTCTCTCTCTGGCCCCCCTCTCTCTGTACCCCCTCTCTCTGTCCCCCCTCTCTCTCTGTCCCCCCATCTCTCTCTGTCCTCCTCTCTCTGTCCCCCTCTCTTTCTGTCCCCTCTCTATCTCTGTCCCCCTCTCTCTCTGTCCCCTCTCTCTCTCTGTCCCCCCCCCTCTCTCTTCCTCTCTCTCTCTGTCCCCATCTATCTCCCCCACTCTCTGTACCCCCCTGTCTGTCCCCCTCCCTTTGACCCCCTCTATCTCCCCTCTTTTTGTCCCCCTCTTTAGTCCCCCTCTATGTCTCCCACTCTCAGTAACCCACTCTCTGTCCGCCTCCCTCTGACCCCCTCTACCTCCCCCTCATTTTGTCCCCCTCTATCTCCCCACTCTCAGTACCCCCCTCTCTGTCCCCCTCTCCGTGCCCGTCTCTCTGTGCCCCTCTCTCTCTCTGTGCCCCTCTCTCTGTGCCTCTCTCTCTGTGCACCTCTCTCTGAGCCCCTCTCTCTCTATCCCGCTCTCTGTCCCCCTCTCTCTCCCACCCGACTCGCTATCCCCACTCTTTGTCCCCCTCTCTCTCTGTCCCTCTCTCTCTGTCAACTCTCTCTCTCTGACCCCCTCTCTCTCTCTGTCCCCCTCTCTCTGTCCACCTCTCTCTGTCCCCCTCTCTCTGTCCCCCTCTCTCTGTCCCCCTCTCTCTGTCCCCCTCTCTCTGTCCCTCTCTCTCTGTCCCTCTCTCTCTGTCCCTCTCTCTCTGTCCCCCTCTCTCTGTCCCCTCTCTCTCTGTCCCTCTCTCTCTGTCCCCCTCTTTCTGCCCCCCCATCTCTACCCCACTCTCTGCCCCCCTGTCTGTCGCCCTCTCTCTGCTCCATCTCTCTCTGCCCCCTCTCTGACCCCCTCTCTCTCAGTCCCCCACTCTCTCCATCTCCCCACTCTTTGTCCCCCCACTCTCTGTGCCCCTCTCTCTCTGCCCCCTTCTCCCTTCCACCCACCTCTCTCTGTCCCCCCTCTCTGTCCCCCCCTTTCTGCCCCCTGTCTCTCTGTCCCCCCTCTATCTCCCCCACTCTCTGTGCCCCTCTCTCTGTACCATTCGCTCTGACCCCCTCTATTTCTCCCACTCTCTGTGCCGCTCTCTCTGTCCCCCTCCCTTTGACAACCTCTATCTCCCCCTCTCTCTGTCCCTCTCTCTCTGTCCACCTCTCTCTCCACCGCCTCTCTCTCTGTACCCTCTCTCTCTGTCCCCCTCTCTCTCTGTCCCCTATCTCTCTCTGTCCCCCCCCCTCTCTGTCCCCCCCTCTCTCTCTGTCCCCTCTCTCTCTGTCCCCCTCTATCTCCCCCACTCTCAGTACCCCCCTCACTTTACCCCTCCCTCTAACCCCCTCTACCTCCCCCTCTTTTTGTCCCCCTCTATCTCCCCCACTCTCAGTAACCCCCTCTCTGTCCCACTCTCTGTGCCCCACAATCTGTGCTCCTCTCTCTGTCCCCCACTAATCCCCCTCTCTCTGTCCCCCTCTCCTCTGTCACCCTCTCTCGCTGTCCCCCTCTTTATCACTCTCTCTGTCCCCCTCTGTCTGACCCCCTCTATCTCCTCCACTCTCTGTCGCCCACTCTCTATCGCCCTCTGTCTGTCCCCCCTCTCTCTGTACCCACCTTTCTCTGTTCACCCCCTCTTGTCCCCCCTCTCTCTGTCCCCATCTCTGTGTCCCGCCCTCTCTCTGTCCCTCCTCTCTCTGTCCCCCTCTCTCTGTCCCCCCTCTCTGTCTGTCCCCTCTCTCTCTGTCCCCTCTCTCTGTCCCCCTTTATCTCCCCCACTCTCTGTGCCCCTCTCTCTATCTCCCTCCCTCTGACCCCCCCTCTACCTCCCCCTCTTATTGTCTCCCTTTATCTCTCCCACTCTCTGTACCGCCCTCTCTGTCCCCCTCTCTGTGAACCCCTTTCGGTGCCCCTCTCTCTGTGACCCTCTCTCTCCCACCCACCTCGCTAACACTCCCTCTTTGTCCTCCTCTCTCTCTGTTCCCCTCTCTCTCAGTCCGGCTCTCTCTGTTCCCCCTATCTCTGTCGCCCTCTCTCTCCCACCGCCTCTCTCTCTGTCCGCCTCTCTCTGTCCCCCTCTCTCTCTGCCCCCCTCTCTCTGTCCCCTCTCTCCACAACCCAGCTCTCTGCCTCCTCTTTGACCCCCTCTCTCTATATGTCCCCCAATCTCACCATCTCCCCACTCTTTGTCCCCCTGTCTCTGCCCCGTCTATCTCCCCACTCTCTGTGCCTCTCTCTCTGTCCCCCTCTCTCTGTCCCCCTCTCTCTGCCCCCTTCTCACTGACTCCCTATCTCTCCCCCCACTCTGTCCCCCAGTCTCTGACACCCACTCTCTGACCCCCTCTCTCTGACCCCCTCTATCTTCCCCACTCTCTGTCCCCCTCTCTCTCTGTCCCCCTCTCTCTCTCTGTTCCCCTCTCTCTCTGTCCCCCTCTCTCTCTTTGTCCCCCCTCTATCTCGCCCACTCTCTGTGCACCTCTCTCTGTCTCCCTCTCTCTGACGTCCTCTATCTCCCCCTCTTTTGTCCCCCTCTCTGTCCGCTTCTATCTCCCCCACTGTCTGGACCTCTCTCTCAGTACCCTTCCCTCTGACCCCCTCTATCTCCCCTACTCTCTGTGCCCCTCTCTCAGTCCCCCTCTCTCTGACGCCCTCTATCTCCCCCTCTTTTTGTCCCCCTCTTTTTGTCCCCCTCTTTTTGTCCCACTCTATATCCCCCACTCTCAGTACCCCACTCTCTGCCCCCCTCCCTCTGACCTCCTCTACCTCCCCCTCTTTTTGTCCCCCTCATTTGTCCCCCTCTATCTCCCCCACTCTCAGTAACCCCCTCTATGTCACACTCTCTGTGCCCCTCTCTCTGTCCCTCTCTCTCTGTCCCCCACTAATCCCCCTCTCTCTGTCCCCCTCTCCTCTGTCACCCTCTCTCGCTGTCCCCTATATATCACCCTCTCCTCCACTCTCTGTCGCCCTCTCTCTATCGCCCTCTCTCTGTCCCCCCTCTCTCTGTCCCCCCTCTCTCTGTCCCCCCTCTCTCTGTCCCCCCACTCTCTGTTCCCACCCTCTCTCTGTCCTGCCCTCTCTCTGTTCCCTCTATCTATGTTCCCCCCTCTCTCTGTCCCCCCTCTTTGTCCCCCTCTCTGTCCCCTCCCTCTGTCCTCCCGTCCCCCCCTCTGACACCCCCTCTCTCTGTCCCCCTCTATCTCCCCCACTCTCTGTGTCCCTCTCTCTGTCCCCCTCTCTCTGACCCACTCTACCTCCCCCTCTCTCTGTCCCCCTCTATCTCTCTCACTCTCTGTGCCCCTCTCGCTGTTCGCCTCCTTTGACCACCTCTATCTCCCCCTATCTCTGTCCCCCTCTCTCTCAGTCCGGCTCTATCTGATCCCCCTCTCTCGGACCCCCTCTCTCTACCAGCCGCCTCTCTCTCTCTGTCCCCCCTCTCTCGGTCCCCACCTCTCTCTGTCCCCCCCTCTCTCTGTCCCCCCCTCTCTGTCCCTCTCTCTCTGTCCCCCTCTTTCTCTCCCCTGCTCTCTGCCAACCCCTCTGTCGGCCTGTCTCTGCTCCGTCACTCTCTGCCCCTCTCTCTAACCCCCTCTCTCTCTCCATCCCCCCACTCTCTGTCCCCCTCTCTGACCCGCTCTCTCTGACCCCCCCATCTCCCTCACTCTTTACAACTCTCTCTGTCCCCCACTCAATATCCCTCTCTCTCTCTGTCACCCTGTCTCTGAGCCCCGCTATCTCCCCCCACTCTCTGTGCTCCTCTCTCTGTCGCCCTCTCTCTGCCCTCCTCTCCCATCCACTGCCTCTCTCTCTTCCACTCTCTCTGTCCCCCTCTCTCTGGTCCCCCCTCTCTCTATCCCCCCTCTCTCTGTCCCCCTCTCTCTCTGTGCCCCTCTCTCTCTGTGCCCCTCTCTCTCTCCCTGCCCCCTCTCTCTCTGCCCCGCTCTTTCTCTGTCCCCCCCACCTCTCTGTACCCCCCTCTGTTCCCCCCTCTGACCCCGTCTCTCTCTGCCCCACCCCGCCCCCTCTCTCTCTTTGTCCCCTCTCTCTCTGTCCCCGCTCTCTCTGTCACCCTCTCTCAGTCGCCATTTCTCAGCCCCCTCTCTCACTGTCCCCCTCTGTCTCTGACCCCCTCTCTTGCTGTCCCCCTCGATATCGCCCTCTCTCTATCCCCATCTCTCTGACCCCCTCTATCTCCTCCACTCTCTGTGCCCCTCTCTCTGTCCCTCTCTCTCTGTCCCCCGCTCTCTGTCCCCCTCTCTCTCTGTCACCCCCTCTCTCTGTCCCCCCACCTCTCACTTGCCCCCCTCTCTTTCCCCTCTCTCTCTGCCCCGTCTCCCTCAGCCCCCTCTCACACTGTCCCCCTCCGCCTGTCCCCTCTCTCTCTGCCCCTCTCTCTCTGTCCCGCGCTCTCTCTGTCCCACACTCTCTCTGTCCCCCCTCTCTCTGCCCCCCTGTGCCCCCCTCTCGGTCTCCCCCTTCTCTGTCCCCCCTTCTCTGTCACCCCCCTCTCTCTGTCCTTCTCTCTCTCTCTGTGCCTCTCTCTCTCTGTCTCCCCCTCCCTCCTGCCCCCCCTCTCTCTGTCCCCTCACTCTGTCCCCCTCTCTCTCTGCCCCCTCACTTTGTCCCCCTAACTCTCTCTGTCTGTCCCCTCTCCTCTTTCCCCTCTCTCTCTGCCCCCTCTCTTTCTGCCCCCTCTCTCTGTCCCGCTCTCTCTGTCCTGCTCTCTCTCTCTCTCTCTCTGTCCCCGCTTTCTCTCTCTGTCCCAGCCTCTCTCTGTCCCCCCTCTCTCTCTCTGCCCCTCTCACTCTGTCCCCCTCCGTCTGCCCCATCTCTCTCTGTCCCTCTCTCTCTCTCTCTCTCTCTCTCTGTCCCGCTCTCTCTCTGACCCGCTCTCTCTCTCTCTCTGTGCCCCACTCTCTCTGTCCCCCCCTCTCTCTTTGTCCCCCTCTCTGTACCACCCTCTCTGTACCCCCCCTCTGCCCCCCCTTCTCCGTTCCCCCTTCTCTGTCCCCCCTTCTCTGTCCCCCTCCTCTGTCCCCCCGATACCCCTCCTGTCTCCCCCGTCCCCCCTCTCTCTGTCCCACCTCTCTCTCTGTCGCCCATATCTCTTTCCCCATCTCTCTGTCGCCCCCTCTCTGTCCTCCCTCTCTGTACCCCCCATCTCTGTACCCCCCTCTTTGCCCCCTCTGTCCCCTTCTCTGTCCCCTTCTCTGCCCCCCCTTCTCTGTCCCCCCTTTGTCCCCCACTCTGTCCCCCATCTCTGTCTACATCTGCCTCCCAACCCCCCTCCTGTCTCCCCCTCTCTCTGTCGCCCCCTCTCTCTGTCGCCCCCTCTCTCTGTCGCCCCCTCTCTCTGTCGCCCCCTCTCTCTGTCCCCCCTCTCTCTGTCCCCCCCTCTCTCTGCCCCCACTCTGTCTCCCACCCGCCTCTCTCTCTACCCCCTCACTGCGCCACCCCCTGTTCCCCCTCTCTCTGCCCCTCTCTCTCTGGACCCCCTCTGTCCCTCCTCTCTCTGACCCCCCTCTCTCTGACTCCCTCTATCTCCTCTACACTCTCCTCCGTCTCTCTCTGGCCCCCCTCTCTCTGTACCCCCTCTCTCTGTCCCCCCTCTCTCTCTGTCCCCCTCTCTCTGTCTGTCCTCCACTCTCTGTCCCCCTCTCTTTCCGACCCCCTCTCTATCTCTGTCCCCCTCTCTCTCTGTCCCCTCTCTCTCTCTGTCCCACCTCTCTCTGCCCCTCTCTCTCTGTCCCCCTCTATCTCCCCCACTCTCTGTACCCCCCTGTCTCTCCCCCTCCCTTTGACCCCCTCTACCTCCCCTCTTTTTGTCCCCCTCTTTTTGTCCCCCTCTATCTCTCCCACTCTCAGTAACCCACTCTCTGTACCCCACCCTCTGACACCCTCTACCTCCCCCTCATTTTGTCCCCCTCTATCTCCCCCACTCTCAGTACCCCCCTCTCTGTCCCCCTCTCCGTGCCAGTCTCTCTGTGCCCCTCTCTCTCTGTGCCCCTCTCTCTCTATCCCGCTCTCTGTCCCCCTCTCTCTCTGTCCCTCTCTCTCTGTCCCTCTCTCTCTGTCCCCCTCTCTCTGTCCCCCCTCTCTCTCTCTCCCCTCTCTCTCTCTGTCCCCTCTCTCTCTGTCCCTCTCTCTCTGTCCCTCTCTCTCTGTCCCTGTCTCTCTCTCCCCCTCTCTCTGTCCCCCCTCTCTCTCTGTCCCCTCTCTCTCTGTCCCTCTCTCTCTGTCCCTCTCTCTGTCCCCCCTCTCTCTCTGTCCCCCTCTCTCTGTCCCCCCTCTCTCTCTGTCCCACTCTCTCTGTCCCCTCTCTCTCTGTCCCTCTCTCTCTGTCCCTCTCTCTCTGTCCCTCTCTCTCTGTCCCTCTCTCTCTGTCCCCTCTATCTCTACCCCACTCTCTGCCCCCCTGTCTGTCGCCCTCTCTCTGCTCCATCTCTCTCTGCCCCCCTCTCTGACCCCCTCTCTCTCAGTCCCCCACTCTCTCCATCTCCCCACTCTTTGTCCCCCCACTCTCTGTGCCCCTCTCTCTGTCGCCCTCTCTCTCTGCCCCCCTCTCCCTTCCACCCACCCCTCTCTGTCCCCCCTCTCTGTCCCCCCTCTCTGTACCCCCTTTCTGCCCCTCTGTCTCTCTGTCCCCCTCTATCTCCCCCACTCTCTGTGCCCCTCTCTCTGACCCCCTCTACCTCCCCCTCTTTTTGTCCTCCCTCTCTGACCCCCTCTATCTCCCCCACTCTCTGTACTACTCTCTCTGTACCATTCGCTCTGACCCCCTCTATTTCTCCCACTCTCTGTGCTTCTCTCTCTGTTCCCCTTCCTTTGAGAACCTCTCTCTGTCCCTCTCTCTGTCCCTCTCTCTGTCCCTCTCTCTCTGTCCACCTCTCTCTCCCACCGCCTCTCTCTCTGTCCCCCTCTCTCTCTGACCCCTCTCTCTCTGTCCCCCTCTCTCTCTGTCCCCCTCAATCTCCCCCACTCTCTGTGCCCCTCTATCTGTCCACTTCTCTCTGACCCCCTCTACCTACCCCTCTTTCTGTCCCCCTCTATCTCCCCCACTCTCAGTACTCCCCTCTCTTTACCCCTCCCTCTGACCCCCTCTACCTCCCCCTCTTTTTTCCCCCTCTTTTTGTCCCCCTCTATCTCCCCCACTGTCAGTAACCCCCTCTCTGTCCCACACTCTGTGCCCCACAATCTTTGCCCCGCTCTCTGTCCCTCTCTCTCTGTCCCCCTCTCTGTCCCCCACTCTCTGTCCCCCTCGCTCTGTCCCCCACTAATCCCCCTCTCTCTGTCCCCCTCTCCTCTGTCACCCTCTCTCGCTGTCCCCCTCTATATCACCCTCTCTCTGTCCCCCTCTGTCTGACCCCCTCTATCTCCTTCACTCTCTGTCGCCCACTCTCTATCGCACTCTGTCTGTCCCCCCTCTCTCTGTACCCACCTTTCTCTGTTCACCCCCTCTTTGTCCCCCCTCTCTCTGTCCCCATCTCTGTGTCCCGCCCTCTCTCTGTCCCCTCCTCTCTCTGTCCCCCCTCTCTCTGTCCCCCCTCTCTGTCTGTCCCCTCTCTCTCTCTGTCCCCTCTCTCTGTCCCCCTTTATCTCCCCCACTCTCTGTGCCCCTCTCTCTGTCCCCCTCCATCTGACCCCCTCTACCTCCCCCTCTTATTATCCCCCTCTTTTTGTCTCCCTTCATCTCTCCCACTCTCTGTACCCCCCTCTCTGTCCCCCTCTCTGTGAACCCCTTTCGGTGCCCCTCTCTCTGTGCCCCTCTCTCTCCCACCCACCTCGCTACACTCCCTCTTTGTCCTCCTCTCTCTCTGTTCCCCCCTCTCTCAGTCCGGCTCTCTTTGTTCCCCCTATCTCTGTCGCCCTCTCTCTCCCACCGCCTCTCTCTCTGTCCCCCTCTCTCTGTCCCCCTCTCTCTCTGCCCCCCTCTCTCTGTCCCCTCTCTCCACACCCAGCTCTCTGCCTCCTCTTTGACCCCCTCTCTCTATATGTCCCCCAATCTCACCATCTCCCCACTCTTTGTCCCCCTGTCTATGGCCCGTCTATCTCCCCCACTCTCTGTGCCTCTCTCTCTGTCCCCCTCTCTCTGCCCCCTCTCTCTGCCCCCTTCTCTCTGACTCCCTATCTCTCCCCCACTCTGTCCCCCAGTCTCTGACCCCCACTCTCTGACCTCCTCTCTCTGACCACCTCTATCTCCCCCACTCTCTGTCCCCCTCTCTCTCTGTCCCCCTCTCTCTCTGTCCCCCTCTCGCTCTGTCCCCCTCTCTCTCTGTCCCCCTCTCTCTCTGTCCCCCCCTCTCTCTGTCCCCCCCTCTCTCTGTCCCCCTCTCTCTCTGTCCCCCTCTCTCTCTGTCCCCCTCTCTCTCTGTCCCCCTCTCTCTCTGTCCCCCTCTCTCTTTGTTCCCCTCTCTCTCTGTCCCCCTCTCTCTCTTTGTCCCCCTCTATCTCGCCCACTCTCTGTGCACCTTTCTCTGTCTCCCTCTCTCTGACGTCCTCTATCTCCCCCTCTTTTTGTCCCCCTCTCTGTCCCCCTCTATCTCCCCCACTGTCTGGACCTCGCTCTCAGTACCCTTCCCTCTGACCCCCTCTATTTCCCCTTCTCTCTGTGCCCCTCTCTCTGTCCCCCTCTCTCTGACGCCCTCTATCCCCCCTCTTTTTGTCCCCCTCTTTTTGTCCCACTCTATATCCCCCACTCTCAGTACCCCACTCTCTGCCCCCCTCCCTCTGACCGCCTCTACCTCCCCCTCTTTTTGACCCCCTCATTTTGTCCCCCTCTATCTCCCCCACTCTCAGTAACCCCCTCTATGTCCCACTCTCTGTGCCCCTCTCTCTGTCCCCCTCTCTCTGTCCCCCACTAATCCCCACTCTCTCTGTCCCCCTCTCCTCTGTCACCCTCTCTCGCTGTCCCCCTATATCACCCTCTCCTCCACTCTCTGTCACCCTCTCTCTATCGCCCTCTCTCTGTCCCCCCTCTCTCTGTCCCCCCTCTCTCTGTCCCCCCACTCTCTGTTCCCACCCTCTCTCTGTCCTGCCCTCTCTCTGTTCCCTCTATCTATGTTCTCCCCTCTCTCTGTCCCCCCTCTTTGTCCCCCTCTCTGTCCCCTCCCTCTGTCCTCCCGTCCCCCCCTCTGACTCCCTCTCTCTCTGTCCCCCTCTATCTCCCCCACTCTCTGTGACCCTCTCTCTGTCCCTCTCTCTCTGACCCACTCTACATCCCCCTCTCTCTGTCCCCCTCTATCTCCCCCACTCTCTGTACGACTCTCTCTGTACCATTCGCTCTGACCCCCTCTATCTCTCTCACTCTCTGTGCCCCTCTCGCTGTTCGCCTCCCTTTGACCACCTCTATCTCCCCCTCTCTCTGTCCCCCTTTCTCTCAGTCCAGCTCTATCTGATCCCCCTCTCTCGGACCCCCTCTCTCTACCAGCCGCCTCTCTCTCTCTGTCCCCCCTCTCTCGGTCCCCACCTCTCTCTGTCCCCCCACTCTCTGTCACCCCCTCTCTCTGTCCCCCCCTCTCTGTCCCCCTCTCCCTGTCCCCTCTTTCTCTCCCCTGCTCTCTGCCACCCCCTCTGTCGGCCTGTCTCTGCTCCGTCACTCTCTGCCCCTCTCTCTAACCCCCTCTCTCTCTCCACCCCCCCACTCTCTGTCCCCCTCTCTGACCCCCCTCTCTCTGACCCCCCCATCTCCCCCACTCTGTACCCCTATCTCTGTCCCCCACTCTATATCCCTCTCTCTCTCTGTCACCCTGTCTCTGAGCCCCGCTATTTCCCCCCCACTCTCTGTGCTCCTCTCTCTTTCGCCCTCTCTCTGCCCTCCTCTCCCTTCCACCCGCCTCTCTCTGTCCCTCTCTCTCTGTCCCCCTCTCTCTGTCCCCCTCTCTCTGTCCCCCCTCTCTCTATCCCCTCTCTCTCTGTCCCCCTCTCTCTCTGTCCCCCTCTCTCTCTGTCCCCCTCTCTCTCTGTCCCCCTCTCTCTGACCCCCTCTCTCTGTGCCCCTCTCTCTCTGTTCCCCTCTCTCTCTCTCTGCCCCCTCTCTCTCTGCCCCGCTCTCTCTCTGTCCCCCCCACCTCTCTGTACCCCCCCTCTGTTCCCCCCCTCTGACCCCCTCTCTCTCTGACCCCCCCGCCCCCTCTCTCTCTGTCCCCTCTCTCTCTGTCCCCTCTCTCTCTGTCCCCGCTCTCTCTGTCACCCTCTCTCAGTCGCCATTTCTCAGCCCCCTCTCTCACTGTCCCCCTCTGTCTCTGACCCCCTCTCTTGCTGTCCCCCTCTATATCACCCTTTCTCTGTCCCCCTCTCTCTGACCCCCTCTATCTTCTCCACTCTCTGTGCCCCTCTCTCTGTCGCCCTCTCTCTGTCCCCCTCTCCCTGTACCCCCCCCTCTCTCTGTCTACCCTCTGTCTCCCCCTCTCTCTCTGTCCCCCTCTATCTCCCCCTCTCTCTGACCCCCTCTACCACCCCCTCTTTTTGTCCCACTCTCTGTCCCCCTCTATCTCCCCCACTCGCTGTACCACTATCTCTGTACCCTTCGCTCTGAACCCCTCTATCTCCCCCTCTCTCTGTGCCCCTCTCTCTGTCCCCCTCCCTTTGTCAACTACTATCTCCCCTTTCTCTGTCCCCCTCTCTCTGTCCCCCTCTCTCTCAGTCCGTCTCTCTCTGTTCCCCCTCTCTCTGTCCCCCTCTGTCTCCCACCAGCCTCTCTCTGACCCCCTCTCTCTTCCACCCGCCTCTCTCTCTCTGTCCCTCTCTCTCTGTCACCCCCTCTCTATCCCCCACTCTCTCTGCCCCCTCTGTCCCCCCCATCTCTGTCCCCCCCTCTTTCTGTCCACCCCTCTTTCTGTCCCTCCCTCTCTCTGCCCTCCTCTCCCTTCCCCCCGCCTCTCTCTTCCCCCCTCGCTCTGTCCCCCTCTCTCTCTTTCCCCCCCTCTCTCTGTCCCCCTCTCTCTCTGTCCCCGTGTCTCTCCCTGTCCCCCTGTCTCTCTCTGTCCCCCCTCTCTCTCTGCCCCCCTCTCTCTGTCCCCCCCCCTCTCTCTCTGCCCCTCCTCTCTCTGTCCCACTCTCTCTGTCCCACTCTCTCTGTCACACTCTCTCTGACCCCCTCACTCTTTGTCTCTGTCCCCCTCTCTGTCCCCCTCTCTGTCCCCCTCTCTGTCCCCCTCTCTGTCCCCCTCTCTGTGCCCCACTCTCTGTGCCCCACTCTCTGTGTCCCCCTTTCTGTGCCCCCTCTCTCTTTCCCCCTCTCTCTGTCGCCCTCTCTCTCCCACCCGCCTCTCTCTCCCACCCACCTCTCTCAGACTCCCGTCTCTCCCACCGCCTCTCTCTCTGTCCACCTCTCTCTGACACCGTCGCTCTCTGCCTCCTCTCTCTGTCCCCCTCTCTCTGTCCCCCGCTCTCTGTGCCCCTCCCTTTCGCCCTCTCTCTGCTCCGTCTCTCCCTGCCCCCCTCTCTGACCCCCTCTCTCTCTCTCTCTCTCTCTGTCCCACACTCTCTCCATCTCCCCACTGTCTGTCTCCCCCTCTCTCTGACCCCCTCTATCTCCCCCCACTCTTGGTGCTACTCTCTCTGTCGCCTTCTCTCTGCCCTCCTCTCCCTTCCTCCCGCCTCTCTCTCTTCCCCCCTCTCTCTTTCCCCCCATCTCTCTGTCCCCCTCTCCCTGTTCCCCTCTCTCTCTGTCCCCCCCTCTCTGTCCCCTCTCTCTCTGTCCCCCCTCTCTCTGTCCCCCCCTCTATCCCCTCTCCCTCTGCCCCCTCTCTCTCTCTGTTCCCCTCGCTCTCTCTGCCCCCTCTCTTTCTGCCCCGCTCTCTCTCTGTCCCCCCCACCTCTCTGTCCCCCCCGACCCCCTCTCTCTCTGCCCCCCTCTCTCTTCCCCCCTCTCTCTCTCTGTCCCCTCTCTCTCTGTCCCCTCTCTCTCTGTCACCCTCTCTCTGTCGCCATTTCTCAGCCCCCCTCTCTCACTGTCCCCGTCTGTCTCTGACCCCCTTTCTTGCTGTCCCCCTCTATATCACCCTCTCTCTGTCCCCCTCTCTCTGTACCCCCTCTCTCTCTGTCCCCCTCTATCTCCCCCTCTCTCTGACCCCCTCTACCAACCCCTCTTTTTGTCCCACAATCTGTCCCCGTCTATCTCCCCCACTCGCTGTACCACTATCTCTGTACCCTTCGCTCTGAACCCCTCTATCTACCCATCTCTCTGTGCCCCTCTCTCTGTCCCCCTCCCTTTGTCAACCTCTATCTCCCCTTTCTCTGTCCCCCTCTCTCTGTCCCCCTCTCTCTCCCACCATCCTGTCTCTGACCCCCTTTCTCTCCCACCCGCCTCTCTCTCTCTGTCCCTCTCTCTCTGTCCCCTTTCTCTGTCCCCCACTCTCTCTGCCCCCCTCTGCCCCCTTTCTCTGTCCCCTCCCTCTCTGCCCTCCCTCTTTCTGTCCACCCCTCTTTCTGTCCCTCCCTCTCTCTGCCCCCCTCTCTCTGACCCCCTCTCTCTGTCCCCCTCTCTCTGTGCCCCGCTATCTCCCCCCTTTCTGTGCTCCTCTCTCTGTCGCCCTCTCTCTGCCCTCCTCTCCCTTGCACCCGCCTCTCTCTTTCCCCCCATCGCTCTGTCCCCCTCTCTCTCTGTCCCCCTCTCTCTCTCTGTCCCCCCCTCTCTCCATCTCCCCACTGTCTGTCTCCCCCTCTCTCTGACCCCCTCTATCTCCCCCACTCTCCGTGCCCCTCTCTCTGTCGCCCTCTCTCTGCCCCTCTCTTCCTTCCACCCGCCTCTCTCTTACCTTCTCTCTCTGTCCACATCTCTCTCTGTCCCCATCTCTCTCTGTCCCCCCCACTCTCCGCCCCCCCCACTCTCTGTCCCCCTCTCTCTCTCGCCCTCTCTCTGCCCCCATCTCTCTGATTCCCTCTCTCTCCCCCACCCTGTACTCCTCTCTCTGTCCCCTACTCTCTGTCCCCTCTCTCTGTCCCCCTCTATATCCCTGTCTCTCTCTCCCCCTCTCTGACCCTCTCTCTCTCTGCCCTTCTCACTCTGTCCCCTTCTGTCTGCCCCATCTCTCTCTGCCCCTATCTCTCTGTCCCCCTCTCTCTCTCTGCCCCCTTTTCTGTCTGTCCCCTCTCTCTGTCGCCCTCTCTCTCTGTCCCCCATTCTCTCTGTCACCCTCTCTCTTTCGCCATTTCTCTGCCCCCCTCTCTCACTGTCCCCCTCTGTCTCTGACTCCTTCTCTCGCAGTCCCTCTCTATATCACCCTCTCTCTGTCCCCCTCTCTCTGACCCACTCTATCTTCCCCACTCTCTGTGACCCTCTCTCTGTCGCCCTCACTCTGTCCCCCACCTCTCTCTGTCCCCACCTCTCTCTGTCCCCCCCTCTCTCTGTCACCCCCTCTCTGCCCCACGCGCTGTATCCCCCTGCCCCCACACTCTCAGTCCCCCCAACTCTCTGTCCACCCCTCTTTCTGTCCCCTCTATCTCCCCGACTATCTGCGCCCCTCTCTCTGTCCCCCTCCCTTTGACCACCTCTGTCTTCCCCTCTCTCTGTCCCCGCCTCGCTCTCAGACCGGCTCTCTCTGTTCCACCTCTCTCTGTCCTCCTCTCTCTGTCCCCCTCTCTCTGTCCCCCTCTCTCTGTCCCCCTCTCTCTGTTCCCCTCTCTCTGTTCCCCTCTCTCTGTTCCCCTCTCTCTGTCCCCCCTCTCTCTGCCCCCTCTCGCTGTCGCCCTCTCTCTGTCGCCCTCTCTCTCTAGCCCTCTATCTCATCCCCGCTCTCTGCCCCCTCTCTCTGCTCCGTCTCTCTCTGCCCCTCTCTCTTTGACCTTCTCTCTCTCTCTATCCCCCACGCCCTCCATCCCCCCACTCTCTGTCCTCCTCTCTCTGACCCCCTCTCTGCCCCACTCTTTACCCCTCTCTGTCCCCTCTCTCTGTCCCCCACTCTCTGTCCCCCACTCTCTGTCCCCCACTCTCTGTCCCACTCTCTCTGTCCCCCTCTATGTCCACCTCTCTCTGAGCCCCGCTATCTCCCCCACACTCTGTGCTCCTCTCTCTGTCGCCCTCTCTCTGCCCCCTCTCCCTTCCACCCGCCTCTCTCTCTGTCCCCCCCTCTGTCCGCCTCTCTCTCTGTCCGCCTCTCTCTGTCCCCCCTCTCTCTCTGTCCCACTCTCTCTGTCCTCCTGTCTCTGACTCCCTCTCTTTCCCCCACTTTGTACCCCTCTCTCTGTCCCCCACTCTCTTTTCACTCTCTCTCTGTCCCCTCTCTCTCTGCCCCCCTCACTCTACCCACTCACTCTGTCTCCCTCTGTCTGCCCCATCTCTCTCTGCTCCTCTCTCTGTCCCGCTCTCTCTCTGTTCACCTCCTCTCTTTCCACCCCTCTGTCCCATCCCCTCTCTTTCCCCCCCTCACTGTCCCCCTCTCTCTGTCCCCCCTCTCTCTGTCTGCCCCTCTCTGACCCCCTCTATCTCCCACTCTCTCTTTTCCCCTCTCTCTCTCTTTCCCCTCTTTCTCTGCCACCCTCACTCTGTCCCACTCTCTCTGCCCCCTCTCTCTCTGTCCCCTCTTTCTCTGAACCCCTCTATCTCCCCCACTCTCTGTGCCCCTCTCTCTCTGTCCCCCTCTCTCTGACCCTCTCTACCTCCCGCACTCTCTGTGCCCCTCCCTCTGTCCCCCTCCCTCTGACCCCCTCTCTCTGACCCCCTCTATCTCCCCCTCTCTCTGTCCCTGTCTCTCTGTTCCCCCTCTCTCTCTCTGTCGCCCTCTCTCTTCCCCCTCTCTTTCTGTCCCCCACTCTCTCCATCCCCCCATTCTCTGTCCCCCTCTCTCTGAACCCCTCTCTCCCCCACTCTTTACCCCTCTCTGCCCCCTCTCTCTGTCCCCCACTCTCTGTCCCCCTCTCTGTTCCCCTCTCTCTGTCCCCCTCTATGTCCTCCTCTCTCTGAGTCCCGCTATCTCCCCCACACTCTGTGCTCCTCTCTCTGTCGCCCACTCTCTGCCCCCCTCTCCCTTCCACCCGCCTCTCTCTCTGTCCCCCCTCTGCCCGCCTCTCTCTCTGTCCCACTCTCTCTGTCCCCCTCTCTCTCTGTCCCACTCTCTCTGTCCTCCTGTCTCTGACTCCCTCTCTTTCCCCCACTTTGTACCCCTCTCTCTGTCCCCCACTCTCTTTTCACTCTCTCTCTGCCCCCTCTCTCTCTGCCCCCCTCACTCTACCCCCTCACTCTGTCTCCCTCTGTCTGCCCCATCTCTCTCTGCCCCTCTCTCTCTGCCCCGCTCTCTCTCTGTTCACCCCCTCTCTTTCCCCCCTCTGTCCCACCCCCTCTCTTTCCCCCCTCTCTGTCCCCCCTCTCTCTGCCCCCCTCTCTCTGACACCCTCTATCTCCCCCTCTCTCTTTTTCCCCTCTCTCTCTTCCCCTCTCTCTCTGCCCCTCTTACTCTGTCCCACTCTCTCTGACCCCTCTCTCTGTCTGTCTCCTCTTTCTCTGAATCCCTCTATCTCCCCCACTTTCTGTCCCCCTCTCTCTGTTCCCCTCTCTCTCTGTCGCCCTCTCTCTGCCCCCCTCACTCTGTCCCACTCTCTTTGCCCCCTCTCTCTCTGTCCCTTCTTTTTCTCTGTCCCCCTCTATCACCCCCACTCTCTGTGATCCTCTCTCTCTGTCCCCCTCTCTCTGAACCCCTCTACCTCCCCCTCTTTCTGTCCCCCTCTCTCTGTTCACCCACTCTCTCTGTCGCCCTCTCTCTGTCGCCCTCTCTCTGTCGCCCTCTCTCTGTTGCCCTCTCTCTGCCCACCCCCTCTCTACCTCCCTCACTCTGTCCCACTCTCTCTGCCCCCTCTCTCTCTGTCCCCTCTTTCTCTGTCCCCCTCTATCTCCCCCACTCTCTGTGCCCCTCTCTCTCTGTCCCCCTCTCTCTGACCCCCTCTGCCTCCCGCACTCTCTGTGCCCCTCCCTCTGTCCCTCTCTCTCTGACCCCCTCTATCTCCCCCTCTATCTGTCCCTATCTCTCTGAACCCCTCTACCTCCCCCTCTCACTGTTCCCCCCTCTCTCTGTCCCGCTCTCTCTGACCCCCTCTACCTCCCGCACTCTCTCCCCCTCTCTCTGTCCCCATCTCTCTGAACCCCTCTACCTCCCCCTCTTTCTGTCCCCCTCTCTCTGTTCCCCCTCTCTCTCTGTCGCCCTCTCTCTTCCCCGTCTCTCTCTATCACCCTCTCTCTCTGTCCCCCTCTCTCTCTGTCCCCCTCTCTCTGTCCCCCTCTCTCTGCCCCCCCTCTCTCTGACCACCTCTAACTCCCCCACACTCTGTCCTCTCACTCTGCCCCCCCGTCTCCGTGCCATCTCTCTCTCCCCCTCCCTCTCTCCCCCTCTCTCTGTTCCCCCTATCTCTCTCCCCCCTTTCTCTGTCCCCCCTCTCTCTACCCCTATCTCTGTCCCCCTCTCTCTGTCACCCTCTCTCTGCAACCTGTCTGTCACCATCTCTCAGTCCCCTCTCTCTCTCTCTGTCCCTCCCTCTAGCTGTTCCCCCTCTCTCTGTCCCCCCTCTCTATCCCACCTCTATCTGTCCATCGTCTTTGCCCGACCCTTTCTGAACCCCCTCCTCCTCTCACTGTACCCCTCTCTCTCTGTTCCCCTGTCTCCGAACCCCTCGACCTCCCCCACTCTCTGTACCCCCACCACTCTCTGTCCCTCCCACTCTCTGTCCCCCCCTATCTCTGTCGCCCTTTATCTGACCCCCCCTCTCTCTCTGTCCCCCTCTCTCTGTCCCCTTTCTCTCTGTCCCCCTCTATCACCCCTCTTTCTGTCCCCCACACTCTGTCTCTGACCCCCTCTCTCTCTGTTCCCTTCTCTCTGTCCCACTGTCTCTGTCGCCTCTCTCTCTGTCCCCCTCTCTCTCTGTCACCCCTTTCTCTGTCCCCCCTCTCTCTGTCCTCCCCTCTCTGTCCCCCATTTCTCTGTCCCCCATTTCTCTGTTCCCTCTCTCTCTGTCCCCCCTCTCTGTCCCCCCACTCTCTGTGCCCCTCTCTCTCTGTCCACCTCTCTCTGACCCCCTCTAACCTCCCTCACACTCTGTGCCCCTCCCTCTGTCCCCCTCTCTCTGACCCCCTCTATCTCCCCCTCTCTCTGTCCCTGTCTCTCTGTTCCCCTTCTCTCTCTGTCGCCCTCTCTCTTCCCCCTCTCTTTATGTCCCCCACTCTCTCCATCCCCCCACTCTCTATTCCCCTCTCTCTGAACCCCTCTCTCCCCCACTCTTTACCCCTCTCTGCCCCCTCTCTCTGTCCCCCACTCTCTGCCCCCCTCACTCTACCCCCATCTCTCTCTGCCCCGCTCCCTCTCTGTTCACCCCCTGTCTTTCCCCCCCTCTGTCCCACCCCCTCTCTTTCCCCCCCTCTCTGTCCCCCCTCTCTCTCCCCCCTCTCTCTAACCCCCTCTATCTCCCCCTCTCTCTTTTCCCCCTCTCTCTTTCCCCCCTCTCTCTGCCCCCCTCATTCTGTCGCACTCTCTCTGCCCCCTCTCTCTCTTCTCCCCTCTTTCTCTGAATCACTCTATCTCCCCCACTCTCTGTTCCCCCCTCTCTGACCCCCTCTACCTCCCGCACTCTCTGTGCCCCTCGCTCTGTCTCCCTCTCTCTGTCCCCCTCTCTCTGACCCCCTCTACCTCCCCCTCTCTCTGTCCATATCTCTCTGTTCCCCCTCTCTCTCTGTCCCGCTCTCTCTGACCCCCTCTACCTCCCGCACTCTTTGTGCCCCTCCCTCTGTCCCCCTCTATCTGACCCCCTCTATCTCCCCCTCTCTCTGTCCCCATCTCTCTGAACCCCTCTACCTCCCCCTCTTTCTGTCCACCTCTCTCTGTTCCCCCTCTTTCTCTGTCACCCTCTCTCTTCCCCCTCTCTCTCTGTCCCCCTCTCTCTGCCCCCCTCTCTCTGACCACCTCTATCTCCCCCACTCTCTGTCCTCTCACTCTGTCCCCCCCCCCATCTCTGTGCCATCTCTCTCTGTCCCCCTCTCTCTCCCCCATCTCTGTCATCGTCTCCCTGTCCCCCTTCCCTCTCTCCCCCTCCCTCTCTCCCCCTCTCTCTGACCCCCTCTATCTCCCCCTCTCTCTGTCCACATCTCTCTGAACCCCTCTACCTCCCCCTCTTTCTGTCCCCCTCTCTCTGTTCCCCCTCTCTCTCTGTCCCGCTCTCTCTGACCCCCTCTACCTCCCGCACTCTCTGTGCCCCTCCCTCTGTCCCCCTCTCTCTGACCCCCTCTATCTCCCCCTCTCTCTGTCCCCATCTCTCTGAACCCCTCTATCTCCCCCTCTTTCTGTCCCCCTCTCTCTGTTCCCCCTCTCTCTCTGTCACCCTCTCTCTTCCCCCTCTCTCTCTGTCCCCCTCTCTCTGTCCCCGTCTCTCTGCCCCCCTCTCTCTGACCACCTCTATCTCCCCCACTCTCTGTCCTCTCACTCTGTCCCCCCCCGTCTCTGTGCCATCTCTCTCTGTCCCCCTCTCTCTCCCCCATCTCTGTCATCGTCTCCCTGTCCCCCCTCCCTCTCTCCCCCTCCCTCTCTCCCCCTCTCTCTGTTCCCCCATCTCTCTCTCCCCCTCTCTCTGTTCCCCCTATCTCTCTCCCCCTTTCTCTGTCCCCCCTCTCTCTCCCCCTATCTCTGTCCCCCGCTCTCTGTCGCCCTCTCTCTGCAACCTGTCTGTCACCATCTCTCAGTCCCCTCTCTCTCTCTGTCCCTCCCTCTAGCTGTTCCCCCTCTCTCTGTCCCCCCTCTCTATCCCACCTCTATCTGTCCATCGTCTTTGTCCCGACCCTCTCTGAACCCCCTCCTCCTCTCACTGTCCTCCTCTCTCTCTGTTCCCCTGTCTCCGAACCCCTCGACCTCCCCCACTCTATGTCCCCCCCACTCTCTGTCCCCCCTCTCTCTGTCCTCCCCTCTCTCTGTCGCCCTTTATCTGACCCCCCACCTCTCTGTCCCCCTCTATCACCCCTCTTTCTGTCCCCCACACTCTGTCTCTGACCCCGTCTCTCTGTCCCTCTATGTCTCCCTCTCTCTGTTCACTTTTCTCTGTCCCCCGTCTCTGTCGCCTCTCTCTCTGTCCCCCCCTCTCTCTGTCCCCCCTTTCTCTGTCCCCACTCTCTCTGCCCCCTCTCTCTCTGTCCCCTCTTTTTCTCTGTACCCCTCTATCTCCCCCACTCTCTGTGCCCCTCTCTCTCTGTCCCCCTCTCTCTGAACCCCTCTACCTCCCCCTCTTTATGTCCCTCTCTCTCTGTTCCCCCCTCTCTCTGTTGCCCTCTCTCTGTCGCCCTCTCTCTGTCCCTCCTCTCTGCCCCCATCACTCTGCCCCCATCACTCTCTCCCCTCTCTCTTCTCTGTCCCCCCTCTCTCTGACACCCTCTATCTCCCGCACTCTCTGTGCCCCTCCCTCTGTCCCCCTCTCTCTGACCCCCTCTATCTCCCCCTCTTTCTGTCACCCTCTCTCTGTTCCCCCTCTCTCTCTGTCCGGCTCTCTCTCACTCCCTCTACCTCCCGCACTCTCTGTGCCCCTCCCTCTGTCCCCCTCTCTCTGACCCCCTCTATCTCCCCTTCTCTCTACCCCTCTCTCTGTCCCCATCTCTCTGAACCCCTCTACCTCCCCCTCTTTCTGTCCCCCTATCTCTGTTACCCCTCTCTCTCTGTCGCCCTCTCTCTTCCCCCTCTCTCTCTCCCCCCTCTCTCTCTCCCCCCTCTCTCTCTGTCCCCCACTCTCTGTCCCCCACTCTCTGTCCCCCACTCTCTGTCCCGCTCTCTCTGTCCCCCTCTCTCTGTCCCCCTCTCTAAGCCACCCCTCTCTCTGACCACCTCTAACTCCCCCACTCTCTGTCCTCTCACTCTGCCCCCCCCCCCGTCTCTGTGCCATCTCTCTCTGTCCCTCTCTCTCTGTCCCCTTTCTCTCTGTCCCCCTCTATCACCCCTCTTTCTGTCCCCCACACTCTGTCTCTGACCCCCTCTCTCTGTCCCTCTCTGTCTCCCTCTCTCTGTTCCCTTCTCTCTGTCCCCCTGTCTCTGTCGCCTCTCTCTCTGTCCCCCTCTCTCTCTGTCCCTCCTTTCTCTGTCCCCACTCTCTCTGCCCCCTCTCTCTCTGTCCCCTCATTTTCCCTGTCCCCCTCTATCTCCCCCACTCTCTGTGCCCCTCTCTCTCTGTCCCCCTCTCTCTGAACCCCTCTACCTTCCCCTCTTTATGTCCCCCTCTCTCTGTTCCCCCTCTCTCTCTGTCGCCCTTTCCCTGTCGCCCTCTCTCTGTCCCCCTCTCTGCCCCCCTCACACTGTCCCACTCTCTCTGCCCCCTCTCTCTCTGTCCCCCCTCTCTCTGACCCCCTCTACTTCCCGCACTCTCTGTGCCCCTCCCTCTGTCCCCCTCTCTCTGACCCCCTCTATTTCCCCCTCTCTCTCCCCCTCTCTCTGTCCCCATCTCTCTGAACCTCTCTACCTCCCCCACTTTCTGTCCCCCTCTCTCTGTTCCCCCTCTCTCTCTGTCCCGCTCTCTCTGACCCCCTCTACCTCCCGCACTCTCTGTGCCCCTCCCTCTGTACCCCTCTCTCTGACCCCCTCTATCTCCCCCTCTCTCTGTCCCCATCTCTCTGAACCCCACTACCTCCCCCTCTTTCTGTCCCCCTCTCTCTGTTACCCCTCTCTCTCTGTCGCCCTCTCTCTTCCCCCTCTCTCTCTGTACCCCTCTCTCTCTGTCCCTTTCACTCTGTCCCCCACTCTCTGTCCCCGTCTCTCTGTCCCCCTCTCTCTGACCCCCTCTATCTCCCCCTCTATCTGTCCCTATCTCTCTGAACCCCTCTACCTCCCCCTCTCTCTGTTCCCCCTCTCTCTCTGTCCCGCTCTCTCTGACCCCCTCTACCTCCCGCACTCTCTCCCCCTCTCTCTCTCCCCATCTCACTGAACCCCACTACCTCCCCCTCTTTCTGTCCCCCTCTCTCTGTTCCCCCTCTCTCTCTGTCGCCCTCCCTCTTCCCCTCTCTCTCTCTATCCCCCCCTCTCTCTGTCCCCCTCTCTCTCTGTCCCCCTCTCTCTCTGTCCCTTTCACTCTGTCCCCCTCTCTCTGTCCCCCTCTCTCTGTCCCCCTCTCTCTGTCCCCCTCTCTCTGTCCCCCTCTCTCTGCCCCCCTCTCTCTGACCACCTCTAACTCCCCCACACTCTGTCCTCTCACTCTGCCCCCCCCGTCTCCGTGCCATCTCTCTCTGTCCCCCTCTCTGTCCCCATCTCTGTCATCGTCTCCCTGTCCCCCCCTCTCTCCCCCTCCCTCTCTCCCCGTCTCTCTGTTCCCCCTATCTCTCTCCCCCCTTTCTCTGTCCCCCCTCTCTCTACCCCTATCTCTGTCCCCCTCTCTCTGTCGCCCTCTCTCTGCAACCTGTCTGTCACCATCTCTCAGTCCCCTCTCTCTCTCTCTGTCCCTCCCTCTAGCTGTTCCCCCTCTCTCTGTCCCCCCTCTCTATCCCACCTCTATCTGTTTCATTGTCTTTGGCCCGACCCTTTCTGAACCCCCTCCTCCTCTCACTGTACCCCTCTCTCTCTGTTCCCCTGTCTCCGAACCCCTCGACCTCCCCCACTCTCTGTACCCCCCCTACTCTCTGTCCCCCCCACTCTCTGTCCCCCCCCTCTCTCTGTCGCCCTTTATCTGACCCCCCTCTCTCTCTGTCCCCCTCTCTCTGTCCCCTTTCTCTTTGTCCCCCTCTATCACCCCTCTTTCTGTCCCCCACACTCTGTCTCTGACCCCTCTCTCTCTGTTCCCTTCTCTCTGTCCCACTGTCTCTGTCGCCTCTCTCTCTGTCCCCTTCTCTCTCTGTCACCCCTTTCTCTGTCCCCCCCTCTCTCTGTCCTCCCCACTCTGTCCCCCATTTCTCTGTCCCCCATTTCTCTGTTCCCTCTCTCTCTGTCCCCCCTCTCTGTCCCCTCACTCTCTGTGCCCCTCTCTCTCTGTCCACCTCTCTCTGACCCCCTCTAACCTCCCTCACACTCTGTGCCCCTCCCTCTGTCCCCCTCTCTCTGACCCCCTCTATCTCCCCCTCTCTCTGTCCCTGTCTCTCTGTTCCCCTTCTCTCTCTGTCGCCCTCTCTCTTCCCCCTCTCTTTATGTCCCCCACTCTCTCCATCCCCCCAGTCTCTATTCCCCTCTCTATGAACCCCTCTCTCCCCCACTCTTTACCCCTCTCTGCCCTCTCTCTCTGTCCCCCACTCTCTGCCCCCCTCTATCTCCCCCTCTCTCTGTCCACATCTCTCTGAACCCCTCTACCTCCCCCTCTTTCTGTCCCCCTCTCTCTGTTCCCCCTCTCTCTCTGTCCCGCTCTCTCTGACCCCCTCTACCTCCCGCACTCTTTGTGCCCCTCCCTCTGTTCCCCTCTCTCTGACCCCCTCTATCTCCCCCTCTCTCTGTCCCCCTCTCTCTGTCCCCATCTCTCTGAACCCCTCTACCTCCCCCTCTTTCTGTCCCCCTCTCTCTGTTCCCCCTCTCTCTCTGTCCCCCCTCTCTCTCTGTCACCCTCTCTCTTCCCCTCTCTCTCTGTCCCCGTCTCTCTGCTCCCCTCTCTCTGACCACCTCTATCTCCCCCACTCTCTGTCCTCTCACTATGTCCCCCCCCGTCTCTGTGCCATCTCTCTCTGTCCCCCTCTCTCTCCCCCATCTCTGTCATCGTCTCCCTGTCCCCCTTCCCTCTCTCCCCCTCCCTCTCTCCCCCTCTCTCTGTTCCCCCTCTCTCTCTCCCCCCTTTCTCTGTCCCCCCTCTCTCTCTCCCCCTATCTCTGTCCCCCGCTCTCTGTCGCCCTCTCTCTGCAACCTGTCTGTCACCATCTCTCAGTCCCCTCTCTCTGTCCCTCCCTCTAGCTGTTCCCCCTCTCTCTGTCCCCCCTCTCGATTCCACCTCTATCTGTCCATCGTCTTTGTCCCGACCCTCTCTGAACCCCCTCCTCCTCTCACTGTCCTCCTCTCTCTCTGTTCCCCTGTCTCCGAACCCCTCGACCTCCCCCACTCTCTGTCCCACCCTCTCTCTGTCGCCCTTTATCTGACCCCCTCTCTCTCTCTGTCCCCCTCTCTCTGTCCCCTTTCTCTCTGTCCCCCTCTATCACCCCTCTTTCTGTCCCCCACACTCTGTCTCTGACCCCCTCTCTCTGTCCCTCTCTGTCGCCTCTCTCTCTGTCCCCCCTCTCTCTCTGTCCCCCTCTCTCTCTGTCCCCCTCTCTCTCTGTCCCCCCCTTTCTCTGTCCCCCCCCTCTCTGTCCTCCCCTCTCTGTCCCCCATTTCTCTGTCCCCCATTTCTCTGTTCCCTCTCTCTCTCTGTCCCCCCTCTCTGTCCCCCTCTCTCTCTGTCCCCCCCCTTTCTCTGTCCCCCCTCTCTCTGTCCTCCCCTCTCTGTCCCCCATTTCTCTGTCCCCCATTTCTCTGTTTCCCTCTCTCTCTCTGTCCCCCCTCTCTGTCCCCCCTCTCTCTCTGTCCCCCTCTCTCTCTCTGTTCCCCTCTCTCTGACCCACTCTCTCTGTCGGCCTCTCTCTCTGTCCCCCTCTATCTGCCCCCCTCTCTCTCCCACCCGCATCCCTCTATTCCCCCTCTTTGTCCCCGCTCTCTCTGTCCCCATCTCTCTGTCCCGCTCTCCCTCCCACTCGCCTCTCTCTAACCCTCTCTCTCTCCCACCCGTCTCTCTCTCTGTCCCTTTCCCTCTGGCCCCCTCTCTCTCTCGGTCCCGCGCTCTCTCCCACCCGCCTCTCTCTGACCCCCTCTCTCTATCGCGCTCTCTCTGTCCCACTCTGTCTGTCCCCCTCTCTCTGACCACATCTATCTCACCCACTCTCTGTCCCCCCCTCTCTCCCACCCATCTCCTCTATCCCCTCTCTTTGTCCCCCTCTCTCTCTGTCCCTCTCCCTCTTTCCCCCCTCTCTATGTCCCCCTCCCTCTATCCCCTCTCTGTCGCCATCAATCTTCCCCCCTCTCCGTCCCCCTGTCTCTCTGAGCCACACTCTCTGTCCCACACTCTCTGTCCCCCCTCTCTCTGTCCTCCTCTCTCTGTCGCCCTCTATATCCCCCTCTCTCTGACCCCTTCTACCTCCGACTCTTTCTGTCCCCCTCTGTCTATCCCCCTCTCTCTATCCCCCTCTCTCTATGCCCCGCTCTCTATCCCGCCTCTCTCTGTCGCCCCTCTCTCTGTCCCCATTCTCTGTCCCCGTCTCTCTCCCACCTGTCTCCCTCTATCCCCCTCTTTTACCCCCTCTCTCTCTGTTCCCCTCTCGCTCTGTCCCACGCACTCTCCCACCCGCCTCTCTCTGACCCCCTCTCTCTCCCACCCGCCACTCTCTCTGTCCCCTTCTCTCTGTACCCCCCTCTCTCTCTCTGTCCCGCGCTCTCTCCCACCTGCCTCTCTCTGACCCCGTCACTCTGTCCTCCTCTCTCTGTCCCCCTCTCTCTTTCCCCGCTCTCTCTCTGTCCCGCAATCTCTCCCACCCGCCTCTCTCTGAAACCCCCTCTCTCTGTCCCCCTCTATCTCGCCCTCTCTCTGACCCCCCTCTCTCTGTCCCCCCCTCTGTTCCCCTCTCTCTGTTCCCCACTCTTCCTGTCCCTTCCTCTCTGTCCCCCACTCTCTACATCCCCACCACCCTCTGACCCCCTATCTCACCCCCAATCTGTACCCCTCTCTCTGTCCCCCACTCTCTGGCCCCAATCTCTGTTCCCCCCCTCTCTGTCACCCTCTATCTCCCCCTCTCTCTGACCCCTCTACCTCCCCCTCCCTCTGTCCGCCCTCTCTCTGTCCCCTCTCTCTCTCTGTTCCCCCCTCTCTCTCTGAACCCCTCTCTCTGTCCCTCTCTCTCTGTCCCCCCTATCTGTCCCCCTCTCTGACACTGCCTCTCTCTGACCCCCTCTCTCTCTGTCGCCCTCTCTCTGTCGCCCTCTCTGTGCCCACTCTATCTTTAGCCCCTCTCTCTGTCCACCTCTCTCTGAGCCCCTCTATCTGACCCACTCTCTGTCCCACTCTCTCTGACCCCCTCTCTCTGACCCCCTCTCTCTGACCCCCTCTATCTGAGCCACTCTCAGTCCCACTGTCTCTGTCGCTCTCTCTCTCTACGCTCCTCTCTCTACGCTCCTCTCTCTTTCTCCTCTCTCTGTCCCCCTCTCTCTGTCCCCCTCTCTCTGTCCCCTCTCTCTGTCTGTCTCTCTCTGTCCCACTCTCTCTGACGCCCTCTCTCTTTCCCACTCACTCAGACCCCCTCTGTCTAACCCACTCTCTGCCCCCCTCTCTCTCCCACCCGTCTCCCTCTATCTCCCCTTATTACCCCCCTCTCTCTCTGTCCCCCTCTCTCTCTGTCCCCCCTCTCTCTCTGTCCCCCTCTCTCTCTGTCCCCCCCTCTCTCTGTCCCCCTCTCTCTTTGTCCCCCTCTCTCTCTGACGCCCTCTCTCAGTCCCCCTCAATCTCCCCGTCTCTCTGTCCCCGTCTCTCTCTCCCCGTCTCTACGTCACCCTCACTCTCCCCCGCTCTCTGTCCCCCCCTCTCGTCACCCTCTCTCTGCCCCATCCCTCTCTGCCCCGCACCCTCTCTGTCCCCTCTATCTCTGTGCCCCACTCTCTCCATCCCCCCACTCTATGACCCCCTCTCTCACTCCCACTCTGTAACCATCTCTCTGTCCCCCTCTCTCTGTCCCCTCTCTCTGTCCCCCTCTCTCTCTGTCCCCCCCTCTCTCTGACCCCCCCTCTCTCTGTCCCCCTCTCTCTCTGTCCTCCTCTCTCTGTCCCCCTCTCTCTCTGTCCCCCTCTCTCTCTGTCCCCCTCTCTCTCTGTCCCCCCTCTCTCTCTCCCCCTATCTCTCTCCCCCTCTCTCTCTGTCCCCCTCTCTCTCTGTCCCCCTCTCTCTCTGTCCCCCTCTCTCTCTGTCCCCCTCTCTCTTTGTCCACCTCTCTCCTTGTCCCCCTCTCTCTCTGTCCCCCTCTCTCTCTGTCCCCCTCTCTCTGTACCCCTCTCTCTCTGTCCCCCTCTCTCTCTGTCCCCCTCTCTCTGTCGCCCTCCCTCTGCCCCCTCTCTCTGTCCCACTCTCTCTGCCCCCCTCTCTCTGTCCCCCTCTCTCTGTCCCCCTCTTTCTGTCCCCCTCTTTCTGTCCCCTCTCTCTGACCCCCTCTGTCTGACCCACTCTTTGTCCCCCTTCTCTCTCTCCCACCTGTCTCCCTCTACCCCCCCTTTGCCCTCCTCTCTCTCTGTCCCCCTCTCTCTATCACCAGTCTCTGTTGCCCTCTCTCTGTCCCGGCCTCTCTGTCCCCCTCTCTCTCTGTCCCCCTCTCTCTTTGTCCCCCACTCTCTCTGTCACCTCTCTCTCTGTCCCCAACCCTCTCCATTCCCCCACTCTCTGACCCCCTCTCTCACCCCCACACACTGTCCCCCTCTCTCTGTCCTCCTCTCTCTGTCGCCCTCTATATCCCCCTCTCTCAGACCCCTTCTACCTCCGACATTTTCTGTCCCCCTCTCTCTATCCCCCTCTCTCTATCCCCCTCTCTCTATCCCCCTCTCTCTATCCCCCTCTCTCAATTCCCCTCTCTCTATCCCCCTCTCTCTATCCCCCTCTCTCTATCCCCCTTTCTCAATCCCCCTCTCTCTATCCCCCTCTCTCTGTCGCCCCTCTCTCTGTCCCCCACTCTCTGACCCCCACTCTCTCCCATCCGCCTCTCTCTCTGTCCCTTTCCCTCTGGCCCCTCTCTCTCTCGGTCCCGCGCTCTCTCCCACCCGCCTCTCTCTGACCCCCTCTCTCTATCGCGCTCTCTCTGTCCCACTCTGTCTGTCCCCCTCTCTCTGACCACATCTATCTCACCCACTCTCTGTCCCCCCCTCTCTCCCACCCATCTCCCTCTATCCCCTCTCTTTGTCCCCCCCTCTCTCTGTCCCTCTCCCTCTTTCCCCCCTCTCTATGTCCCCCTCCCTCTATCCGCTCTCTGTCGCCATCAATCTTCCCCCCTCTCCGTCCCCCTGTCTCTCTGTCCCACACTCTCTGTCCCACACTCTCTGTCCCCCTCTCTCTGTCCTCCTCTCTCTGTCGCCCTCTATATCCCCCTCTCTCTGACCCCTTCTACCTCCGACTCTGTCTATCCCCCTCTCTCTATCCCCCTCTCTCTATCCCCCGCTCTCTATCCCGCCTCTCTCTGTCGCCCCTCTCTCTGTCCCCCATTCTCTGTCCCCGTCTCTCTCCCACCTGTCTCCCTCTATCCCCCCTCTTTTACCCCCTCTCTCTCTGTTCCCCTCTCGCTCTGTCCCACGCACTCTCCCACCCGCCTCTCTCTGACCCCCTCTGTCTCCCACCCGCCACTCTCTCTGTCCCCCTCTCTCTGTACCCCCCTCTCTCTCTCTGTCCCGCGCTCTCTCCCACCTGCCTCTCTCTGACCCCGTCACTCTGTCCTCCTCTCTCTGTCCCCCTCTCTCTGTCCCCCCCTGTGTTCCCCTCTCTCTGTTCCCCACTCTCCCTGTCCCTTCCTCTCTGTCCCCCACTCTCTACATCCCACCACCCTCTGACCCCCTATCTCACCCCCAATCTGTACCCCTCTCTCTGTCCCCCACTCTCTGGCCCCAATCTCTGTTCCCCCCTCTCTGTCACCCTCTACCTCCCCCTCTCTCTGACCCCCTCTACCTCCCCCTCCCTCTGTCCGCCCTCTCTCTGTCCCCTCTCTCTCTCTGTTCCCCCCTCTCTCTCTGAACCCCTCTCTCTGTCCCTCTCTCTCTGTCCCCCCTATCTGTCCCCCTCTCTGACACTGCCTCTCTCTGACCCCCTCTCTCTCTGTCGCCCTCTCTCTGTCGCCCTCTCTGTGCCCACTCTATCTTTAGCCCCTCTCTCTGTCCACCTCTCTCTGAGCCCCTCTATCTGACCCACTCTCTGTCCCACTCTCTCTGACCCCCTCTCTCTGACCCCCTCTCTCTGACCCCCTCTCTCTGACCCCCTCTATCTGAGCCACTCTCAGTCCCACTCTCTCTGTCGCTCTCTCTCTCTACGCTCCTCTCTCTACGCTCCTCTCTCTTTCTCCTCTCTCTGTCCCCCTCTCTCTGTCCCCCTCTCTCTGTCCCCCTCTCTCTGTCCCCCTCTCTCTGTCCCCCTCTCTCTGTCCCACTCTCTCTGACGCCCTCTCTCTTTCCCACTCACTCAGACCCCCTCTGTCTAACCCACTCTCTGCCCCCCTCTCTCTCCCACCCGTCTCCCTCTATCTCCCCTTATTATCCCCCTCTCTCTCTGTCCCCCTCTCTCTCTGTCCCCCTCTCTCTCTGTCCCCCTCTCTCTCTGTCCCCCCCTCTCTCTGTCCCCCTCTCTCTTTGTCCCCCTCTCTCTCTGTCCCCCTCTCTCTCTGACGCCCTCTCTCAGTCCCCCTCAATCTCCCCGTCTCTCTGTCCCCGTCTCTCTCTCCCCGTCTCTACGTCCCCCTCACTCTCCCCCGCTCTCTGTCCCCCCTCTCGTCACCCTCTCTCTGCCCCATCCCTCTCTGCCCCGCATCCTCTCTGTCCCCTCTATCTCTGTGCCCCACTCTCTCCATCCCCCCACTCTCTGACCCCCTCTCTCACTCCCACTCTGTAACCATCTCTCTGTCCCCCTCTCTCTGTCCCCTCTCTCTGTCCCCCTCTCTCTCTGTCCCCCCCTCTCTCTGTCCCCCTCTCTCTCTGTCCTCCTCTCTCTGTCCCCCTCTCTCTCTGTCCCCCTCTCTCTCTGTCCCCCTCTCTCTCTGTCCCCCTCTCTCTCTCCCCCTCTCTCTCTCCCCCTCTCTCTCTGTCCCCCTCTCTCTCTGTCCCCCTCTCTCTCTGTCCCCCTCTCTCTTTGTCCCCCTCTCTCTTTGTCCCCCTCTCTCTTTGTCCCCCTCTCTCTCTGTCCCCCTCTCTCTCTGTCCCCCTCTCTCTGTCCCCCTCTATCTCCCCGTCTCTCTGTCCCCGTCTCTCTGTCCCCGTCTCTCTGTCCCCCTCTCTCTTTGTCCCCCTCTCTCTTTGTCCCCCTCTCTCTTTGTCCCCCTCTCTCTCTGTCCCCCTCTCTCTCTGTCCCCCTCTCTCTGTCCCCCTCTATCTCCCCGTCTCTCTGTCCCCGTCTCTCTGTCCCCGTCTCTCTGTCCCCGTCTCTCTTTCCCCGTCTCTCTTTCCCCGTCTCTCTGTTCCGCTCTGTCCCTCTCTCTCTGTCCCCCTCTCTCTGTACCCCTCTCTCTCTGTCCCCCTCTCTCTCTGTCCCCCTCTCTCTGTCGCCCTCCCTCTGCCCCCTCTCACTGTCCCGCTCTCTCTGCCCCCCTCTCTCTGTCCCCCTCTCTCTGTCCCCCTCTTTCTGTCCCCGTCTTTCTGTCCCCTCTCTCTGACCCCCTCTGTCTGACCCACTCTTTGTCCCCCTTCTCTCTCTCCCACCTGTCTCCCTCTACCCCCCCTTTGCCCTCCTCTCTCTCTGTCCCCCTCTCTCTATCACCAGTCTCTGTTGCCCTCTCTCTGTCCCGGCCTCTCTGTCCCCCTCTCTCTCTGTCACCTCTCTCTCTGTCCCCAACCCTCTCCATTCCCCCACTCTCTGACCCCCTCTCTCACCCCCACACACTGTCCCCCTCTCTCTGTCCTCCTTTCTCTGTCGCCCTCTATATCCCCCTCTCTCAGACCCCTTCTACCTCCGACATTTTCTGTCCCCCTCTCTCTATCCCCCTCTCTCTATCCCCCTCTCTCTATCCCCCTCTCTCAATCCCCCTCTCTCTATCCCCCTCTCTCTATCCCCCTCTCTCTATCCCCCTTTCTCAATCCCCCTCTCTCTATCCCCCTCTCTCTGTCGCCCCTCTCTCTGTCCCCCCACTCTCTGACCCCCACTCTCTCCCATCCGCCTCTCTCTCTGTCCCTTTCCCTCTGGCCCCTCTCTCTCTCGGTCCCGCGCTCTCTCCCACCCGCCTCTCTCTGACCCCCTCTCTCTATCGCGCTCTCTCTGTCCCACTCTGTCTGCCCCCTCTCTCTGACCACATCTATCTCACCCACTCTCTGTCCCCCCCTCTCTCCCACCCATCTCCCTCTATCCCCTCTCTTTGTCCCCCTCTCTCTCTGTCCCTCTCCCTCTTTCCCCCCTCTCTATGTCCCCCTCCCTCTATCCCCTCTCTGTCGCCATCAATCTTCCCCCCTCTCCGTCCCCCTGTCTCTCTGATCCAAACTCTCTGTCCCACACTCTCTGTCCCCCTCTCTCTGTCCTCCTCTCTCTGTCGCCCTCTATATCCCCCTCTCTCTGACCCCTTCTACCTCCGACTCTTTCTGTCCCCCTCTGTCTATCCCCCTCTCTCTATCCCCCTCTCTCTATCCCCCGCTCTCTATCCCGCCTCTCTCTGTCGCCCTTCTCTCTGTCCCCCATTCTCTGTCCCCGTCTCTCTCCCACCTGTCTCCCTCTATCCCCCCTCTTTTACCCCCTCTCTCTCTGTTCCCCTCTCGCTCTGTCCCACGCACTCTCCCACCCGCCTCTCTCTGACCCCCTCTCTCTCCCACCCGCCACTCTCTCTGTCCCCCTCTCTCTGTACCCCCCTCTCTCTCTCTGTCCCGCGCTCTCTCCCACCTGCCTCTCTCTGACCCCGTCACTCTGTCCTCCTCTCTCTGTCCCCCTCTCTCTTTCCCCCTCTCTCTCTGTCCCGCACTCTCTCCCACCCGCCTCTCTCTGAAACCCCCTCTCTCTGTCCCCCTCTATCTCGCCCTCTCTCTGTCCCCCTCTCTCTGTCCCCCCCTCTGTTCCCCTCTCTCTGTTCCCCACTCTCCCTGTCCCTTCCTCTCTGTCCCCCACTCTCTACATCCCACCACCCTCTGACCCCCTCTCTCACCCCCAATCTGTACCCCTCTCTCTGTCCCCCACTCTCTGGCCCCAATCTCTGTTCCCCCCTCTCTGTCACCCTCTATCTCCCCCTCTCTCTGACCCCCTCTACCTCCCCCTCCCTCTGTCCGCCCTCTCTCTGTCCCCTCTCTCTCTCTGGTCCCCCCACTCTCTCTGAACTCCTCTCTCTGTCCCTCTCTCTCTGTCCCCCCTATCTGTCCCCCTCTCTGACACTGCCTCTCTCTGACCCCCTCTCTCTCTGTCGCCCTCTCTCTGTCGCCCTCTCTGTGCCCACTCTATCTTTAGCCCCTCTCTCTGTCCACCTCTCTCTGATCCCCTCTATCTGACCCACTCTCTGTCCCACTCTCTCTGTCCCACTCTCTCTGACCCCCTCTCTCTGACCCCCTCTCTCTGACCCCCTCTATCTGAGCCACTCTCAGTCCCACTCTCTCTGTCGCTCTCTCTCTCTACGCTCCTCTCTCTACGCTCCTCTCTCTTTCTCCTCTCTCTGTCCCCCTCTCTCTGTCCCCCTCTCTCTGTCCCCCTCTCTCTGTCCCACTCTCTCTGACGCCCTCTCTCTTTCCCACTCACTCAGACCCCCTCTGTCTAACCCACTCTCTGCCCCCCTCTCACTCCCACCCGTCTCCCTCTATCTCCCCTTATTATCCCCCTCTCTCTCTGTCCCCCTCTCTCTCTGTCCCCCTCTCTCTCTGTCCCCCCCTCTCTCTGTCCCCCTCTCTCTTTGTCCCCCTCTCTCTCTGTCCCCCTCTCTCTCTGACGCCCTCTCTCAGTCCCCCTCAATCTCCCCGTCTCTCTGTCCCCGTCTCTCTCTCCCCGTCTCTACGTCCCCCTCACTCTCCCCCGCTCTCTGTCCCCCCTCTCGTCACCCTCTCTCTGCCCCATCCCTCTCTGCCCCGCACCCTCTCTGTCCCCTCTATCTCTGTGCCCCACTCTCTCCATCCCCCCACTCTCTGACCCCCTCTCTCACTCCCACTCTGTAACCATCTCTCTGTCCCCCTCTCTCTGTCCCCTCTCTCTGTCCCCCTCTCTCTCTGTCCCCCCCTCTCTCTGTCCCCCTCGCTCTCTGTCCTCCTCTCTCTGTCCCCCTCTCTCTCTGTCCCCCTCTCTCTCTGTCCCCCTCTCTCTCTGTCCCCCTCTCTCTCTCCCCCTCTCTCTGTCCCCCTCTCTCTCTGTCCCCCTCTCTCTCTGTCCCCCTCTCTCTCTGTCCCCCTCTCTCTCTGTCCCCCTCTCTCTTTGTCCCCCTCTCTCTCTGTCCCCCTCTCTCTCTGTCCCCCTCTCTCTCTGACGCCCTCTCTCTGTCCCCCTCTATCTCCCCGTCTCTCTGTCCCCGTCTCTCTGTCCCCGTCTCTCTGTCCCCGTCTCTCTGTCCCCGTCTCTCTGTCCCCGTCTCTCTTTCCCCGTCTCTCTTTCCCCGTCTCTCTGTTCCCCTCTGTCCCTCTCTCTCTGTCCCCCTCTCTCTGTACCCCTCTCTCTCTGTCCCCCTCTCTCTCTGTCCCCCTCTCTCTGTCGCCCTCCCTCTGCCCCCTCTCTCTGTCCCGCTCTCTCTGCCCCCCTCTCTCTGTCCCTCTCTCTCTGTCCCCCTCTTTCTGTCCCCCTCTTTCTGTCCCCTCTCTCTGACCCCCTCTGTCTGACCCACTCTTTGTCCCCCTTCTCTCTCTCCCACCTGTCTCCCTCTACCCCCCCTTTGCCCTCCTCTCTCTCTGTCCCCCTCTCTCTATCACCAGTCTCTGTTGCCCTCTCTCTGTCCCGGCCTCTCTGTCCCCCTCTCTCTCTGTCCCCCTCTCTCTTTGTCCCCCACTCTCTCTGTCACCTCTCTCTCTGTCCCCAACCCTCTCCATCCCCCCACTCTCTGACCCCCTTTCTCACCCCCACACACTGTCCTCCTCTCTCTGTCCTCCTCTCTCTGTCGCCCTCTATATCCCCCTCTCTCAGACCCCTTCTACCTCCAACATTTTCTGTCCCCCTCTCTCTATCCCCCTCTCTCTATCCCCCTCTCTCTATCCCCCTCTCTCTATCCCCCTCTCTCTATCCCCCTCTCTCTATCCCCCTCTCTCAATCCCCCTCTCTCTATCCCCCTCTCTCTATCTCCCTCTCTCTATCCCCCTCTCTCTGTCGCCCCTCTCTCTGTCCCCCACTCTCTGACCCCCACTCTCTCCCATCCGCCTCTCTCTCTGTCCCTTTCCCTCTGGCCCCTCTCTCTCTCGGTCCCGCGCTCTCTCCCACCCGCCTCTCTCTGACCCCCTCTCTCTATCGCGCTCTCTCTGTCCCACTCTGTCTGTCCTCCTCTCTCTGACCCCATTTATCTCACCCACTCTCTGTCCCCCCTCTCTCCCACCCACTCACTCTATCCCCTCTCTTTGTCCCCCTCTCTCTCTGTCCCTCTCCCTCTTTCCCCCCTCCCTCTGTCCCCCTCCCTCTATCCCCCTCTCTGTCGCCATCTATCTTCCCCCCTCTTCGTCCCCCTCTCTCTCTGACCTACCCTCTCTGTCCCACACTCTCTGTCCCCCTCTCTCTGTCCTCCTCTCTCTGTCGCCCTCTATATCCACCTCTCTCTGACCCCTTCTACCTCCGACTCTTTCTGTCCCCTCTCTCTATCCCCCTCTCTCTCTATTCCCCTCTCTCTATCCCGCCTCTCTCTGTCGCCCCTCTCTCTGTCCCCCACTCTCTGTCCCCGTCTCTCTCCCACCTGTCTCCCTCTATACCCCCTCTTTTACCCCCTCTCTCTCTGTTCCCTTCTCGCTCTGTCCCACGCACTCTCCCACCCGCCTCTCTCTGACCCCCTCTCTCTCCCACCCGCCTCTCTCTCTGTCCCCCTCTCTCTGTCCCCCCCTCTCTCTGTCCCCCTCTCTCTGTCCCCCTCTCTCTTTCTCCCTCTCTCTCTGTCCAGCACTCTCTCCCACCCGCCTCTCTCTGACACCCCCCCCTCTCTGTCCCCCTCTCTCTGTCCCCCCCTTCTGTTCCCCTCTCTCTGTTCCCCACTCTCCCTGTCCCTTCCTCTCTGTCCCCCACTCTCTACATCCCACCACTCTCTGACCCCCTCTCTCACCCCCACTCTGTACCCCTCTCTCTGTCCCCCACTCTCTGGCCCCAATCACTGTTCCCCCCTCTCTGTCACCCTCTATCTCCCCCTCTCTCTGACCCCCTCTACCTCCCCCTCTCTCTGTCCCCCCTGTCTCTGTCCCCCCTCTCTCTGTCCCCCCTCTCTCTGTCCCCTCTCTCTCTCTGTTCCCCCCTCTCTCTCTCTGAACCTCTCTCTCTGTCCCTCTCTCTCTGTCCCCCCTATCTGTCCCCCTCTCTAGCACTGCCTCTCTCTTACCCCATCTCTCTCTGTCGCCCTCTCTCTGTCGCCCTCTCTGTGCCCCCTCTATCTTTAGTCCCTCTCTCTCCACCTCTCTCTGACCCTCTCTATCTGACCCACTCTCTGACCCCCTCTCTCTGACCCCCTCTCTCTGACCCCCTCTCTCTGACCCCCTCTATCTGAGCCACTCTCAGTCCCCCTCTCTCTGTCCCCCTCTCTCTGTCCCCCTCTCTCTGTCCCCCTCTCTCTGTCCCCCTCTCTCTGTCCCCCTCTCTCTATCCCGCGCTCTCTGTCCCCCTCTCTCTGTCCCCCTCTCTCTGTCCCCTCTCTCTGCCCCCCTCTCTCTGTCCCACTCTCTCTGACGCCCTCTCTCTTTCCCACTCACTCAGACCCCCTCTGTCTAACCCACTCCCTGCCGCCCTCTCTCTCCCACCCGTCTCCCTCTATCTCCCCTTATTATCCCCCTCTCCCTCTGTCCCCCTCTCTCTCTGTCCCCCACTCTCTCTGTCACCTCTCTCTCTGTCCCCAACTCTCTCCATCCCCACACTCTCTGTCCCCCTCTCTCACGCCCACTCTATACCCCTCTCTCTGTCCTCCAGTCTCTGTCCCCCACACACTGTCCCCCTCTCTCTGTCCTCCTCTCTCTCTGTCCCCCTCTCTCTCTGTCCCCCTCTCTCTCTGACGCCCTCTCTCTGTCCCCCTCTATCTCCCCGTCTCTCTGTCCCCGTCTCTCTGTCCCCGTCTCTCTGTCCCCGTCTCTCTGTCCCCGTCTCTCTGTCCCCGTCTCTCTTTCCCCGTCTCTCTGTTCCGCTCTGTCCCTCTCTCTCTGTCCCCCTCTCTCTGTACCCCTCTCTCTCTGTCCCCCTCTCTCTCTGTCCCCCTCTCTCTGTCGCCCTCCCTCTGCCCCCTCTCTCTGTCCCGCTCTCTCTGCCCACCTCTCTCTGCCCCCCTCTCTCTGTCCCCCTCTCTCTGTCCCCCTCTTTCTGTCCCCCTCTTTCTGTCCCCTCTCTCTGACCCCCTCTGTCTGACCCACTCTTTGTCCCCCTTCTCTCTCTCCCACCTGTCTCCCTCTACACCCCCTTTGCCCTCCTCTCTCTCTGTCCCCCTCCCTCTATCACCAGTCTCTGTTGCCCTCTCTCTGTCCCGGACTCTCTGTCCCCCTCTCTCTCTGTCCCCCTCTCTCTTTGTCCCCCACTCTCTCTGTCACCTCTCTCTCTGTCCCCAACCCTCTCCATCCCCCCACTCTCTGACCCCCTCACTCACCCCCACACACTGTCCCCCTCTCTCTGTCCTCCTCTCTCTGTCGCCCTCTATATCCCCCTCTCTCAGACCCCTTCTACCTCCGACATTTTCTGTCCCCCTCTCTCTATCCCCCTCTCTCTAACCCCCTCTCTCTATCCCCCTCTCTCTATCCCCCTCTCTCTATCCCCCCCTCTCTATCCCCCTCTCTCAATCCCCCTCTCTCTATCCCCCTCTCTCTATCCCCCTCTCTCTATCCCCCTTTCTCAATCCCCCTCTCTCTATCCCCCTCTCTCTGTCGCCCCTCTCTCTGTCCCCCACTCTCTGACCCCCACTCTCTCCCATCCGCCTCTCTCTCTGTCCCTTTCCATTTGGCCCCTCTCTCTCTCGGTCCCGCGCTCTCTCCCACCCGCCTCTCTCTGACCCCCTCTCTCTATCGCGCTCTCTCTGTCCCACTCTGTCTGTCCCCCTCTCTCTGACACCATTTATCTCACCCACTCCCTGTCCCCCCTCTCTCCCACCCATCTCACTCTATCCCCTCTCTTTGTCCCCCTCTCTCTCTGTCCCTCTCCCTCTTTCCCCCCTCTCTCTATCCCCCTCCCTCTATCCCCCTCTCTGTCGCCAAATATCTTCCCCCCTCTTCGTCCCCCTCTCTCTCTATCCCCCTCTCTCTGTCCCCCTCTCTCTGTCCTCCTCTCTCTGTCGCCCTCTATATCCACCTCTCTCTCTGACCCCTTCTACCTCCGACTCTTTCTGTCCCCTCTCTCTATCCCCCTCTCTCTCTATTCCCCTCTCTCTATCCCGCCTCTCTCTGTCGCCCCTCTCTCTGTCCCCCACTCTCTGTCCCCGTCTCTCGCCCACCTGTCTCCCTCTATCCCCCCTCTTTTACCCCCTCTCTCTCTGTTCCCCTCTCGCTCTGTCCCACGCACTCTCCCACCCGCCTCTCTCTGACCCCCTCTCTCTCCCACCCGCCTCTCTCTCTGTCCCCCCCTCCCTCTGTCCCCCTCTCTCTGTCCCCCTCTCTCTTTCCCCCTCTCTCTCTGTCCAGCACTCTCTCCCACCCGCCTCTCTCTGACCCACCCCCTCTCTGTCCCCCTCTCTCTGTCCCCCCCCTCTGTTCCCCTCTCTCTGTTCCCCACTCTCCCTGTCCCTTCCTCTCTGTCCCCCACACTCTACATCCCACCACCCTCTGACCCCCTCTCTCACCCCCACTCTGTACACCTCTCTCTGTCCCCCAGTCTCTGGCCCCAATCACTGTTCCCCCCTCTCTGTCACCCTCTATCTCCCCCTCTCTCTGACCCCCTCTACCTCCCCCTCTCTCTGTCCCCCCTCTCTCTGTCCCCCCTCTCTCTGTCCCCCCTCTCTCTGTCCCCTCTATCTCTCTGTTCCCCCCTCTCTCTCTGAACCCCTCTCTCTGTCCCTCTCTCTCTGTCCCCCCTATCTGTCCCCCTCTCTAGCACTGCCTCTCTCTGACCCCATCTCTCTCTGTCGCCCTCTCTCTGTCGCCCTCTCTGTGCCCCCTCTATCTTTAGTCCCTCTCTCTCCACCACTCTCTGACCCCCTCTATCTGACTCACTCTCTGACCCCCTCTCTCTGACCCCCTCTCTCTGACCCCCTCTCTCTGACCCCCTCTATCTGAGCCACTCTCAGTCCCCCTCTCTCTGTCCCCCTCTCTCTGTCCCCCTCTCTCTGTCCCCCTCTCTCTATCCCGCGCTCTCTGTCCCCCTCTCTCTGTCCCCCTCTCTCTGTCCCCTCTCTCTGTCCCCTCTCTCTGTCCCACTCTCTCTGACGCCCTCTCTCTTTCCCACTCACTCAGACCCCCTCTGTCTAACCACTCCCTGCCGCCCTCTCTCTCCCACCCGTCTCCCTCTATCTCCCCTTATTATCCCCCTCTCTCTCTGTCCCCCTCTCTCTCTGTCCCCCTCTCTCTCTGTCCCCCACTCTCTCTGTCACCTCTCTCTCTGTCCCCGTCTCTCTCCCACCCGTCTCCCTCTATCCCCCCTCTTTTACCCCCTCTCTCTCTGTTCCCCTCTCGCTCTGTCCCACGCACTCTCCCACCCGCCTCTCTCTGACCCCCTCTCTCTCTCCCACCCGCCTCTCTCTCTGTCCCCCTCTCTCTGTCCTCCTCTCTCTGTCGCCCTCTATATCCCTCTCTCTCTGACCCCTTCTACCTCCGACTCTTTCTGTCCCCCTCTCTCTATCCCCCTCTCTCTATCCCCCTCTCTCTATCCCCCTCTCTCTATCCCCCTCTCTCTATCCCGCCTCTCTCTGTCGCCCCTCTCTCTGTCCCCCACTCTCTGTCCCCGTCTCTCTCCCATCTGTCTCCCTCTACCCCCCTCTTTTACCCCCTCTCTCTGTTCCCCTCTCGCTCTGTCCCACGCACTCTCCCACCCGCCTCTCTCTGACCCCCTCTCTCCCCACCCGCCTCTCTCTCTGTCCCCCTCTCTCTGTCCCCCCTCTCTCTCTGTCCCGCGCACTCTCCCACCTGCCTCTCTCTGACCCCATCACTCTGTCCTCCTCTCTCTCTGTCCTCTCGCTCTGTCCCCCTCACTCTGTCCCCCTCACTCTGTCCCCCTCTCTCTTTCCCCCTCTCTCTCTGTCCCGCACTCTCTCCCACCCTCCTCTCTCTGACCCTCCTCTCTCTGTCCCCCTCTCTCTGTCCCCCTCTCTCTGTCTATCTCTCTCTGTCCCCCTCTCTCTGTCCCCCCCTCTCTTTGTCCCCCTCTCTTTGTCCCCCTCTCTCTGTCCCTCTCTCTCTGTCCCCCTCTCTCTGTCCCCCTCTCTCTGTCCTCCTCTCTCTGACGCCCTCACTCTTTCCCACTCACTCAGACCCCCTCTGTCTGACCAACTCTCTGCCCCGTCTCTCTCCCACCCGTCTCCCTCTATCTCCCCTCTTTATCCCCCTCTCTCTCTGTCCCCCTCTCTCTGTCCCCCTCTCTCTTTGTCCCCCTCTCTCTGTCCCCCTCTCTCTTTGTCCCCCTCTCTCTCTGTCCCCCTCTATCTCTGACGCCCTCTCTCAGTCCCCCTCAATCTCCCCGTCTCTCTGTCCCCGTCTCTCTGTCCCCGTCTCTCTGTCCCAGTCTCTCTGTCCCGCTATATCTGTCCCCCTATATCTGTCCCCGTCTCTCTGTCCCCCTCACTCTCCCCCGCTCTCTGTCCCCCCTCCCTTCACCCTCTCTCTGCCCCATCCCTCTCTGCCCCCCACCCTCTCTGTCCCCTCTATCTCTGTGCCCCACTCTCTCCATCCCCCCACTCTCTGACCCGCTCTCTCACTCCCACTCTGTAACCATCTCTCTGTCCCCCTCTCTCTCTGTCCCCCCTCTCTCTGTCCCTCTCTCTCTGTCCCCCTCTCTCTTTGTTCCCCTCTCTCTTTGTCCCCCTCTCTCTCTGTCCCCCTCTCTCTCTGTCCCCCTCTCTCTCTGTCCCCCTCTCTCTTTGTCCCCTCTCTCTCTGTCCCCCTCTCTCTCTGACGCACTCTCTCTGTCCCCGTCTCTCTGTCCCCGTCTCTCTGTCCCCGTCTCTCTGTCCCCGTCTCTCTGTCCCCGTCTCTCTGTCCCCGTCTCTCTTTCCCCGTCTCTCTTTCCCCGTCTCTCTGTCCCCCTCTCTCTCTGACGCCCTCTCTCTGTCCCCCTCAATCTCCCCGTCTCTCTGTCCCCTTCTCTCTTTCCCTGTCTCTCTTTCCCTGTCTCTCTTTCCCCGTCTCTCTTTCCCCGTCTCTCTTTCCCCGTCTCTCTTTCCCCGTCTCTCTGTCCCACTCTCTCTGTACCTCCTCAATCTCCCCCGCTCTCTGTCCCCCTCTCTTCGCCCTCTCTCTGCCCCCTCCCTCTCTGTCCCCCACTCTCTCTGTCCCCTCTATCTCTGTGCCCCACTCTCTCCATCCCCCCACTCTCTGACCCCTCTCTCACCCCCACTCTGTAACCATCTCTCTGTTCCACTCTCTCTGTCCCCCTCTCTCTCTGCCCACCTCTCTCTGTCCCCCTCTCTCTGACCCCCTCTATCTGACCCACTCTCTGTCCCACTCTCTGTCACCCTCTCTCTCTGACCCTCCCTCTCCCACCCACCTCTCTCTCACCCCCGCTCTCTTCTCCCCCCGTTGTCGCCCTCTCTCTGTCCCCCTCTCGCTGCCCCCTCTCTCTCCCACCCGCCTCCCTCTATCACCCCTCTTTGTCTCCCTCTCTCTCTCCCCCTCTATCTCTGTCCCGCCCTCCCTCCCACCCGCCTCTCTCTGACCCCCTGTCTCTCGCACACGCCTCTCTCTCTGTCCCCCTCTCTCTGTCCCCCTCTCTCTGTCGCCCTCCCTCTGCCCCCTCTCTCTGTCCCCCTCTCTCTGACCCCCTCTGTCTGACCCACTCTCTGTCCCCCACCCGCCTATCCCTGTCCCCTCTCTCTCTGTCCACCTCTCTCTGTCCCCCTCTCTCTGACCCTCCTCTATCTGACCCACTCTCTGTCCCACTCTCTCTGTCGCCCTCTCTCTCTGACCCTCCCTCTCCCACCCGCCTCTCTCTCACCCCCGCTCTCTTCTCCCCCCGTCTGTCGCCTTCTCTGTGTCCCACTCTCTCTGCCCCCTCTCTCTCCCACCCGCCTCCCTCAATCACGCCTCTTTGACCCCCTCTCTCTCCCCCTCTATCTCTGTCCCGCTCTCCCTCCCACCCGCCACTCTCCGACCCCCTCTCTCTCACACACGCCTCTCTCTGACCCCCTCTCTCTCACACACGCCTCTCTCTCTGTCCCCCTCTCTCTGTCCCCCCCCTCCATGTCCTGCGCTCTATCCCACCCGCCTCTCCCTGTCCGCCTCTCTCTGTCCCCTCTCTCTCTGTCCCCCTCTCTCTGTCCCCCTCTCTCTGTCCCCCTCGCTCTGTCGCCCTCCCTCTGCCCCCTCTCTCTGTCCCCCTCTCTCTCTGTCCCCCTCTCTCTCTGTCCCCCTCCCTCTATCCCCCTCCCTCTATCCCCCCTCTCTGTCCCCCTCTCTCTCTGTCCCCCTCCCTCTATCCCCCCTCTCTGTCCCCCTCTCTCTCTGTCCCCCTCCCTCTATCCCCCCTCTCTGTCCCCCTCTCTCTGTCCCCCTCTCTCTGTCCCCCACTCTCTGTCCCCCTCTCTCTCTGTCCCCCTCCCTCTATCCCCCCTCTCTGTCCCCCTCTCTCTCTGTCCCCCTCCCTCTATCCCCCCTCTCTGTCCCCCTCTCTCTCTGTCCCCCTCCCTCTATCCCCCTCTCTGTCCCCCTCTCTCTCTGTCCCCCCTCCCTCTATCCCCCCTCTCTGTTCCCCTCTCTCTCTGTCCCCCTCCCTCTATCCCCCCTCTCTGTCCCCCTCTCTCTGTCCCCGTTCCCTCTATCCCCCCTCTCTGTCCCCCACTCTCTGTCCCCCACTCTCTGTCCCCCTCTCTCTCTGTCCCCCTCCCTCTATCCCCCCTCTCTGTCCCCCTCTCTCTCTGTCCCCCTCCCTCTATCCCCCTCTCTCTGTCCCCCTCTCTCTGTCCCCCTCCCTCTATCCCCCCTCTCTGTCCCCCACTCTCTGTCCCCCACTCTCTGTCCCCCACTCTCTGTCCCCCTCTCTCTCTCTGTCCCCCTCCCTCTATCCCCCCTCTCTGTCCCCCTCTCTCTCTGTCCCCCTCTCTCTCTGTCCCCCTCCCTCTATCCCCCCTCTCTGTCCCCCCTCTCTGTCCCCCTCTCTCTCTGTCCCCCTCCCTCTATCCCCCCTCTCTGTCCCCCTCTCTCTCTGTCCCCCTCCCTCTATCCCCCCTCTCTGTCCCCCTCTCTCTCTGTCCCCCTCCCTCTATCCCCCCTCTCTGTCCCCCTCTCTCTCTGTCCCCCCTCCCTCTATCCCCCCTCTCTGTCCCCCCCTCTCTGTCCCCCTCCCTCTATCCCCCCTCTCTGTCCCCCTCTCTCTGTCCCCCACTCTCTCTGTCCCCCTCTCTCTGTCCTCCTCACTCTGTCGCCCTCCATCTCCCCCTCTCTCTGACCCCCTCAACCTCTGACTTTTTCTCTCCCCCTCTCTCTATCCCCCTCTCTCTATCCCCCTCTCTCTATCCCCCCTCTCTCTATCCCCCTCTCTCTGTTGCCCTTCTCTCTTTCCCCCCCTTTGTCCCCTCTCTCCCTGTCCCCATCTCGCTCTGTCTCACGCACTCTCCCACCCGCCTCTCTCTGACCCCCTCTCTCTGTCCCCGTCTATCTCGCCCTCTCTCTGACCCCCTCTGTCTGACACACTCTCTGTCCCCCAACCGTGTCTCTCTGTCCCTCTCTCTCTGTCCACCCCTCTCTGTCCCCCTCTTTCTTTCCCCCTCGCTCTCTGTTCTCCCTCTCTCTGTCCCCCTCTCTCTGTCGCCCTCCCTCTGCCCCTCTCTCTCTGTCCCCCCACTCTCTGTCCCCCTCTCTCTGTCGCCCTCCCTCTGCCCCCTCTCTCTGTCCCCCTCTCTCTGACCCCCTCTGTCTGACCCACTCTCTGTCCCCCACCCGCCTCTCTCTGTCCCCCTCTCTCTGTCCCCCTCTCTCTGTCCCTCTCTCTCTGTCCCCCTCCCTCTATCCCCCCGTCTGCCCCCCACCCGCCTCTCTCTGTCCCCCTCTCTCTGTCCCTCTCTCTCTGGCCCCCTCTCTCTCGCCATCTCTATCTGCCCCACTCTCTGTCCTCTCTCTCTGTCACCCTCTCTCTGCCCTCCTCTCTCTGCCCCCCTCTGTCCTGCCTCTATCTATCCACCCTCTCTGCCCCCTGTCTCTGACACCCCTTCCTCTCTCTGTCCTCCTCTCTCTATCACCCCTCTCTCTGTCCCCCACTCTCTATTCCCCTCTCTCTCTGCCCCCTTTCTCTGTCCCCTCTCTCTGTCCCCCCCTCTCTCTATCCATCTCTCTCTGTCCCCCGTCCCCCACTCTCTGTCCTCCCTCTCTCTCTGTCACCCCCTTTCTCTGTCTCCCCCCTCTCTCTGTCCCCCTCTCTCTGCCCACCCTCTCGCTGTCCCTCTCTCTCTGTCCCCCTCTCTCTGTCCCACCCTCAATGTCCCCCCTCTCTCTTCCCCCCCAACCCTCTCTGTCCCCCTCTCTCTCTGTCCCCCTCTCTCTCTATCCCCTCTCTCTCTGTCCCCTCTCTCTCTTCGCCCTCTCTCTCTATCCCCACTCTCTTTTCCCCCCTCTCTGTCCCCCTCTCTCTGTCCCCCCCCCCTCTCTGTCCCCCTCTCTCTGTCCCTCTCTCTCTGTCCCCCTCTCTCTTTGTTCCCCTCTCTCTTTGTCCCCCTCTCTCTCTGTCCCCCTCTCTCTCTGTCCCCCTCTCTCTCTGTCCCCCTCTCTCTTTGTCCCCTCTCTCTCTGTCCCCCTCTCTCTCTGACGCCCTCTCTCTGTCCCCGTCTCTCTGTCCCCGTCTCTCTGTCCCCGTCTCTCTGTCCCCGTCTCTCTGTCCCCGTCTCTCTGTCCCCGTCTCTCTTTCCCCGTCTCTCTTTCCCCGTCTCTCTGTCCCCCTCTCTCTCTGACGCCCTCTCTCTGTCCCCCTCAATCTCCCCGTCTCTCTGTCCCCTTCTCTCTTTCCCTGTCTCTCTTTCCCCGTCTCTCTTTCCCCGTCTCTCTTTCCCCGTCTCTCTTTCCCCGTCTCTCTGTCCCACTCTCTCTGTACCTCCTCACTCTCCCCCGCTCTCTGTCCCCCTCTCTTCGCCCTCTCTCTGCCCCCTCCCTCTCTGTCCCCCACTCTCTCTGTCCCCTCTATCTCTGTGCCCCACTCTCTCCATCCCCACACTCTCTGACCCCTCTCTCACCCCCACTCTGTAACCAACTCTCTGTTCCACTCTCTCTGTCCCCCTCTCTCTCTGCCCACCTCTCTCTGTCCCCCTCTCTCTGACCCCCTCTATCTGACCCACTCTCTGTCCCACTCTCTGTCACCCTCTCTCTCTGACCCTCCCTCTCCCACCCACCTCTCTCTCACCCCCGCTCTCTTCTCCCCCCGTTGTCGCCCTCTCTCTGTCCCCCTCTCGCTGCCCCCTCTCTCTCCCACCCGCCTCCCTCTATCACCCCTCTTTGTCTCCCTCTCTCTCTCCCCCTCTATCTCTGTCCCGCCCTCCCTCCCACCCGCCTCTCTCTGACCCCCTGTCTCTCGCACACGCCTCTCTCTCTGTCCCCCTCTCTCTGTCCCCCTCTCTCTGTCGCCCTCCCTCTGCCCCCTCTCTCTGTCCCCCTCTCTCTGACCCCCTCTGTCTGACCCACTCTCTGTCCCCCACCCGCCTATCCCTGTCCCCTCTCTCTCTGTCCACCTCTCTCTGTCCCCCTCTCTCTGACCCTCCTCTATCTGACCCACTCTCTGTCCCACTCTCTCTGTCGCCCTCTCTCTCTGACCCTCCCTCTCCCACCCGCCTCTCTCTCACCCCCGCTCTCTTCTCCCCACGTCTGTCGCCTTCTCTGTGTCCCACTCTCTCTGCCCCCTCTCTCTCCCACCCGCCTCCCTCAATCACGCCTCTTTGACCCCCTCTCTCTCCCCCTCTATCTCTGTCCCGCTCTCCCTCCCACCCGCCACTCTCCGACCCCCTCTCTCTCACACACGCCTCTCTCTGACCCCCTCTCTCTCACACACGCCTCTCTCTCTGTCCCCCTCTCTCTGTCCCCCCCCTCCATGTCCTGCGCTCTATCCCACCCGCCTCTCCCTGTCCGCCTCTCTCTGTCCCCTCTCTCTCTGTCCCCCTCTCTCTGTCCCCCTCTCTCTGTCCCCCTCGCTCTGTCGCCCTCCCTCTGCCCCCTCTCTCTGTCCCCCTCTCTCTCTGTCCCCCTCCCTCTATCCCCCTCCCTCTATCCCCCCTCTCTGTCCCCCTCTCTCTCTGTCCCCCTCCCTCTATCCCCCCTCTCTGTCCCCCTCTCTCTCTGTCCCCCTCCCTCTATCCCCCCTCTCTGTCCCCCTCTCTCTGTCCCCCTCTCTCTGTCCACACTCTCTGTCCCCCTCTCTCTCTGTCCCCCTCCCTCTATCCCCCCTCTCTGTCCCCCTCTCTCTCTGTCCCCCTCCCTCTATCCCCCCTCTCTGTCCCCCTGTCTCTCTGTCCCCCTCCCTCTATCCCCCCTCTCTGTCCCCCTCTCTCTCTGTCCCCCTCCCTCTATCCCCCCTCTCTGTCCCCCTCTCTCTCTGTCCCCCTCCCTCTATCCCCCCTCTCTGTCCCCCTCTCTCTGTCCCCCTCCCTCTATCCCCCCTCTCTGTCCCCCACTCTCTGTCCCCCACTCTCTGTCCCCCTCTCTCTCTGTCCCCCTCCCTCTATCCCCCCTCTCTGTCCCCCTCTCTCTCTCTGTCCCCCTCCCTCTATCCCCCCTCTCCTCTCTGTCCCCCTCCCTCTATCCCCCCTCTCTGTCCCCCTCTCTCTGTCCCCCTCCCTCTATCCCCCCTCTCTGTCCCCCACTCTCTGTCCCCCACTCTCTGTCCCCCACTCTCTGTCCCCCTCTCTCTCTGTCCCCCTCCCTCTATCCCCCCTCTCTGTCCCCCTCTCTCTCTGTCCCCCTCCCTCTATCCCCCCTCTCTGTCCCCCTCTCTCTCTGTCCCCCTCCCTCTATCCCCCCTCTCTGTCCCCCTCTCTCTCTGTCCCCCTCCCTCTATCCCCCCTCTCTGTCCCCCTCTCTCTCTGTCCCCCTCCCTCTATCCCCCCTCTCTGTCCCCCTCTCTCTCTGTCCCCCTCTCTCTCTGTCCCCCTCCCTCTATCCCCCCTCTCTGTCCCCCCTCTCTGTCCCCCTCTCTCTCTGTCCCCCTCCCTCTATCCCCCCTCTCTGTCCCCCTCTCTCTCTGTCCCCCTCCCTCTCTATCCCCCTCTCTGTCCCCCTCTCTCTCTGTCCCCCTCCCTCTATCCCCCCTCTCTGTCCCCCTCTCTCTCTGTCCCCCTCCCTCTATCCCCCTCTCTGTCCCCCCCTCTCTGTCCCCCCTCCCTCTATCCCCCCTCTCTGTCCCCCCTCTCTCTGTCCCCCACTCTCTCTGTTCCCCTCTCTCTGTCCTCCTCACTCTGTCGCCCTCCATCTCCCCCTCTCTCTGACCCCCTCAACCTCTGACTTTTTCTCTCCCCCTCTCTCTATCCCCCTCTCTCTATCCCCCTCTCTCTATCCCCCTCTCTCTATCCCCCTCTCTCTGTTGCCCTTCTCTCTTACCCCCCCTTTGTCCCCTCTCTCCCTGTCCCCCTCTCGCTCTGTCTCACGCACTCTCCCACCCGCCTCTCTCTGACCCCCTCTCTCTGTCCCCGTCTATCTCGCCCTCTCTCTGACCCCCTCTGTCTGACACACTCTCTGTCCCCCAACCGCGTCTCTCTGTCCCTCTCTCTCTGTCCACCCCTCTCTGTCCCCCTCTCTCTTTCCCCCTCGCTCTCTGTTCTCCCTCTCTCTGTCCCCCTCTCTCTGTCGCCCTCCCTCTGCCCCTCTCTCTCTGTCCCCCCACTCTCTGTCCCCCTCTCTCTGTCGCCCTCCCTCTGCCCCCTCTCTCTGTCCCCCTCTCTCTGACCCCCTCTGTCTGACCCACTCTCTGTCCCCCACCCGCCTCTCTCTGTCCCCCTCTCTCTGTCCCTCTCTCTCTGTCCCCCTCCCTCTATCCCCCCGTCTGCCCCCCACCCGCCTCTCTCTGTCCCCCCTCTCTCTCTATCCCCTCTCTCTCTGTCCCCTCTCTCTCTTCGCCCTCTCTCTCTATCCCCACTCTCTTTTCCCCCCTCTCTGTCCCCCCCTCTCTGTCCCCCCCCCTCTCTGTCCCCCCCCTCTCTGTCCCCCCCTCTCTGTCCCCCCCTCTCTGCCCCCCCTGTCCCCCCCCTGACCCCCCCTCTCTGTCCTCCTCTCTCTGTCCACCTCTATCTGTCCCCCCCCTCTGTCCCCCCCTCTCTCACCCCCACTCTGTCCGCCTCTCTCTGCCCGTCTGTCTCTGCCCCTCTCTCTCTGCCCCCCTCTCTCTGTCCCTCTCTTTCTGTCCCCCTCTCTCTCTGTCACCCACCCTATCTGTCCCCCACGTTCTCTGGCCCCTCTCTCTCTGTCCCCCCCCTCCACGTTCTCTGACCCCCTCTCTCACCCCCTCTCTGTACCCCTTTCTCTGACCCCCATTCTCTTTCCCCTTTCTCTGTCGCCCTCTATTCCCCCCTCTCTCTGACCCCCTCTACCTCCGCCTTTTCCGTTCCCCTCTCTCTGACCCCCCTCTATCTCCCCTTCTCTCTGCGCCGCTCTCTCTGCCCCCCCTTTATCTGTGCGCCTTTCTCTGTGCCCCTCTCTCTGTCCCCCTCTCTCTGTCCCCCCCTCTCTTTTTCCCCCCTCTCTTTGTCCCCCCTCTCTCTGTCCCCGCTCTCTCTGTCCCCCTCTCTCTGTCCCCCTCTATCTCCCCCACTCTCTGTGCCCCTCTCACTGTGCCCATCTCTCTGTCCCCCTCTCTCTGACCCCCTCTACCTCCCACTTTTTCTGTACCCCCTCTCTGACCCCCTCTATCTCCCCCACTCCCTGTGCCCCTCTCTCTCTTCCCCCTCTCTCTCTTCCCCCATCTCTCTGCCCCTCTACCTCTGTCTCCTCTCTCTGTGTCCCTCTCTACCTCCCCCACTCTCGGTGCTTCTCTCTCTGTCCCCCCTCTCTGATCCCCTCTACCTCCCGCACTCTCTGTGCCCCTCACTCTGTCCCCCTCTCTCTGACCCCCTCTACTTCCCCCTCTCTCTGTCCCCCCCTCTCTCTGTCCCCCCCTCTCTCTGTCCCCCCCCCCTCTGTCCCCCCCTCTCTCTGTCCCCCTCTCTCTCTGTCCCCCTCTCTCTGTCCCCCTCTCTCTCTGCTCCCCTCCCTCCCACCTGCCTCTCTCTTTCTCTCTCTCGCTGTTCCCCCCCCATGACCTCCTCTCTCCCCACCTCTCTCTGTCCCCCTCTCTCTCTTACCCTCTCACTCTGTCCCATCTCCCTGCCCCCCTTTCTCTCTGTCCCCTCTCTCTCTGACCCCCTCTCTCTGACCCCCTCTCTCTGTCCCCCTCTCTCTCTGTCCCCCTCTCTCTCTGTCCCCCTCTATCTCTGTCCCTCTCTCCCTTCCCCCTCTCTCTCTGACCACCTCTATCTCCCCCACTCTCTGTCCTCTCTTTATGTCACCCTCTCTCTGCCCTCCTCTCTCTGTCCCCCCTCTCTGTCCCGCCTCTATCTGTCCCCTCTCTCTCTGTCCCCCTCTCTCTCATCCCCTTTATCTCCCCCACTCGCGGTCCCCCTCTCTCTGTCTGCCTCTCTCTCTCACCCTCTCTCTCTGCCTCCCCCTCTCTGTCTCCCTCTCTCTGTCACCCTCTCTCTGCCCCTTCTCTGTCCCCCATCCCTCTGTCCCCCCTCCCTCTGTCCCCCTCCCTCTGTCCCCCTCCCTCTGTCCCCCTCCCTCTGTCCCCCTCTCTCTATCTCCCCCTCTCTCTCCCCCCCTCTCTGACCCCCCCTTTCTCTGTCCCTCTAACTCTGTCACCCTCTCTCTACGCCCTCTCTGTTACCATCTCTCTGTCCCCTCTCCCTCTGTCCCCCCTCCCTCTGTCCCCCCCTCCCTCTGTCCCCCTCTCTCTCTGTCACGCTATCTCTCTGTCACGCTCTCTCTGTCCCCCTGTCTCTGATTCCCCTCTCTCTGTCCCCCTCTCTTTCCCACCCGCCTCTCTCTGTAACCTGCTCTCTGTCCCCCTCTGTCTGTCTCCATCTGTCTGTCCCCTTCTCTCTGTCCCCCACTCTCTCCCACCCGCCTCTCTCTCACCCCCGCTCTCTGCCCCCCTCTGTCTGTCACCCTCTCTCTGCAGCCCCATCCCCCATCCGCTTCCCTCTATCCCCGCTATATGGCCCCCTCTCTCTCTGCCCCCCCTCTCTCTGTCCCATGCTCTCTCCCACCTGCCTCTCTCTGACCCCCTCTCTCTCTGCCACCTGCCTCTCTCTCTGTCCCCCTCTTTCTGAACCCCCCTCTCTCTGCCCCCTCACTCTCTCCCCCTCACTCTCTCCCCCCTCTCTGCCCCCCCTCTGTCACCCTCACTTTCTGTCCCCCCCTCTCTCTGTCCCCCACTCTCTGTTCCCCACTCTCTCTGTCCCCTACTATTTCCATCGCCCCACTCTCTGACCCCCTCTCTCACCCCACTCTGTGCCCTTCTCTTTCTGTCCCCCACTCACTGACCCCCACTACCTGCCCCTCTTTCTCTCCCCCTCTCCCTCACACCCGCCTCTCTCTTTCTCCCTCTCTCTGTTCCTCCATCTCTCTGCCCCCTCTCTCTGCCCCCTCTCTCTCTCTGCTCCCCTCTTTCTGTCCCCTTCTCTCTCTGTCCCCTTCTCTCTCTGTCCCCTTCTCTCTCTGACCCACTCTCTCTCTGACCCCCTCTCTCTGTCCCCCTCTCTCTGACCCTCTCTCTCTGTCCCCTCTCTGTCCCCTTCTATCTCCCCCACTCTCTGTGCCCCTCTCTCTGTCGCCCTCTCCCTGTCCCCCCCTCCCTCCCACAGACCTCTATCTCTTCCCCTCTCTCTGTTCCCCTCTCTCTCTGCCCCACTCTCTCTGTCCCCTCTCTCTCTGACCCCCTCTATTTCCCACACTCTCTGTTCACCTCTCTCTGTCCCCCCTCTCTCTGCCCCCCTCTGTCTGCCCCCTCTCTCTGCCCCCTTCTCTCTCTGTCCCCCTCTCTCTGTCATCCTCTCTTGTCGCCATCTCTCTGCTCCCCTCTCTCTGCCCCCTTCTCTCTCTATCCCCTTCTCTCTCTCTCCCAACCCCTTCTCTCTGTCCCCCTCTCTCTGTCCCCCACTCTCTGTCCCGTCTCTCTGCTCCACTCTCTCTGCACCTCTCTCTCTGTCCCCCCCTCTCTGACCCCCCCTCTCTGACCTCTCTCTCTGTCCCCTCCCTCTCTGTCCCCTCTCTCTGTCCCTCTCTCTCTGACCCCTCTCTCTCTGTCCCCCCTCTCTCTGTCCACCCTCTCTCTCACTGTCCCTCCCCTCTGTCGCCTTCTATCTGACTCCTCTCTCTCTGTCCCCCTCTCTCTCTGTCCCCCTCTCTCTCTGTCCCCCTCTCTCTCTGTCTCCCTCTCTCTCTATTTCCCTCTCTCTCTGCCCCCCTCTCTCTCTGTCCCCGTCTCTCTGTCCCCCCATCCCTCTCTCTCTCTGTCCCCTTTCTCTCTCTGTCCCCTCTCTCTCTGTCCCCTCTCTCTCTGTCCACTTCTCTCTCTGTCTCCCTCTCTCTGTCCCCCCCTCTCTCTCACCCCTCTCTGTACCCCACTCTGTCCGCCCCCTCTGCCCCCCTCTCTGTCCCCCGCTCTCTTTCCCCCTCTCTCTCTGCCCCCCTCTCTCTGTCCCCCATTCCCTTTGTTCCTTTCTCTCTGTCCCTCCTCTCTCTGTATCCCACTCTCTCTGCCCCCTCTCTCTCTGCCCCCTCTCTCTCTGCCCTCTCTCTCTGTCCCCCTTTCTCTCTGTCCCCTGTCTCTGTCCCCTTCTCTCTTTCTCTCTCTCTGTCTGCCCCCCTCTCTCTTTGCCCCCTCTCTCTCTGTCCCCTCTCTCTGTCCCCTTCTCTCTGTCTCTCTCTCTCTGCCCCCTCTCTCTCTGCCCCCCTCTCTCTCTGCCCCTCTCTCTCTCTGTCCCCCTCTCTCTCTGTCCCCCTCTCTCTCTGTCTCCCTCTCTCTCTGTCCCCTCTCTCTCTGTTCCCCTCTCTCTCTGTCTCCCTCTCTCTGTGTACCCTCTCTCTCTGCCCCCTCTCTCTCGCTCTCTCTCTGCCCCCTCTCTCTCTGCCCCCCTTTCTCTCTGCCCCCCTCTCTCTCTCCCCCCTCTCTCTCTGTCCCCCTCTCTCTCTTTCCCCCTCTCTCTCTGTCCCCTTCTCTCTCTGTCCCCTTCTCTCTCTGTCCCCTCTCTCTCTGTTCCCCTCTCTCTCTCTGTCTCCCTCTCTCTGTGTACCCTCTCTCTCTGCTCCTCTCTCTCTCTCTCTCTCTCTCTCTCTCTTCCCCCTCTCTCTCTGTCCCCCACTCTCTCTGTCCCCCACTCTCTCTGTCCCCCACTCTCTCTGTTCCCCTCTCTCTCTGTTCCTCTCTCTCTCTGTTCCCCTCTCTCTTTGTCTCCCTCTCTCTCTGTCCCCCTCTCTCTCTGTCTCCCTCTCTCTCTGTCTCCCTCTCTCTCTGCCCCCCTCTCTCTCTGTCCCCGTCTCTCTGTCCCCCCGTCCCTCTCTCTCTCTGTCCCCTTTCTCTCTCTGTCCCCTCTCTCTCTGTCCACTTCTCTCTCTGTCTCCCTCTCTCTGTCCCCCCCTCTCTCTCACCCCTCTCTGTACCCCACTCTGTCCGCCCCCTCTGCCCCCTCTCTGTCCCCCGCTCTCTTTCCCCCTCTCTCTCTGCCCCCCTCTCTCTGCCTCTCTCTCTCTGTCCCCCACTCCCTTTGTTCCTTTCTCTCTGTCCCTCCTCTCTCTGTATCCCATTCTCTCTGCCCCCTCTCTCTCTGCCCCCCCTCTCTCTCTGCCCTCTCTCTCTGTCCCCCTCTCTCTCTGTCCCCCTCTCTCTCTGTCCCCTCTCTCTGTCCCCTTCTCTCTTTCTCTCTCTCTGTCTGCCCCCCTCTCTCTCTGTCCCCTCTCTCTGTCCCCTTCTCTCTCTCTCTCTCTGCCCCCCTCTCTCTCTGCCCCCTCTCTCTCTGCCCCCCCTCTCTCTCCCCCCCTCTCTCTCCCCCCCCTCTCTCTGTCCCCCTCTCTCTCTGTCCCCCTCTCTCTCTGTCCCCTTCTCTCTCAGTCCCCCTCTCTCTGTCCCCTCTCTCTCTGTTCCCCTCTCTCTCTGTCTCCCTCTCTCTGTGTACCCTCTCTCTCTGCCCCCCTCTCTCTCGCTCTCTCTCTGCCCCCCTCTCTCTCTGCCCCCATCTCTCTCTGCCCCCATCTCTCTCTGCCCCCCTCTCTCTCTCCCCCCTCTCTCTCTGTCCCCCTCTCTCTCTTTCCCCCTCTCTCTCTGTCCCCTTCTCTCTCAGTCCCCCTCTCTCTCTGTCCCCTCTCTCTCTGTTCCCCTCTCTCTCTGTCTCCCTCTCTCTGTGTACCCTCTCTCTCTGTCCCCCTCTCTCTCTGTCCCCCTCTCTTCTCTGTTCCCCACTCTCTCTGTTCCCCACTCTCTCTGTTCCCCACTCTCTCTGTTCCCCACTCTCTCTGTTCCCCACTCTCTCTGTTCCCCTCTCTCTCTGTTCCCCACTCTCTCTGTTCCCCTCTCTCTTTGTCTCCCTCTCTCTCTGTCTCCCTCTCTCTGTCTCCCTCGCACTCCCTATCCCCCTCATTCTCTGTCCCCCTCTCTATCTCTGACCCCTCTCTCATTATATCCTCCCTATTTCTCTCTCTCTCTCCCTACTTCACCTTATCTCTCCCTTTCCACTATCTCTCTGTCTTTCCCTGCTCCTTCGCTCTCTCTCCATCTTCTCTCACTCTCGATCCCCCTATCTTGGTCTCTCTCTCCCCACCACCCTCCGTTCCTCTCGAACTGAATCTCTCCACTTCTGTCCCGCCCTTACTCTCTCTCTCTGACACACTCTGTCTCCCTGGTCCTTCCCTCTCCCTCTGACCCAGAGACTGCAGGTTGGTGGTGAGTCTGCTTGTGTGTGGTTGGGGGGGGGGGGGGGGCGTGTGGTTGTGAGATGATCGAGAGATGTGGGAAGTGTGAGGTGGGGAAAATGGGGTAGAGCCAGAATTGTGAGAAGGAGATAGAGACGACAGGAGAGAGAGAGAGAGAGAGAGAGAGAGAGAGAGACAGACAGAGTGAGGGTGAGAGAGAAGAATGGAGGCAGGTGGAGAAATTCATGTTGGGGGTGTGAGAGAGAGAGGGGGAGAGTGAGGCAGAAAGAATAGCGGAGGCAGGTGGAGAAACCGGGGTTGGGGGGGATGTCTGAGAGGGGACCAGGGAGAGTGAAAGGGAGAGGTGGTGAGAAAGAGACAGTGTGCAGAAAGAGAGGGAGAGAATTGAGGAGGAAAAGTGGGGGTGAGGAATTGGGGAGGCCAGGCTGCAGTGTGGGGGGGGACAGAGGGTGTTAAACCCAGCTCCTGAGCTCAGGGCGCGGTGCCCTCCCCTTCCCTGAGGACCAGGACTTGGGGCTGAGTCTGTCTCTCTCCAGCTCAGCTTCTCCAACACAAAGACACACAACAACATCGGTCACTCTGCTGCTCGGCACGCTTTAATTAATATTTTTATTGGTTACAAATGGAAGTGATGGATACAGTCAGTGGGATGGTGCCTTTTCTCACTGGCCCCTGAGTTGTGAGAAACATTGAATTGTTTCCCTGTAACCCCCCTGTGGGATAAGGATGGACAAACCAGTGCTACCCTCAGTCTGTTACCATAGCGACAGGCTGCTCCATCGCTGAAACACTGAACTGAAATGAGAAAATCCCGGATGGATTGATTAATGAGGGAAATTGATGGATGGAAGGATTTGGGTGAAGGGATATTTCAGCACATTCTTCAGCTGCTGCCTGAACTTCGTCTGGGTCACGGCATAAATCGCGGTGTTTGTGCAGCAACTGAGGAGCTGCAGCATGAAGCCCAATTCCCGCACAAAGGCATCGAGATTCACAGAGTAATACCCAATCCACCACATCCGGCTCCATATAGAGTACAGCATTAACATTGACCATAACAGGATGAAATTGGCTGAGATCACAAACAGTAAAATGATGGATTTTTTTCGGTTTCTCATTTCTGTGTCAGACTGAGCGTCCCCATTGGTGTGAGCGCGGAGTCTCCTGCGGGCTCTGCTGGTCACTAAAATGTGTCTGACGGTGAGAACATTGAGCAGCAGAATCAGGAGAAATGGGACACACGGGGTTAGAATGTGGTGGAGGGACTCGATTGTGACCCAGACACTGGAGGATAGAACACCGTCTGTTACCTCACAAAACCAGGGGAGGTTCACCAGCCAATACCGAGCCTCGAGCATAAAATACCAGGAAATGTTCTTTAAACAGCTCAGCACAGTCACTGCTCCCAGAACCACAGCCGCCGTTTTCTCACTGCAATATTTACTTTTCAGCTTCCGGCAACAAATGGCCACAAACCGATCAAAGGTGAAAGTGACGGTGAACCAGACAGAGCAGTCAGTGGCTGCATAAAGCAGGACGGCGTGGATATTACACACGGGGACGGAGAACATCAGGAAATAAAACTGTTCATCATAAACAATGGGAATGTGTCTCAGGATCAGGTCGAGGATAATGACCAGGAGATCCGCCGCTGCCATGGCCCCCAGGTAACGTCTGACACATGGAGACAATCCACAATCTTTATAAAGCAGGACGTAGATGGTCACTACGTTAACTGTGAGGAAGGAAAACAAACCCATTATCCATCAGCCTGGAGGCAAAGGGACCCGTTTGATCGGGGACCCAGTGAGATTTTCAAATGTGTCCCTGTATTCAGGGATTTATTAAAATAATTGGAGCTGGAATAACAAATGGGAAGGTCGGAATTACTGACAAAAATGTGACATAAACCACAAGAAACCCTCCCTCCCCAAACACACAGAGACACATCCATAAGGACAGATGGTTTCTAGAACATTCCCACACACTCGATCACTCGAGAGCAGACACAGGTCACTCCTTCCCAGTTCCTAATACGGAGGGTGGAAACGTTGCTGTCCTGAAGGATTCTCTCCCAGTTTCCTGAAGACAAACGGAGTTTGGGAATTCCTGTATTTTGGTCTAAATTGTGGTCGATCCTGTGTCGTGGAGAAATGTAAACGCAGGGAAAACGTATTCCCCCCTTTAACTGCCTGAGGGTCCTTCGGAACAGTGTCTCCTTCTCCCTGGAACGGGATCTCTTCCCTCGGGATCTTATCATTTGTTCAATTCACTGATGTCCGGCCGTTCACAAACAATGTCAGGGACAGAACGTTCCGGGGAATGTCAGTTATAGAATGTCAGGGTCAGAACGTTCCGGGGAATGTCAGTTATAGAATGTCAGGGACAGGAAATTCCAGGAATGTCAGTTATAGAATGTCAGGGTCAGAACGTTCCGGGGAATGTCAGTTATAGAATGTCAGGGACAGGAAATTCCAGGAATGTCAGTTATAGAATGTCAGGGACAGAACGTTCCGGGGAATGTCAGTTATAGAATGTCAGGGTCAGAACGTTCCGGGGAATGTCAGTTATAGAATGTCAGGGTCAGAACGTTCCGGGGAATGTCAGTTATAGAATGTCAGGGACAGGAAATTCCAGGAATGTCAGTTATAGAATGTCAGGGTCAGAACGTTCCGGGGAATGTCAGTTATAGAATGTCAGGGACAGGAAATTCCAGGAATGTCAGTTATAGAATGTCAGGGACAGAACGTTCCGGGGAATGTCAGTTATAGAACGTCAGGGACAGAACGTTCCGGGTAATGTCAGTTATAGAATGTTGGGGACAGGACGTTCCGGGGACTGTCAGTTATAGAGTGTCAGGGACAGAACGTTCTGGAGAATGTCAGTTATGGAATGTCAGGGACAGAACGTTCCGGAGAATGTCAGTTATAGAATGTCAGGGACAGAACGTTCCAGGGAATGTCAGTTATAGAATGTCGGTGACAGAGCATTCCGGGGAACTCCTTGACCTGTCCATGACCTTTCCCCCCTACACCCACTCCACCAACACGATGTACTGTGCCTGGACACACTGTAACATTAATGGGGTGTGAGACGGAGCGTCCAATCACAGGAATGGGAACTAAAGGCATTGCCAGAAAAGCTGAGATATTTCGATATACCACATTCTCAATCCACCTTTCAGAACCAGCCCGGACACCATCAACCCCGGGGAGATATCTGTTCACCGTGGTTCACTGTACAGACCAGGCCAGTTTACTGCTCAGTACAACACAGCAATCTGTCCAAATTCATCCATTACACTGGTCAATACAATCCAGCAATCTGTCCAGAGGGGAACACTGCGCAGACCACAGTAGTGCATTGATCTATAAACCCAGACCATATATCTGTTCCGCACTGGGAGCTGTGCAGACCATAGCACTGCATTGATCTGTAACCCCGGACTAGATATCTGTCCAGGACGGGGAGCTGTGGAGACCACGGCAGGGCACTAATGTGTGAACCTGACACAAATATCCATCAGCAGAAGGAGCTCCGAATCCATATAATTGCATTATCTAAAAACCTCAACGAGATAGTCTGACCAGCACATCCACCCGTGCAGTGATCACTCGTGAATTAATCTGTAAACCAGGAGTAGTTACCCTCCCAGCATGTAGGACTGTGTACCCCACCCCAGTGCATTGATCTGTAAACCAGGAGCAGTTACCCTCCCAGCATGTAGGACTGTGTACCCCACCCCAGTGCATTGATCTCTAACCCTGGAGCAGTTACCCTCCCAGCATGTAGGACTGTGTACCCCACCCCAGTGCATTGATCTGTAACTCTGGAGCATTTACCCTCCCAGCATGTAGGACTGTGTACCCCACCCCAGTGCATTGATCTGTAACCCAGGAGCAGTTACCCTCCCAGCATGTAGGACTGTGTACCCCACCCCAGTGCATTGATCTGTAACCCAGGAGCAGTTACCCTCCCAGCATGTCGGACTGTGTCCACCACCCCAGTGCATCGATCTGTAAACCAGGAGCAGTTACCCTCCCAGCATGTAGGACTGTGTACACCATCCCAGTACATTGATCTGTAAACCAGGAGCAGTTACCCTCCCAGCATGTAGGACTGTGTAAACCACCCCAGTGCATCGATCTGTAACCCAGGAGCAGTTATCTTCCCAGCATGTAGGACTGTGTACCCCACCCCAGTGCATTGATCTGTGACCCAGGAGCAGTTACCCTCAATATATGTAGGACTGTGTACACCATCCCAGTACATTGATCTGTAACCCAGGAGCAGTTACCCTCAATATATGTAGGACTGTGTACACCATCCCAGTACATTGATCTGTAACCCAGGAGCAGTTACCCACCCAGTATGTAGGACTGTGTAAACCACCCCAGTGCATCGATCTGTAACCCAGGAGCAGTCATCCTCCCAGCATATAGGACTGTGTACCCCACCCCATTGCATTGATCTGTAACCCAGGGGCAGTTACCGTCCCAGTATGTAGGACTGTGTACACCATCCCAGTACATTGATCTGTAAACCAGGAGCAGTTACCCTCCCAGTATGTAGGACTGTGTAAACCACCCCAGTGCATCGATCTGTAACCCAGGAGCAGTTATCTTCCCAGCATGTTGGACTGTGTAAACCACCCCAGTGCATCGATCTGTAACCCAGGAGCAGTTATCTTCCCAGCATATAGGACTGTGTACCCCACCCCAGTGCATTGATCTGTAAACCAGGAGCAGTTACCCTCCCAGCATGTAGGACTGTGTACCCCACCCCAGTGCATTGATCTGTAACCCAGGAGCAGTTATCTTCCCAGCATGTAGGACTGTGTACACCACCCCAGTACATTGATCTGTAACCCAGGAGCAGTTACCCTCCCCACATGTAGGACTGTGTACACCACCCCAGTACATTGATCTGTAAACCAGGAGCAGTTACCCTCACAGCATGTCGGACTGTGTCCACCACCCCAGTGCATTGATCTCTAACCCAGGAGCAGTTACCCTGCCAGCATGTAGGACTGTGTACACCACCCCAGTGCATTGATCTGTAACCCAGGAGCATTTACCCTCCCATTATGTAGGACTGTGTACCCCACCCCTGTGCGTTGCTCAGTAACACTGTATTAGATCCCTGCCCAATGTGGGGAAACTTGCAGCCCGAGATGGAAGTGACAGTATGTGCAGCTCCCACCCATTTACAGCTCCATAATCTCCTTTGTGCCGTGATAAGGGGGTGCTGTGGGTATGAACCTCACTGCCAGAGAGAGATGGCGGGGGAATCAGTTTAAGTATCACCACATGGGAGTGGGTTGGGAAGTAGACAGAGAAGGGGGAGATTGAGAGACAGTGTCATGGAAGGATGTGTTCCCAGGTTGCAGAATGCTGAAATGTATACACTTCGATAGCATCCTGTAACAAGAGCCTGTCTTCCCAGGAAAGATGGGAAAAAGGGATATTGGTGTGAGGTGAAATGATGGAGAGTTTTGTATGAACATTTGTTCTACAGCTTTGTAAATGGGACTGGTTTCAACAGAGTCCAATATTCATTGGACAGATTCTGACAATAATTTCTCTCAGTGCCATTTTAATTGACTGGGACAGAGGGATCAACCGCAACAGACTGAGCTAGTTTTCTTATGCTATCTTATCAGACTCACCTCATTAATTACCCACACCACCCCATAGTGTCCCTCTCATTCAATACCAGCCAGATGATCTCACCCATCATGACTGGAGGTGCACACCATCGTCCGGATACCCCTGGATATTCCATGATCTCTGGCACTAGTGCCATGTTTAAAAGCCCAATGGGCACACAGTTGAGCTTTCTCAGTTTGGAGCTGCCCTATACAGTTTACCCCGAGTATGGCAGATAAGTGACTTACACTAGGGTTTGTTGACAGGGGCACGGAGGGCCTGGTGGATGGGCTAGTACAGACGGGAATCATTTTCTTCCCAGAGGGGGCCACACCACCAGACCCACCGAGCATGGTCTGAGCTCCCCACCCAGCTCAGTGCAGTATCTGCGGTCTGAAGAAATGTCCAGCAATACAAGACAAGCATCAATAACCTTCCCCACTCTGTCAGGATAAGGGTCACTGTATTCTATCTGCTCCCTCACACTCACTATATATCTGTTATAGCACCTTCCCCACTGCCGCGCGCTTTCTCTCTCTCCCTCTCTCCTGCTGTCTGTCTGTCTGTCTCTCTCTCTCTCTCTCCCTCTCTCCTGCTCTCTCTCTCTCTCTCTCTCTCCCCCCCTCTCCTTCTCCCTCTTCGTCTCTCTCACTTCCTCCCTCCACTTTACCCCACATGTTAATAACACTGCATGGGTACAACACTGTGGTCTGATTCTATCATACCCCTCCACATGTCCCCCACCTATACCAGCACTAACAGCAGGATCACATACTCCCACCCTCCCTCCCTTTCTCCCATTGCAGGAGAAACAGCCTGGAATAGGACAGAAAGTGCCAAGCCAGGTGGTGGAGTGTCCGATATCCGTTCCCTCCCCCCCTCCTCCCCCTGCCACATGGGGAGGACCCTGATCGGAGTCGGAGAGGACCGGGACTCCTCGTGTGGAGATTCTGAAACATCCACGTCCCAGCGACCGAGTCAGGAGCAATGTTCAGTGAAGGGCAATTCTCACTTTAAACCCACTGGCAGCTCCGTTTCCCCCCGGCACAACTTAGAAGCCGTGGCCCTGATGCCATCTCCCTTTTGTGTTGAGCTGGTACAAATGGAATCCCCACGGTCTCGGTGGGCAGGAGGGTGGGCTCACAACACATCGTCACCACCACCTCCCAGGAAGGGAGCACGGAGACTCCCTCCTACACCTGCCCCTGTAAACAGCTCAGATACTGAAACTAGTCTGTGATAGTTACTGCTCTCCCCACTTGTCCTGACATCTTCAACAATCTGTGCTCATATACACCCAGCGCTCTCTGCTCCTGCAGCCCCTTTATAATGGCACAGCTTGTGTTAAACTGTCTTTCATTGTTCTTCCTACCAAAGTGTATCACCCCAAACTGCTCTGCATTGATCCCCACCTGCCTTACACTTGAACACTACTCCAACGTGTCACTGTCGTGTTAGAGTTCCACAATGACCTCCATAGACTTCAGAGTTCTTCCAGGTTCGGTGCCACCTACAAACATTGAGATTGTTATAGTGTCACAGTCCCCATGAAACAACTGAAATCCTGCCCCACATACACGAGTGTGAGCAAGTGAAATACTGATATATTCCCACGGACTGAGTCGAATAATGACATGCTGTCAATGGAACAACAACAGTCCTGACTCACACCAGACGGAGCGAATGAAATATTGACAAAACACAGAGCAAGAGAAATCCGGATAGGTCCCACTTATCGATATTCATCAGGGTATAATGTGATGAAGTTGAAAGGGTGTACTATAACTTTAAGAGAGAGGGAATGCTGTTCTGAACTGAGAGCTTACAAGCACCTGTGATACAAGAGGATGGCAGACCCTGAAACAGTATATTGCTATAGAGCTGGAGTCGGGTAATAAGCAGTTAAGAGAAAGGGGGTCCCAGAGTTGTGAATAGTTGATGTCAAATGTTCACTTTCAGAGTGAAAAAATAAATTGATGTATTTATTTAAACAGTGGAATTTGGGAGTTCTCTGTCACTCATATTTTAACAGTTTACGAGACGAATTGAGCATTTCTTTATGTTACATTTAAGTTAGCAGATGAGCTTCACGCCGTGCCCTAACCATCCCCGTGTGTGTATCTGTGTGGGGCAGGTCTGGCAGTCTCTGTGGTGCTTAAAGTGATGCAATGCCACCCTCTGCTGGCCTCCCCACGCCACTGCACAGGCATTGACAGAGGGTGAAAACCAACTGGGATTCATTCAGAGAGGGGGAGGGAGAGGGCAGCTGCTCACAGCAACATCCAAACTGATGTCTTATCCATGGACAGATCTAAATGTCCTTTAAATGTTGTAACTGTCCCTACTTTCGCCACTTCCTCTGTAAGTTCATTCCACACACAAGCCAGCTTCTGTCTAACATTATTACCTCTCATGACTTTCGTAAATCTTTTTTCCTCACACCTTAAAAATCCCTCAGTTTTGAATCCCCAACTCTAGAGAAAAGACATCAGTCCTTTAGCTTCTCTGTACCCCTCATTATTTTATAAACCTCTGTAAAGTTACTGCTTAATCTCATATTCTTCAGTGAAAAAAGTCCCAGCCAATCCAGCCTCTCCTTATAGCTCACTCCCTCCTTTCCCAGCAACATCCAGGTTAATCTCTTCTCAAAACTCTCCAGCTTAATAATATCAATGTCAGTAATATCAAAGTGAATAGTCAAGGTATTTTCTAAGGGTACGGGGAGTCCAAAACTAGAGGACATAGGCGAAAGGTGAGACGGGAAACATTTATTAGTGACATAAGGGGCAGCTGTTTCACCCAGAGGGTGGTGTGCCTATGGAACGGGCGGGCAGGATGACCAGACTGGACACAATATTCCAGAAGAGGTCTCACAAATGTCCTGTACAATCACAACATGACGTCCCAATTCCGATACTCAAAGGTCTGTCCTATGAAGACATGTGTGTTAAACACCTTCTTAACCACACTATCTATATGAGGTGCAAATTTTAAAGAATTAAACCTGACGGCCTAGGTTTCTGTACTACAGCACTGCCAAAGGCCCTGCTTTTAATTGTATAGGTCCTGCTGTTGTTTGATTGACCAAACCCAATACCTCGCATTAATCCAAACTAAACTCCATCAGCCACCCCTCAGCCCAGTGTGTGATATTACTGCCACCTCCCCCTCCCCCTTCAATTTTAAAACACCCATCCGTCTCCAGGAGGCCTGCACACTCTGGCCTTGATTTTCACAAAGATCCAGAGCTTGGTTTGCCTTGTGTGGTTAGGGAGAGGAGGGACAGATTGCAGACACAGTCAGTGGGGAGGAGAGGCTGGACAGTAATCACCGGCCTGGTGTCATTTCATGGTTTTAGGAAAAGGGGAGTCACACGTGAGATTTGAGTAAGAGTGATTGGTGCTTTGGGGTCAGAAATTAAGCTCTTCCTTCGTCTCTGGTGATCAGTAATAAATATCTATTTGAGACCCTTCATTGGGCAGAGTGTGTCTGCAGGATTTCTTTCCTTAATATTGCAGACTACAGATAATAGCAATTAAAGATGTTTATATTTAATTTCGATGGCATGGCACGTACACTCAATATCCTACAGTTGAGACAAATATCTTGCATTTGTTTAACAATGCAAAGTGTTGTTTGTAATTCAGTATTGGCAACCTGATTATAATAAATCCACACTGAGCTTAAAGTGGGCACTGAAATATGACCCAAAATCTGGGTATGGTAGTGTGGTGGGTAGTGTCCCTGCCTCTGAACCAGAGCTCTGGATTTGATTCCAATTCCTGAACTTGTATGGTAGTGTTCCTAGCTCTGGACGAGAAGTCCTGGATTCAAGTCCTGCCTATTGCAGAGGTATGTCCCAGCATGTCAGGACAGTCTGATGAACAAACACACAGGAGAATACTCTTATAGCTTTATGGATATTGCTGAGTGATGCTAGTGTCCCTGCCTCCGGGCACAAAGGTCTAGGCGTAAAGCCCACAGAGGTGTCTCAGGATACATCTGAACAAACTGATTAAAATGGATTTAGAATTGTGACTTGATGGAGAAGGAAGAGGTGTCAGTATTGAATTTCAGAATTTAGGCCCAGGATGACTGAAAGTACAGCCATTCGTGTTGATTGAAGTCACATTTTGCAGCAGTAAAGGTTTATAAAATCAAAATGGCCATGGATAGGGTGAGTAGTCAGGGGTTTTCCCCCAGGTTAGGGACATCCAAAACTAGAGGGCTTTGGTGGAAAGTGAGAGGGGAAAGATTTTGAGGAGGCCTAAAGGGCACCATTTCACAAATATTGGTGGTGTGCGTATGGAATGAGCTGCCAGAGGAAGTGGTTGAGGCTGGTACAACTACAGCATCTGGGTACTGAGAGACCTGGTGAGCTTTTCCAGCAATTTCTGTATTTCTTTAAAAAATGCATTCAGTTTAACGCAGGTATACTGAATAAAGTAAACATTTTATTTTTTAATGATGCAGGGACATGTAAACATATTTCAAATTGACCGAGACCTTTTTCTGCTCAGGGTATGGCTCTGTGTATTACAGCAGCAAAGATGCACCTACATGGAACAGGGAATGTGATAGAGACATAGTTTGGACAATGTACAAGGAGACCTCACATGGTCCAGTTTGGGAGAGGATGACATTACTGTGTGATTCAGCTCAGAGAGGGAGAAAATGTAATCTGCCTGAGAAGGAGTGGCCTATTGCACTCTCTCTCCTTCATTGTTCCTCATCACAGCAATGTGTGCGAGCTAAAAAAAAAACTCTACAGTCATCGTTGCCGTTCTTATTTTTATGGAATCCCTACAGTGTTGAAACAGGCCCTTGGACCCAACAAGTCCATACCAACCTTCCCAACCCATTTCCCTATATTTACCCCTGACTATTGCACATAAACTAGAAATCTCTGAACACTACGGACAATTTAGCATGACCAATCCACTGAACCTACACAGTTTGTTGTAGGAAACTGGATCACCCATTAGGAGCTCACACAGACAAGGGAAGAATGTGCAAACTCCACACAGACAGTCACCCAAGGCTGGAATCGACCCCACATCCCTGGTGCTGTGAGGCAGCAGTGCTAACCACCGTGCTACCCTTTGGATGATCCATAACCAGAATTCACTGGAATCTACTCACTGCATAAAGCAAAGGGAATTCAGTCAAATCCAAACTCTCCCAGGATGAAATCCCATTGCTAGCAGCTTGTGTGAGTACAATATCTTCAGAAGCAGAATAATGTTTTGGACAATCTCACAATTTTTCCTTTGTCATGAGTTCCAATAATATTTGGACAAAGTTCTTTCAAGTTAAAAGTGTGTGTGTGTGTGTGTGTGTGTGTGTGTGTGTGTGTGTGTGTGTCAGTGTGTGTGTGTGTCTGTGTGTGTGTGTCTGTGTGTGTGTCTGTGTGTGTCAGTGTGTGTGTGTATGTGTGTGTGTGTGTGTGTGTGTGTGTCTGTGTGTGTGTGCGTGTGTGTGTGTGTGTGTGTGTATGTGTGTGTGTTTTTAGAAAGGGAAATATTGATTATATTATTGCAATACTCAAACAGTTTGCCATTCATCTTTCCATCATAGTTTGAGTAACATTGCTCTGGATCATAAACGTGTTGTTTTAGCAGATTAAAGAAACTAGCCTAACTTGTTCCTAAAACTGACCCTGACCCAGTCTGAGAACGATATCATCTGCCATATCACCAACCTGGTTACATTTAATATTTGTTGTGAGCAGTGGAGGAGTGGGACTAGAAAAGGAAACAGTGACCCCAAAAAGCCGGGGAACGAAACACGGGTGAGCCTGATGTCAGTGGTGGGTAGGTTGTTGGGGGGGATTCTGAGGAATAGCATTTACATACATTTGGGAAGGCAAGGGCTGATCGGGGTAGACAACGTAGTTTTCTGCATGGGAAATCATGTCTCATTAATTTGGTTGAGTTTTTTGAAGAGGTGACAAAGAAGATTGATGAAGGCAGTTTGGTAGACATTGTCTAAATGGACTTCAGCAAGGTGTTCATTTAAAGAACAAAGACCAAAGAAAATTTACAGCCGAGGAACAGGCCCTTCACCCTCCAAGCCTGAGCCGATCCAAATGTACTGTCTAAATCAGTCGTTCCATTCCTAACCATCTGTATCCCTGTACTCCCCATCTACTCATGTATCTGTCCTGACGCATCTTAAATGAATCGACCGTGCCTGCCTCGACCACCTCTGCTAGCAACGCGTTCCAAATGCCCACTACCCTCTGTGTGAAGTACTTACTGCGTGTATCCCCCTTAAACTTTACTCTTCTCACTTTGAAAGCACGACCTTTCGTTATTGAATCCTTTAACGTGGGAAAAAGCTTGTCTCTATTCACCCTGGCTATACCCCTCATGATTTTGCAAACCTTCATCAGGTCCCCCTTCAATCTCCTTTTATATAGTGAAAATAAACCTAACCTACTCAGCCTGTCTTCATAGCTAGTAATTCATTCTGATTGGTCGACAGATTAGTAAATTTCAGTGACATAAGATACAGAAGGAGCTAGTCACAAATGTCTTGAAGGAAGAGGGATATTTTTCAGACTGGCGGCTTGTGAGCAGCAGTGTGCTGTAAGAATCAGGACTGAGTTCACTGTATTTTATCATTTATGTAAAGGATTTAGATGTGAATATAGGGGCAATAGTTAGTAAGTATACAGATGACATCAGAATGGTGATGTAGTAGATTATCTCAGAGTACAACAAGACCTCAATTAGATGGGACAAAGATGCAAGTAGTAACAGATAAAGTTTTATTTAAAGAAAAATGAAGCTTTGCATTTTGGGAAGGCAAATCAGGGCAGACATTATATACTTCATGGTCAGGTCCTGGGGATTGTTGTGAAACAAAGGGGCATAGGGCTGCAGGTGCATTGTTCCTTGAAAGTGGAAACGTGGTAGAGAGTGTGGTGCAGAACTCATTTGGCACATTTGCCTTAATCAATCAGAGTATTGAGTATCGGAGTTGTGGTGGTATGTTGTATCTGTACAGGACGTTGGTGAGGCCACTTTAAGAATACTGCGTACAACTCGGTTTTCTGCAGAAATGACTTACACAGATGTCCCAGGACTGGAGGTTTGAGCTGTAGGCAGAGGTTGATTAGGTTGAGGTGTTTCCCCTTGGAGTGTCAGAGGCTGAAGGGTGACATTATAGAGGTTTATAAAACCATCAGGGGCATGGATATTCTGAACAGCCACCTTCTGCTCTCCAGGGTAGGGGAGTCCAGAACAAGACAGCATAGGTTGAAGGCGAGGGGGATTGATTTAGAAGGGACCTATAGGTAAATGTTTCACACAGAGAGTGGTGTGTACAGAAAGTGCTGTCAGAGGAAGTGCTGAAGGCGGTTACAATCGCACATTTTAAAAAGTAGGGATATTTACCAAATGCTGGCAAATGGGACTGATATCTGATCGGAGTGAACAGATTGGACTAAAGGGTCTGCTTTCATTCTGCATGACTCTCTGATTCTATAAGAGGGATGATGAAACATTCTGTAAGGTCCTTTCAAGTCGGACTTCTCTTCTCTGGAAGTTTATCGTGCCTTTATGTTCATATTGATAGAAAGCTGCATTACTAAATATTTGACAAATAATTGAGTCACGGATAATGGGATACAGACATGGAATTGGGGCTGAGATCCCAACCTGATCAGCCACAATCTTACTGCCAGGTGGAGAAGGCTCAAAGTATCTAATGACCCACTCCTGCTCCTCAGTCCCATGTTCCTGTGTTCCATTCAGCCCCTCATACCTGCTAGACAGGAACAGTTGGAGGACGCTTACTCCTATAACCTGGTGCACAGAAACAGAGGAGACAATTCAGTCCCTCAAGATGGTCGCACACGCTTTGAGGTGATTTGGGAAATGTAATTGGAAAACCCAGGCATGGGTATGAAAGAGGCCCCTCATCTCTCTTTAGAAAGCTTCCCCTATCTGCAGCTTGTGCTCCATTTGTTGGTCATGTTGCTTCACTGTGAATACAGCCCACATACCTCACCCAGAGATGGCTCACAAAATCATCTGGTCGCCCTGACTGCAATATGCAATAACAGAACATTCATTAAAATAACACCCACTAACTTTCCAATAACAGAATGTGAGAACATCAGAAACATGGGCATGTCGTTCACTCCCCAAACCTGCCTTGCCCTTCACTAAGATCATGGCTGATCTGCTCCTGACCTCAAATCCTCTTTCATACCTAATTCTTCATAGCCCTCAACTCTCTGACAGGTCAATATCCATCGACCTCCTCTTCAAATACTTTCAGTCATCTAGCTCCCCAAACACTCTTAAAAAGAGAAATCCTGACATTCAATCCCACCTGTTTGAAGAAAACACTTGCTGCTCCTATATCATGGCCTATTGATGTGAACAAAAGAGGTTGACTCAAGGGTTCAGGTAAAAATGACTGGCCCCGATATCCAGACAATGGTTGACCTCAGTTGACACCAAGGAGCTGAACAAACTGGACTTAATGGGAATCAGAGTAACCTCTCCAGTGTTTGGGGTCAAACATGGCACAAAGGAAGATGTTCACCATCTCAGTCCTGGGTCACCTCTGTGGAAGTTCCTTAGGGTAGCTTTTTCTTCACAAACATCTTCTGCTGCTTCATCAATGTCTCTCCGCCCCCACCCTCCCCACCATAAGATCAGAAGTGGGGATGATCACTGAAGATTCCACAATGTTCAGAACATTTTGTCCCCCGTCAGCTCCTGAACTGGTCTTTGTCCATGTGCAGCAAGACCCAGACTCCATTGAGACTTGTGCTGTTAAATGGTCCGTAACATTCATGTAACAGCACTGCCTGACACTGCACATTGCCACAGTAAAACAAGAGTTCATTCAGCACCTCACGCTAGTTTCACAGGAATATGAGGAAGCCATTCAGCCCATTGACTCTATTGGAGAATAACAGAGACAGCCCTTTCAGTGCCTCCAGCCTATTACTCAGGAAGACAGGGAGTCTGGTGTGATGGACCACACAGAGCCCCTCGAAAATATTTGAAGGCGGTAGCATGGATCCTAATGTTTTCTTATTTTAAAGGAAATGTAAAATGTCTGTACCAGATGCCATGTGACTGGTCAAACTACTCAGTGTGAAGCAAAACACCATCTACTTAAACACGAAAGGTGAAATGAAACCAAAGAAAGAGGAATTTAGAATAACGTAATTCTATTGTACAAGTTAGCAGAAAAATACATCTAGGAACTATTACTAATGAACAGTTCCAATATAGGAAAATCCCATAAACACAGCCCTTGGCAAAAAGGAATATTCAGACACAGAATGTCACAAACATTTCTCCAATCCAGGAATTAAAAACAGCATCAAGAGAAATTTCAGAGAGAGTAGCAACCAGGAAACATTCCCTGAAGCTTCCAACTCTGTGGAGACCCCAATAGTTTCTGATGTTACTGAGAAAACAAACCCCAGTGATCCTAATCTGGGAGAGCTGGCCACGCCCATTCAGGCTGCATTAAAATAAACACAAGGCCTCCCTAGCTGTTTACTCAAGTGGTCTTTACTAACCAGCTTGGTAACGATCGTTCAATCTCACTCTTAAAAGAAACCAGGACAAAATAACCTCTTAAAGCTGCAGCATTGTCACACTAGTCAGTACAATGAGCTGTCAAACAGGAACCAGGGTTAACCAGTCAGGCCCTTGGCCCGGTCCAATCGGACGAGTTTGAAGCCAATCACTCCCTTGAGTCACTTACACAGGAACAGCAGGAGGCCATTCCCACCTCAATGCACTTACACGGGGGCAGAATGAGGTAATTTTTGCTGATTACTGATGAATGTCTTATGCCCAAAGCGTCGATTCTCCTGGTCCTCGGATGCTACCTGACCCGCTGTGCTTTATCAGCAATTGATACTCTCCTCTGATCTCCAGCATCGGCAGTCTTAAGTGTCTCCTAATTGATGCTCTAACATGATGAACAAGGGGGGCAGAGGCTGCACAGACAGACTGATCCACGTTGTTCCTCTTGGCTCTGTTGCTGATGATACACATGTGGGACATTAACGTGGTTTTCTAGTGGTGAGGAGGGAAGCCATATGTCTTGTGTGAAGTCTCAAGACGGCATGTTCCATCTCCAAGAAGATAGCCTGGTGTTCTCTATGCAGGGAGGAAGCTGGTGTGAATGGCTACCTGTTTCAGATGGAAGGTATTGTGGCTGCTGTTGGGGATTGTGAATAACCTGATGTTCAGTACAGGGTTCACACGCCGACTGCACAATAATGTGGGAAGAGTTAAGTTAGGCATATAAACTATTAGGAAAGTCACGTTAGACTGATGAATGGACTCTCTAAGTTCAAATAATGCTGATCTTGTTCATGTTTACCTTGTCGAGTGCACGTCCTGTTCAGTGTAACCTGTATGCCTTACTCTGTACAAGTCTATTTCCACCCTATGATCTGTCTGGCCACGCTTACTATGATCTGCCTCCACTGCTCATAAATAAAGTGTTTCCCTGTACTGAGGTACACGTGACAATAAATCAAACCAATCAATCCTGGGTAAAGTATGGAATTTGTCACCCTCTCAATGTCTCTTTTGGAAATAAGTGATCACTGCCACTCCTCGTGTTTCAGCATCGCCATTTCTTCGTCTCTCACAGCTCTACAGATTAAACACTCAGCTTATTCACTCTATCCTCATGTTACCATCACCCGTGTCTGTGGTAAGGAGATCATTCCTTATAAAGGAGATCAAATCTGTACAGAGTGCCCCAAATGCTCTCTCAGCAAGACTCTACAACAGCAGGAAGATGGCTTTACTTATGTACTCGGATCATCTTACTGTGAAGGACAGCATATCATTGACTGCACCCATGACTTACACAGGGTTTGATTCGGAGCAGTCAGCATCGATTTGTGAGGGGGAGATCATGCTGCCCAAATTTCTTAGAGTCCTTTGTTGAAGTTACGAGGACGTTTGATGAGGGCAAAGTGATAGACATAGTCTCTATGGCGTTCAGTAAGGCCTTTGATAAGGTTCCACATGGCAGGCTGCTCAGGAAGGTTACATCTCGTAGAATGCGGGGGGAACTGTCCAATTCGATACACAGTTGGCTTGATGGTAGGAAGCAGAGGGTTGAGTGGAAGGATGTTTGTCAGACCGGAGGCTTGGTCCATTGCTGTCTGTTATCTATGATTTGGTTGAGAATGTACAAGGTATGATTAGTAAGTTTGCAGATGACACTAAAGTAATTGGGAGCATGATCAGTGAGGAAGTTTATCAGAAATTGCAGCAGGACCTTAATCAGGTGGGAAATGGACAGAGAAATGGCAAATGGAATTTAATATAGAAGCGTGAGGTCTTGCATTTTGGAAACTCAAATCAAGGTGGGAGTTTCACGGTGAATGGGAGGGTCTTAATGGGTGCAGTGGGCAGAGGGACCTTGGTGTTCAGGTGCACGGTTCTCTAAGAGTAGAGTCACAGGTAGACAGGGCAGTGAAGAAGGCTTTTGGCACATTGGCCTTCATCAGGCAGGATATTGAGGATAGAAGTTGGCACCTTATGTTGCAGTTACACAGGACTTTGGTAAGGCCGCACTTGGAGTATTGTGTTCAGTTTTGTCAACTTGTTATAGGGAGGAAGTTATTAAATTAAAAAGAGTGCAGAAGAAATTTACAAAGACGTTGCCAGAACCCAATGGTCTGAGTTACAGGGAGAGGTTGGACAGGCTAGGACCTTTTCTTTAGCGTGTAAGAGACTGAGGGAGCCCTTATAGAGCTGTATAAAATCACGAGGGGTACGGATAGGGTTAATGCTCTCAGTCTTTTTCCAAGGTATAGAGAATCGAGGATTAGAGGGGATCAGTTTAAGGTTAAAGGGGAAGAAAGAAAAGGGAACCTGAGGGGCCACTTCTTTATACGGAGGGCTGGTACGTGGATGAGCTGCCAGCAGATGTGGTTGAGGGGGGTACATTAACAACATTTCAAAAACATTTGGATAAATTTGTGGATAGGAAAGGACTGGAAGCATATGGGCCAACCGCAGGTAAATGGGGTTAGGGTGGATGGACATTTACAAGGTGGACTCGAACCCCTCTTTTAATTAAACCCAAACACCCAGAAAAGCTGGCCCCACCTTGTAATCTGTTAAAATATGAGCGACACCGATCTCCTACATTCCACTATTTAAACAAAAATTATCAAGTTAGTTTCTTAACTTTAATAGTGAACACTAAACAACAACTATTCACAAATACAAGCCCCTCTTTTCTTAGCTAGTTACTATCTGACTCCAACTCTGTAGATATGCTGTTCCAACAACCCACATATGAAACATTAAAATCTTAAGACCACACAGTCTCTATCTTCCCTGCTGTGTTCACTCTTTCAGCTGCTGATCTCCCTCCGTCATTTTCTTGTTAATTGCAAGTAGGTTTAAATGAACATGTATCTTTGATAGAGAGTGTTTGAGATGGCCAGTTAGCACTCCTGCTCTACAGCAGTTACTCTGCTGTTGGATGGCAGTGTCTCTCCCTCTATTTTCAAAATGCTGGGTTTATATACTCCCCATGATATAATAATTCTCATAATTTGATTGCTGTCCAGGTGTCCAAACAATAATATTCAAATTCTGTTGGTTTTGGTATCCTGAGCGTTATTGAAACTCTTTGGTTGGATTTAAATTGCTGTCAAAACAGCAACCAAAACTCAGGTATCCATTTCTCAGCCAATGGTGACATGTGAAACAGTGTGACCTTTAGCTGGCATCTGTGGCTTTAAGTTCTATTCAACAAAACCCGATCTGTCTTAAAGTGCCCATACATGTTTTTGTTTTCATAACACCTTCCCACTTCAGAAAATAAAATGAACCAGCAGAATGAAAAGATGGCTACATTTCTTTTCCTCTAATTCTGAATCCCAACTATATGAAATATAAAAGTATTAATCTCAGTTATATCATTCATATTAATTCTGCACACCAATACAACACTGGAATAAGTCAAATTTTATCGAAACGTTTTCCTTTAAATCCGCAAAAACCCATCTGCTATCACGTTGTAGGAGCCACAGCCTGTACATTTTGTGAGTTGAAAGTCAGGAAGGTAAGACTCCAATTAAATACTCTCATATTCTGGTCTTTAAATATTCCAAAAAATGCCAGAGATTTGTCATTGTCCACAACCATATCCGACAATTTGTTTGTCATATACACATTAAAATATTGTCAGGCCAGTGTGAAACTTAATCATTCTTGTTCAATAATGGAGATTTTGTATTTTTTTTCTGGTGGATAATGAGTTTTTTTAACAAGTAACCAATTATCCATTCAATTCCATCATTCTCTTTCTGTATCAATACATCTCCGACCCCTATATCCCGAGCATCAAACACAATTTTCGAAGGGTTTCAGAATATTTGGTGTAGCTAAAGCTGGTGTGGTGATTAATCCTGCGTTAAAATTCTCAAATGCCTCCTGGCATTGTTCTGTCCACCACAATTCTGTTTCCTTCTTTAATAAATCCATCAGTGGTGCCAATACGCTGCTGAAGTTTGGAACAAACTTCCGATAGAATCCACTCAGTTCCAAAAATCGAAGCACCTCTTTCTTCGAGGATGGTTGTGGAAATTCCTCAAAGTCCTTCGTTTTTATGTTCCATGGGATCAATCTTCCATGTCCAATGTAATGTCCCAAGAACGTCACCTCTGCCTTCGAGAATTCTGTTTTCTTTAAGTTTATTACCAAGTTTGCTTCTTGTAATCGTTCAACATGCTCAGCCAACGGTAACATGTGAGCTTTCAATCACTTGCTAAAGGTCACTACATCATACAGATAAACTACACAATTTGTTCATCTGGCCACAACTCTGTTTCTGAGTCTTAAATGTGGCTGTGCATTATTCATCCATATGAAATACTCGATAAAGTTTTTTGTCATCTCTGGTATCTTTACTAGAAAGTTTAACTGACTCCACGTTTTTTTTTTATTTGAAAGGGGCCACTAAACCTGGCTTTGAAGAGATTTCTTACCACTGGTGGCAATAATAATACATCATCCCCACGGGAAATCTTCAAAGTTTCAGTGTTTTTATCTGCCACCTGCATCATTCTATGCTATGCTCTTCAGATACTGTTTAGCAAACTCACCTACTCTGTCTACTCTTTCCTTCACTTCATGCACATAATCCAGGTGTGAGATTTCCGACTTCGGTCCTGTCAATTTATATTTAATTAATTTCAAAGGACCTCTCACTTCATGTATGAATATTATCTCAAAGGAAGCAAAGTGAGTAGATTTATTTGGGACATCTCTAATGGCAAACAATTTAATGGGGCACCTTTTTCCCAATCATTTGGCCAACCCTGACAGTATGCTGTTAACATAGTCTTCAGCGTCTGATGCTAACTTTCCAAGGGTTCCTGGGATTCAGGATGGGACGCCCTTGATTTGAAGTGCTGCATGCCTAAGCCATCCATGACTTCCTTAAATAGCTGAGTGGTAAAATGAGACGCTTGGTCTGACTGAATCTCTCTGGGCAGTCCACAGCGAGTAAAGAAAGCTACCAACTCCTCCACCTCCCTTTTTGCCTTGACACTCCATGAATGGAATTGCCTCTGGAAATCTGGTAGACACACCCATTATGGTCAGCAAATATTGGTTTCCACTTTTACTTTAGAAAGGGGAGCTAGACAATTAATCAGAACCCACGTTCAAGGTTCTTCGAATGCAGGAATTGGCAAGAAAGGTGCTGATTTTATTACTGCCTGTTCCTTACCTACCATTTTGTATGTATGTCATATACAACAAAAATTAACAGCATCCCTGTGCGTTCCAGGCCACTAGAAATGCTTCTGTACCTTATCCTGAGTCTTCTGTACACCTAAGTGACCGCCTGCAGTTAGTTTATGAGCTACCCGTAACACTGTACGTTGCTGCTAACACAATCTGGTGCACTTCGGCCCATTTCCCTTCTGCACTAACCTATTGGGGTCTCCATTTTAATTTTAGCATTCTATCTTTAAGTTAATAACGTTCGACAATATATTTTGATTCCTTTTCTGTGTGAGTGCATGTGTATGTGTGTGTGAATGTGTGTGTATATATCTGTTGTAAGTCCATTAGCCTTTCTGGACTAAACCCCTCTGCCTGATCCTCTGCCTGTTCAGGGTTTTCCTGCACCGTGACATCAAACAGGGTGTCAGTTCACTGAGCGTCAACCCATTTTTTTTTTCGTTCGTTTTTCCTTCCTGCTGTAACTTATGACAGTGGGATCTTGTTACTACACAGTCTGGAAAAATTCCTGGGTAATTTTCTTTTAACTCACCAATTCCCTAGTCTTCCTTTGGCTTCTCCACCACAAGGGGTGCCTATCCCAACTCGCCTCCTGCTAAATCGTTCCCAAGAACAAACTGTATTCCTGGAACTGACACTCTGTTACTCACTGTCACTGTTACTTCCCTAATCTTGATTTGGCATTCCATCCTGACGTTACAAGGGAATGCTTAATTTCTGTCCCCATTCCACAAATTAACACGCTCTTGATTAACATGCCAGAAAGTGTGAAAATACTTTCATCTCTTACTATTAGAGGGTGAGAGAAAGTGAGGGCTGCAGATGCTGGAGATGAGCGTTGTAAAGTGTGGGGCTGGAAAAGTACAACACGTCGGCAGCATCCGAGGGGCAGGAGCATTGGCGTTTCAGGCAAAAATGCTTCATCAGGAAAGGGGGAGGGAAGGGAGGGGCAAGGATGTTGAGAAATAAATGGGAGGTTGGGGGTGGAGCTGGGGTGGAAGGGAGTTTGGGGTGCAAGATGCAAGTGGGATGTGATGGTGGTAGGTCGGACAGGAGGGTGATAGGACTCCTATTGGTGGTAGGACAGCTGGAACCCTCAAACTGTACAGCATCAACGTTGACTTCACCAAATTCCAAATCTCCCCTCCACCAACTTCTCCCAGATCCAACCGTTCAACATAACACTGCCCTATTGGACTGCCCTAACTAGCCATCTTTCTTTCCACCTATCGACTCCATTCTACCCTCCAACATATCACTATCACTCCCACCGATATCTTCTTATTGCCTTCCCAGTGACCCTCCCACCAGCTCAGCTACTACCCTCGTATTTATCCTTCAGCCCCATTGTCCCCCCACCATGTTCCTGACGATGGGTTACTGCCTGATATTCGATTGTCCTGCAGTTTGGATGCTGCCTGATCTGTTGTGCTTTTCTGGCGCCTCACTTCTCAACTATTAGAGACTGAGCAGATCCCGTATCTCACAAAATTATAACTTCTTGTCCTTCTCCCCCTGTTCTTTCTGAGTAAACTTTATCTACAGAGATGAATTCTTTAGAGAGATCAGGCACTGCCCCCATACCCAGCCCTTGCCGAGGCTGTGCAATTTCCTGCAGCTCCTCGGCTCCACTTGGGGTCTCCTTTACCAGTTTCACTAATGCCACTGGGCTTAGCCTCTTCTACCGCATCTTTCCCCAAAGTGTCTTCCTTTAACGCCCAGCACGGTGTGTCCTAGCTTACTGCAGTGAAAACAACTTTTTCCCTGTGCCCTTCTTAAACCACCATCACTGTAATTTTATATGTTCCACTCCCTTATAGTGAGAGCACCTGAGGCCTTTCACCACCTTTCAACCCCCTTGGGCTTCTTTCTTCACCTGTGGTAAACTATTGTGAACGACTGTTCGCTTTGTAATGTGTGATCGTCCCTTCTCCCAATTTCTATCCCTCACAGGATGAAATTCCTGCCAGAAGCTAAATTTCATCACATGCCACAATACATATTTACCTGCCATTTCTGCCGCGCTTCTCACTTCTTGAACTTTCTATTCATTCACATTAATTCTTACTATCTCTGGAAGTGAGTCTTTTAACTTCTCCAGCAGATTAATCTCCCTCAAGCCTCACAGGTCTTATCCATTTTTAAGACCAGCACCCACCTGTCAAAATGACTGTGGTTAATTCTTTCAAACTCAATATAAGTCTGACCTGGTTCCGTCTCTATTTTTTCTGAACTTCTGTCTATATGCTTCTAGTACCAATTCATAACCAATCAAAATAGCCAATCTGACATCTTGATAACCTCTTGATCCCTCATCTGACAGCGCTGCACATACCTTACCAGCTGTGCTTACCAGCTTAGTCTGAACTAGCATTACCCACAAGTTCACTGGACACATTATCTGCCTAGCCATTTTTTCAAATGAAATAAAAAAGGGTTTGACAATTTTCTCACCGAAATATGGCAAGTTACTCACCTAGTTGTATACATCCCTACATTCTCCCTTCATCTCCATCCTGTTAATTTAAATTTCTTGTCTAATTCCCAACTTCTGAATTTCAAATCCCGTCTCTCTTTCTTTTTCTTGTCTTTCTCTTTCGTCTCTCTCTATTTCCGTCCCTTTATTTATCTTCTAACTCCAGTTGCCACATTTGCAATTTATGTTTTTCTAACTCTACTGCAGTTGCCTATTTCTCTGATACATCAAAGTGCTTAACCAACTCCATTACAATTTCAGCTTCTCTTTTCTCCCTGGTTAAACCCAATTCCAGCCTATTTGCTAATTCTAAAAAATGTCCTCCTCCTGTCTTTCTAAACTTCCTTGGAAAATTTGGGAACCTTTTAGTAATGTTAAAAGCTATTTCCCTCACTTTTCATTTAACCAACCACAAGTAATAAAATTAAACGAATTTTCCCACTGGTTTTATTTGAAGATCAAAGTCACTAATTGCAATGAGTTGGAATTTGCTGGGACCCGTTGTATCTCAAATCTGTTCAAGTCGGTCCAAGTGCCACACGGCAAGGCCCCAAACTGTTATGACATCAATGTCGAACCCCTTTGTTAATTAAAACCACACACCTAGAAAAGCTCACCTCACATCATAATCTGTGAAAACATGAGCTACAGAGAACTCCTAAATTCCACAAATAAACAAAAAATAACAATTTATATCTGTGCAAGTTAGCTCGCTGAGCTTAAAAGTTTGTTTTCAGAAGTTTCATCACCATGACTAGGTGACATCATCAGTGAGAGTCTCCGCTGAAGCTCTGGTGGTATGTCCCACCTCTCTATTTATAGGTCTTGGTTTCTTAAAGTGGGTGATGTCATTTCCGGTTATTTTAACAAGAGAATGTAGACAGGATCTAAATTGATCCGTTTATAGAATGGACTTCTGGTTATAATACCATTCCTCTAAGAAGGTCCTTGCGTGTCTTAGTATCTGTGTGTGCTTTGTCCCAGTCAAAGTGGTGCCTTTCTTTGTCTGTACGTATGGAACATAGTGATAGTGCGTCATGTCTTTTGGTGGCCAGTTGGTGTTCATGTATCCGCGTAACACAACAACAGGACAGTTTCAATGGTGGAAAAATGATTTTATATACACTGTTTAATCAATGTGTGTGTGCAGATAAGTCGCATTTTTCATATGTGCACAATACATTTTAAATGAACAGAGACACAGTTAACGAAAAATGATGCATATGATGTATAAAATTGATAAAACATTAAAACGTGATTTGATCCTCTCAACGAACCCTCCTTTTCTGGGATTCCCAACTCTAATCTCTCATTCTGACCAGGATGTGTGCTTCAAATTCTTGATTCTGGTGTCCCAACTTATTTCAGTTAATCCCCTTTCTACCGGGACTTCAATATGTTTGGCCTGCTGGGTTCTTTCCAAAGCTAGTGTCAGTCATATTATTGGAGATAAATATTCTGGCATCAGACTCAGCATTTGAACATAATACTCTGTTGTACATGCACTGTATCAAGAACCACAGCACACAGGCATTGCCAAAACATTGGGGGATGTTCATCTACTTCTTTCGATAATGTAGTTTTCTCATTTTCCACATCTCCAGATCTCTATCCTCTCTCTCGTTCTCCCTTTGTATCTAGTTAAGAAATCCACCAATTATTCTTTGTGTCCCGTCTCCCAAAACTCCTTGTTTCGGTTTATATCTAATGCTCTCTTCAAGATGTAATGTGGTTATAATTAAGCAATGTAACTACAAAGACATGCGGGAGGAGCTGGCCAGAGTTAATTGGAAGGGGAACTGAACAGGAAAGACCATGGAGCAGCAATGGGAGGAGGTTCTGGGGATAATTCAGAAGATAATACCAGAAATGCAAACCCAAGAACTTGAAACATACTCATGGGAGGACAAGGCAGCCATGAGTGATAAGGCATCAAACCAAAAGAGAAAATATACAATGTGGTGAAGATGATTGGGAATCCAGAGAATTCATTGGCTCTGAGACTGCATAACGCTGGCATCACTGACACTACAGAGCTCTTAATCATCGTCAAGTAAACAAACAGAGGAAACACATTCACTTTAAATACAGAAGATTGGTATTTCTCAATGAAAAAGATTTGGGTGAATTAAACATTTGAATTCAGATCAGTTAAATGCTTTTGCGGAATGTGTCAGATTGGAAACAAGACCCGGGGAGAGAGACCCTCAGCAGAATGAGAGTATGAAAATGGAAGTATTTCCACATCAGAAACCAGGTTAGGGCACTGAGTGCAGGGCTGATGGGTGAATGGGTCTCAGTGAGAGTTGGGGAACAGACAGCACAATTGCATTGCAGATATTGCAGCTCGAAACTGCGTATTCATGTAGTGCTGTAGACCACAGAAGCAGGAGAAGCAGATCTGCATTTAACCACAACCTGTAACTTTTTGCCAGGGTAACACCTCAGTCTGTCATTGCCATCAACACCATCTATGGCTCAGTGACGAGTGTGGGTGAACATGTCAGAGTCAGAATCACGTGGACTTTACCTGATGCTAACTCATTAAAGCTACCAGACTTGACCAACAGATCTGTTCGAAGCAAACTACTCCGCGGTCTGAAAGGATGAAAGCAGACAGAACACCCGGCCTCAGCATCAGTGTCGGAAAAGGGAATGGGAACACAGTCCTGTCGACCCTGCAGAAACCACCTTCCTAATATCTGAGAGCTTGTGACAGCATTTACAGAGCTTTCCACAGACTGCACAGAAACATAGGGAATGGAAAACACTTTGAGCCTCCCCATTCTAGTTCATGTAAAAAATCTCTTAAAGCACTTACCCCACACGATCTACATATCCGTTAATGTGAGTAACCGTGGGATGCTATAAAATAGGCGCTGCAGTAGTACGTTTGGTCCATCGAGTTTGCTACCAATTCAATATAATCATGGTTGGCCCTTCATTTCCATACCATACTCCTGCTCTCCCACCATCCCTTTACTGTCTCTAAATCCTTATTTATAATCAGTGTCTCGGTTTCCAGGTGCGAGCGTATTCCCCAAGTTCCCCAGTCAGCGAGAGCAGACATTTATTATCATCTCAATGCAGAGTGACTGCCTGTACCTAATACTGTGGCCCCTTGTTTTAGAAGTCCCAGCCAGGGGAATTATCATCCCTGCTTCCAACCTGACTCACCCTGTCAGAGTTTTGTATATTTCACTGAGATCGCCACTCATTTTCCTAAACCCCATGGAATACTGGCCCAGTCACCCCAAACTCTGCTCCCACAACAAGCCCGTCATCCCAGAGATCAGTCTGGTCATCCTTCACTGCTCTCCCTCAATGTCAGGTTTGTCCTTTATTAGGTAAGGAGACCAAAACTACACACAATACTGCACAATGTTCAAGATGATATCTCACCAAGGCCCTGTACAGCTGCAGTAAGACACCCTTTCTCCTGGACTCGCATCCCCCTGAAATGAAGGTCCACACACCATTTATCTTCCTCACTGCTTTCTGTATCTGAAATATTACTTTCAGCGACTGGTGTACAGGGAGATGCAGATCCTTTTCAGTGTTGCAGCTCCCCACTTGGTGGGTCTGTATACACTGGGCAGCGTGCCAATGCCATGGCCAGTATTGACTTCTGGTTGCAGAATTCACTGCACTGCAGGGACCTCAGAGGTTTATGCAGAAGGAAACAACAAAAAGCAGCATACGCACCTTTGTAGATCAACATGTTTCAACAAATCCCTTTCAAATGGTAGGCTGCCAATTTATCATTTCCACCAAAGAGCACACCGTCACCTCTATCCACATTGTTCTGCATCTGCCACGTATTTACCCATTCACTCCACTTGTCTTAGTCTTCTCGGTGCTTTTTTACAACCTCCTCACCCATTCACAATCCCACATCCGTTAGTGCTGTCAGCAGGCTGGGATATATTGTATCTGATTCCAGTAACCAACTGTTTAAAGGGCATTGTGAACAGCTGGGCCCCAAGCACCGGTCCCTGCGACACCTCAGCAACCGTCCTCTATTAATTTCTATTTATTTATTTCATGAATCTGGGTGTCACTGGCTGGGCCAGCATTTATTTCCTGTCCCTAGTTGCCCTTGAGAAGGTGGTGGTGATCTGCCTTGTTGAATGCTGCAGTCCACCTGCTGTGGTTGACCTCCAATGCCATTAGGGAGGGAATCCCAGGATTCTGACCCAGTGACTGTGAAGGAGCGGTGATAAATTTCCAAGTCAGGTTGGTGAATGGTTTGGAGGGGAACCTGAAGATGATGGTATTCCCATCCATCTGCAGCCCTTGTCCTTCTAGATAGATGTGGTCGTGAGTTGGGAAGATGGTCTCTGAGGATCTTTGGTGAATCATTTCATTGCAGCATGTAGATAGTAAAACACTGCTGCTGCTGCTGAGCGTTGATGGTGGAGCATTGTGGGTGAAGGGACAGTCAAACTGGCTGCTTTGTCCTGGATGGTATAAAGGTTCTTGAGTGTTGATGGGGCTGCACTCATCCAGGCAAATTGGGAGTCTTCCATCACACTTCTGACTTATGCATTGAAGACGATGAACAGACTTTTGGAAGTCAGGACGTGAGTTACTCGCCGCAGTATTCCTAGCTTCGGACCTGCTCTTATAGTTACTATGTTCATGTGGCGAGACCAGTGAGTTTCTGAGCAATGATTACCCACCAGGAATTTGATAGTGGGGATTCAGTGATAGTAACACCATTGAATGCCAAGGGGCAGGTTAGATTGTATTTTATTGGTGATGGTCATGGTCTGGCATTCGTGTGGCCTCAATATTATTTGCCACTTGTTAGCCTGGATACTGTCCAGATCTTGTCGCATTTGAACATGGACTGCTTCAGTATCTGAGGAGCCACAAAAGTTGCAGAACATTGTACAATCATTGGCGAACATCCTCACTTCTGACCTTAAAATGGAGGGAAGGCATTGGTGAAGCAGCCCTGAAGAAGTTTTCGGTCACTGCCCGAGGGACCCCTACAGACTTGGAGCTGAGTTGACTGACCTTTATGAACCATGACCATCTTCCTACGTGTTAGGTATGATTCTAACCAGCGGGGAGTTTGCCCCTGATACACATTGATTCCAGTGTAGCTAAGGCCCCTTGATACCACACAGGGTCGAATGCAGCCTTGATTTAAAGGGCTATCGCTCTCACCCTACCTCTGGAATTCAGCTCTTTTGTCCATGTTTGAACCACGGTAATGAGGTCAGGAGCTGAGTGGCCCTGGTGGAGCCCAAACTGGGCATCATTGACCAAGGTATTGCTGAGCACATGCTGGTTAAAATCACTGAGACCTTCCACCACTTTACTGATGATCGAGAGTAGACTGAATAAATGTTATATTTGGCCGGATTGGATTTGTTCTGCTTTTTATATACAGGAGATACTTGGGGTAATTTTCCACATAATCGGGGAAAGCCATTGTTGTAACTGTATTGAAATAGTTTGGCTAGGGGAGTGGCAAGTTATGGAGCACAAGTTTTCAGTACTATTGACATAATGGTGTCAGATTATGCACCTTTTGGAGTATCCAGTATCTGCAATTCTTTCTGTATATCGAGTGGACTGAACCAAATTGGCTGATGACTGGTAACTGAATTGCTGAGGACCACTGTAGGAGGCTGAGATGGATCATCCACTCAGCACTTCTGACTGAAGATTGTTGCGAATGTATCAGCCTTATCTGAAACACTGAAGTGCTGGGCTCTTCCATCATGGAGGAAGGGGTTATTTGTGGAATCTCTTCCTCCAGTGAATTGTTTAATTGTCCCCAACGTTTCTCGGCTAGATGTGGAAGGACTGCAGAACTTAGATCTGTTCCTTTGCTTGTGAGATCACTTAGCTCTTTCTATCACTTACTGCTTATGCTTTTTGGCGCACAAGTAGTCCTGATTGGTGGCTTCACCAGGCTGACACCCCATTATCAGGTATGCCTGGTGCAACTCCTGCCATCCTGCACACTCCACTGAACCAATGTTGATCCTCTAGATTGATGGCAATTGTTGCGAGGGGGATATGCGGGAGGCCATGAGGTTATGCAGGAGTACAACTTGGCTGCTATTGATGACTCACGACACCTTATGGACATCCAGATTTGAGCTGCTAGATCTGTTCGAAGTCTGCCCTGTTTAGCAACGTGATAGTACCACCCAAAATGCAGGTTATTCTCAATGTGCAGGTGTGAGTTTGTCTCCACAATGACTCTCTTACCGATCATGTCATGGACAGATACTTCTGCAACTGGCAGATTAGTAAGGCTGTGTTCAAGTATGTATTTTCCTCTTGTTGGTTCTTTCCACACCTGCTGCAGAACCAGTCGAACAGTTATATCCTTTGGGGCCTGGCCAGCTCGATCAGTAATGCTGTCGCTGAGATACTCTTAGTGGTGAACATTGAAATCCCCCACCCAGAGTATATCTTGCAGCCGTGCTACCCTCAGTGCTTCCTCCAAGTGTTGGTCAGCATGGAGGAGTACTGATTCATCAGCTGAGAGAGGCTGGTACATGGTAATCAGCAGGAGGTTTCCTTTCCCATGTGCAAACTAATGCCATGAGACTTCATGGGATACGGAGTCACTGTTGAGGACTCCAAGAGCAATTCCCTTCCAACTGTATCCCACTGTGCCACCACTTCTGCTGTGTCCGTCCTGCTGATGAGACAGGAGATATCCGGGGAAGGTGATGGGGAGTCTGGGACATAGTCATACTCACAGAATCATACCTTTCAGAAAATGTCAGGCTGTTGCTTGACGAGTCTGGTTATTTCTATTCACCGTTTCCTGCCAGCTGTCCCATTCTGGAAACATAGCCATATATTAGCCCCCAATCCACTCAGATTTGATTTTGCAAATTGTGCTTGGAGCTTCACCAAAATCTTTCTAAAAATCCACATGTTTTACATCCATTGCTTCTTTTTCATTTGTCTCCCATTCTGTTTCTCAAACATAATTCCCATTTCAAAAATCTATGTTAGTGTTGCCAATGACCAATACTTTCAGCCACAAAAATTTCTGCTAAACCATTTCCTAACTATGTTCTATGATCAATGTACTCTATCATTTTTCCACACCAGACTTGGTTTTCCTTGTATTGTTTGAAAGTTCTGTGAAGACAGAACTGAAGTAGTGGCTTCATAGTTCTGCCATTTCCCTGTTTCCCATTCTCTATTCTCTGGTTTCAAACTGTAAGGAAACTGCACTTTTTTTCTCATATTTCTCACATTGACATAATTTAACAAGCTATTACAGTTCACTCTTTTAACCCTTGTGAATATACACTTCAGAAAGCCATCAATTCCTGCCTTAGACTGCTCAATAATTGACCTGCCACACCATATACTCACAGGAGCATAGAATCTGTGCCAACAGAAATACAGCACGATCTATATAAGTCCCACTTTCCTACACCAGGCCCATAGCCTGGAATGTTATGACACTTCCAAGTGCTTGTCCAAGTACTTTTTAATGATTGTGAAGTTACCCGTGATAATTCCCCTCTCAGAAAGTAATCCCAGAACCCCACATCCTCGAGGTGAAAAAATATTTAAATCCTCACTGAACCTCAAACGTTTCACTTTAAAAGTGTGCTCCTTTGTTCTTGACCCTCTGACTAAAAGGAACAGCTGCTGTCTATCCACCCTGTCCATGTCCCTCATAATCTTATCCTCCTGAATCACGGACCCCTCAGCTTACTCTGCTCCAAAGTAAACAACAAGAGCTTATCCAGCCTCTCTCCATAGCTGATATGTTCCATCCCAGGGAACATCCTGGTGAATCTCCTCTGCACCCACTCCAGTACAATCACATCCTTCCTGGAATGTGGCTCCCAGAGCTACATACAGTACTCCATTTTGGCCGAACCAAAGCCCTGCATTGTTCTTATAATCTACGCGCTGATTAGGAAACACAACACCCAAGGTCCAATTCTTAACTAGTCCATTAACCTGTCCAGTCACATTCAGGGATGTGTGGAGAAGCACACCCTGAGCTTCCCAGTGTGCTGCCATTCATTGAGTCCTCCCCTGTCTGGTTCCTTCTCCCAAAGTGCATCACCTCATATTTTTCAGGGTTACATTCCATGTGCCATTGATCTGCCCATCTGACCAATTATCTGCATCTTCCTGTAACTTAAGGCCTTCCTCCTCACTGCGAACCAACCAGTCAATCTTTATGTCAAACATACACTTACTAATCACACCTTCCCCCCTCTCCATCTAGCTCCCTCAACATTCACATCTTTTTTTATGAATAACACAAACAATAAGGGACACAGCACTGATTCCTGTGGTACACCAGGGGACACTGGTCTCCAGTCACACAAACAGCCTTCTCCCACCACCCTCTGCCTCCTGCCACTAAGACAATTCTCCTTGTAACCTGTCCAGGTATCCTTCATATTGTGAGATTTTACATTATTTCTCAGTATCCCAGCTGGAAATTTGTCAAAGGCCTTCCTACAAAACTAAAGAGTCGACCTCCTCAAACTAATTCAATCAAATCCATTAGATGCGACTCTCTTCTGATAAAGCCATGATAATTATCCCTGATCAAACCTTGTGACTCTGATTGGAGTTCGATTTTCTCCTTCCCTATTTTATCCAGTAGTTTCCTTAACAGTGATCTAATACTCGCTCATCTATAGTCACCTAGACTATCTCTCCCACCCTTACTGTGAAGTGTAATCGTATTAGCAGTCCTCCAGTTCTCTGGCACCACCCCTATGGTCAGATTCTAATTAAAATATTCAATCAGGGTCATTCCTCCGTTGACCCCAACAGCCGCCTGTGATACAACTCATTCAGACATGGAGATTGGTCCAAATTTGTACAGAACAAAGCCTCAAATCCCTACTCGTATTTTACATCAATCTGTTCAAGAGTTGTCCAGTCCATCTTCTTGAATTCTGCACCTGCATCCTCCTTCTCCCATGTAAAATAGATGTGAAGGTCTCATGTTACAATCCATCAATGTTCTCCAGCTTGACACACAGATTGCCCCTTTGGTTTCTAATGTACACTGACTGTTTGCTGATTATTCTGTTCTACTTGTCCGTGTAGAATATCATGGGATTCTCCCCGATCTCACCTACTTGTACTTCCTCATGACCCTCTGTTATTCAGTCCTTTCGATGTTTCTAAGATCCACTACAATCACCTCTCATGTTTCGAAACTCGAGATTACAGGCTGAGTTACCCCGTCAGACAACCTTGCCAACTTAGGGGTTAATGTGGAGAATACCTTTTGCAGTTCCTCTGTAGTCAGTATATTCTTTCTTAGATTGGGACTCCGAGCGATACACAATGGTCTAAGTTTAGTCTCACCAATGCTCGATGCAACTGGTGCACGACATCCTCTATCTTCCAATTACATTCACATGAATGTAAACCTAATTTTTACTTTCCCATTTGCATATGTTCTTCCTAATACCTCTCGGTTTAACTTTTCTTATGAGCTCAGTGTGTGAGTTCTTTAAAAAAGCTCATGAATATCCAACTATACGTTATCCACTGGTTCTTCATTGCCTATGTCCACAAGGATCATCTTCAAACCATTCCAAAAAAATGTTTGTCACTTCTGGTTTTCCTTTCATCGGTGCATTCTCACACTCCCCAGTTATGTTTTTACCTTCTAAATATCTAGTAGCATGTTCTTTGTAATCGAGTCCAAGACATACCTGACTGCGGATGACAGGTTATCTGGTCTGTAGTTTACCATTCTCCAAATTCATCTCTCCTTAAACTGTTGGATAATATTTATAACCTTTTCCTTATCCAGATTGGCAAAATGTCTTTCGGGAATGTGTTGGAAAATAATGTGAAAATCCGCGATGCAATCAACATGTCTGTTGCTGCTTCCTCTGAAATTTTTGTATGAAGTACATCTAGTCTGTCAGATTTATAAATACTCAATCCAGCTTTATTTTCAAAGATGACCTAAACACTGATAAGAATGATCTTAGACGTTACTTGCACAAGTCCCATGGTCACTTGGTATTTCTGGGAGAATTTCTGGACATTCTTCCATGAAGATAGACACAAAGAAACTGTTTCTTTTCCCTGCGATTTCTCTGTTCTCTGCAATAAATTACCCTGTCTGCACACCAACAATTCCACATTTGGCCTTGTTTTTATTTTTTTGAGACATTGATAGGCGCTTTTGAGCAGTCTTTATGTTTTTCTTTCGTTTGCACGCTTTTTCTCTTTTTGATTTTCTTCTCAGTTTCTTGGTCATCCTTTGCTGGGTCCTCCATCTCTCTGAATCCACTGGCTTACTGCAATACTTGGCATTTTTCTAAGTTGCCTCCTTTCATCTAATAGGTAGATGAAGGTGGGGTTGAAAGTGTTCGTCGGAGAGGAGGGTGGACCAGATTGATAGGAAGGACTATGGACATATAGGAACATTCAAAAGGGCGGTGCTGACTTAGAAGGTTGGAGTAGGATAAGGTGGGATTAGGGGAAATGGGGAAATGGGGAAATCCACTATGATCCCCTGTGGTTGGAGGGTCCCAAGGCAAAAGATGAGGCTTTCTTCCTCCAGGCTTCTGGTGGCTCGGGTTTTGCGATGGAGCAGGCCCAGGACTCTCATGTCCTTGGCAGAGTGGGAGGGGAGTTAAAGTGCTCAGCCACTAGGCGATGGTGTCGTTCAATGTGGTTGTCCCAGAGATGTTCCCTGAAATGATCTACAAGTTGACCTCCAGCCTCACCAATGTAGAGAAGACCACATTGTCTTTAATGGATGTAGTAGATGAGGCGTTCTGTCTCCCTTCATCACCTATCACTTTCAACCCCACCTTCATCTACTATCGTAATCCCAGCTACCTCCCCCCTGCCGCATCCTCTTGTCATTTATCTCTCAGCCCCCTAGGCCCATAAGCTTCATTCCTGATGAAGGGCTTATGCCCGAAACTTCGATTTATCTGCTCTTCGTATGCTGCCTGACTGTACTTTTCCAACACCACACACTTCGAATCTGATCTTCAGCATCTGTAGTCCCCACTTTCTCCTCACACCTTCATGGTCTGCATGACTCAGATTTCAAATGGTTACTTCAAATACAACAAAAACTGTCGTGTACTCAAACAGCATAAAAGAAAACCAATACATTGTGGTCAGTGTTCCCAAAATATCCTTTCCTGCAATATTGTCAATTAGCACTTCTGATCACTCAACACCAATTCCTCAATAACCTGATCTCGAGCTCAGTGCTCGACATAATGTTCATGTAAACCATCTCACACGCGGTCATGAAATCCATTTTCCCAGCATTAGCATTCAATTGGGTTAACACAGTTTAGATATAATGTAAGCAGTATATTATTACTGCAGTACCCACAAATGTGTATATCTCATTTCCTGTTTCTCACATGTCCAGCATTTTTATTGCAGCTTTCACTTTGATATATAACTCCCATCAATGTTTGCTCCATCTTACTAGATTCTGTGGAATCTTAGCGATGTGGGCTCTGGAGAGATTAATGGTAGAGATCATTTCGCCACATCATTTATGAACTTCTCAAACTTTAATTTCTCCAGATCTCCCGTTATGCTGATGGAGGAGAGAAGGACAATGATTTTCCAACAATGCTCTATATTCCCCCAGAGAGCTGAGACAGCTCTAACCTGGGTGGGAACCTTACAACAGGCTGGTAAAATGCTGCTGCTGCTGTACAGGATCTTAGTGAGATCACATCTGGAGTAGTGTGTACAGATTTAATCTCTTCAGTGAAGAAATGATGTTGTTATATTGGAAGAAGCTCAGAGATGGTTCCCTCAACTGATTCCTGCAATGAAGGTGCTAGCTTATAACGAAAGGATGATCAGGTTGACCCAGTAGCCATTGGAGTTTACAAAAAATAAGGATGAACTTACTTCAACATCGATGACAGATGTAGTCAACGAGTGAAGCGAATTACACAGATAGTGGAGGAACCATTCAATTCTCCAGTGTGTTACACAGGAACAACAGGAGGATATTCAAGCATTCGACCCTGTTACAACAAAACAGGATGAGGCTATTCAGCCCCTGGATCCTGATATACATTTACAGAAGGAGGATAATTAGCCACTTGAGCCTATAACAGTAGGACATGCTGCACCAGTATCCTGTTAAACAGCAACAGGATCAGTCCATTCAGCCTCCTCAAGTCTGTAACATAGGAACTGGAGGAGGTCACACAGTGACTGGAGATTGTTACACCTGGATAACAGGAGGCCATTCAGACCCACCGAGCCTATTGCAAGGGAATTGGATAAGGATAAAAACTATCTGAGACTTCTTTAATGAGAAAGGAAGTAGTAATTTCGACACGTGTCTTTTGTATGGGAACAAGATAAGACCAATCAACCCCTCGGAACCATCTCCCGGATACATGAGGAGACCGTTCAATATTTCCATGGAGAAGTATGAGAAGACCCATCAGCCCATCAAAATGTTAGAGAGCAACAGTAAGATTCCATAATCTCCCAATCCTCTAAAGCATCAATAGGAGGAGGTCATTCTGGCCTTGGAGCTGACAACATGGGAACACCAGAAAGACGTCAGCCCACCGAGTTTGTACACCAGCAGGATGATGAGTCCATTCAGCCACACATGGCTCTTACACAGCAACTGGAGCAGATCTCTTAAAAACGTTTGCCCATTAAATAGGAATTCAAAGAAAACGTAAAGGCTTTCGAAAGGGAAGAACTTATAATAATGGTATACATTCGGGACTAAAGTGTAACAATAAACCATTGTAATTTAAGGCAAATTGTTAGAGTCCATTGTTCAGGACATTTGCAAAGTTAAACCACAATCCATCATAGTCAACATGGTTTTACAAAGGACAATCAAGTTTGAAGTGTTTGCTTGAGTTATTTGAAGATGTCACAAAAAAGGTGGATCGTGGGAGATGGAACATATCTGGTCTTCCTGAAGGCATTGGATGTGTCGCTTCTCCAAAAAGTAAGTGGTAAGATCAGACAACATGGGTTTAGGAGTAGTTTATTCGCTTGGATGGAGGATTGGTTAACCAACAAAATGCAGTCAGATGGAATAAATGTGTCATTATATTTTGGCAAATGCAATTTGTGGGGTGCCATTGATTTCAGTACTCATGCCTCAACCATTTGCAATCATTGGTACTACTGTACTCGGTTGACGGGAGAGAAAATACGATGCCACATTTTCAGATGACTCTCACATCGGTGGGAAATTACTTCGGAATGATGATGCAAGAGATTTTAAAACTATATGGATAGCTTGCGTGAATAGGCCAACATTTAGCAAAGAAAATTAAAGGGAATAAATATGGGGCTATTCAAGTTGGCCAGTGTAATAGAAAGACAAATTATTATCTAAATGGAGAGAAAGTTCAAAGTGCTTAGGTGCAGAGGGATCTGGGTGTCTGCTTGCATATCACAGAAATCCTGCCTGCGGGTACTGCAAGTAATGAGAAATGCAAGCATAATTTCAGTGTTTATTTATAAAAGGATAGAGTAGAAAGGTAGGGAGTGTTAGTGTAGCTATGCAAGGCATTAATGAGGATGCAACTGGAGTATAGTTTGGGTGTCCTGCACAATGATGCATTTCCATTGGAGGCAATTCAGAAGAGCTTCATCAGATTGATTCCATATTTGAAGTGTTTGCCTTATGAAGAATAATTGAGCAGTTTAGGCATATACTCTCGAGTTTATAAGAATGAAAGGAGATCTCATTGAGGTCTGTAACATTCTAAAAGTAATTGAATGTGTCGATATGGAGTGGATTTTTTTTCATGTGGCGCAATCTACAATAAGAGACTAGAGTTTTAGGATGGAGAGATGGCAGGAAAGTGGAACAGAGGCCGTGTTGACATCAGTGTCATCGAGGGGTTGGATTCCTCACAGATACTCCTTGTTCTTATTCAACCCTTCGACAGTGTTTCACTGGAATGGGGGAGGACTGGGTATCATACACGAAGCAGGCACTCAGGATAAATCAGTCTCAAATCAGTTAGACAGAACGTAACCAGTAGGGTCACACATTGACCAGCGCTGGGTTCTCAACTATTTACAGTCTATATGAATGATCAGGAGGATGGAACAGATATACAGATGCTGAGTTTGGTGATGTCGCTGTGGTAAGCAGGAGATTACTTTATCAAGAGAGGGTGGAGAGTCTGCAAATAGATTCAGAGAGGTCAAGGCAACAGATAATAGTTTGGCAGGTGGAAGTTAACATGATATAACCTGTCATTTCATTTACAGGAATAATGGAAGGCAGTATGCTACTGAAATGGAGAGGGATTACAGGGATTAATGATATTGTGTACTGGGGGATTCATTCAGCCCCGTTCAGACATGGGAGGTTTTGCTCCATCCCTGATCGTCTGCTCCCAGACACCCCAGGTGACCCCATTGCTCTCCGTACACATGGAATACTTTGATGTGGTTGTTTGGTGGTGGGGATGGTGTTTTGAAACGTGCATCAAGGGGACGGCCTTTATCCAAAATATATTCATTCCTTTCTACGTGGAGACCCGATGACGATGAGACTGGCTGACTGCTTCTGAATGAAGAGACCATGACTGCTGCCAGGACAGTAGGTATTCACCACATGATGTACTGTGATGGGCACGCTGTGACATTAATGGAGTGAGAGAGAGCTCCTTCAGTTCCTCTACATCTCCGCATTAATATGGATACTTTGCAGATGCATCGGGAATCCCACTATCCAGTATAGATACAACCGGCAGCTCCCTGCTGAGAGAGAAACAATCTATTTACCTCATCAACCATATATATCCTCCATCACCGAATGGTAACATTGATGTTGAGATACTGGGAGATGATGGATATGTCACCTCGTCCTGCTTGGAAAGTTCTGGATCATAGAAGCTGAATGAAACAGTGACCCTCACAGCCCCTGGCAACACCATCCTCCCCCTGGTGATAGACTGCAGGTCGTGTTGAAGGAGGTGACACCTCTCTGTGACCAGCTCCTTGTTCAGTCAGGGTCCCCTCATACTTTGATCCTGGGTTAAGTGGAGTTTGGGAAATTGTTCCTGGAAAATCCGGGGTAGATACAGCAGATCCCTTTCCCCACACACACTCGCTGTGTGATTTCAGAGCTTCCCCGCTCTGCAGCCTCTGCTCCATTTGTTGTTCATGTTACAGACCCAGATGCTGTAACTACAGTCCCCAGGCTCCATCCAGAGTTGGGTCGCTAAATCCTAAGGTCTCCCTGAATGTCTGAGGCAACTTACAGCACAACCTCCAGCAAAACCTCCCCTGATCCTCCACTAAATTTTCAATTGCAGAAGCCAGTCAGAAGCCCCTCGCTACAAGTGTTTTCGACCAGACCAGATTCCCTCAAAATATTTCCAGAAGGCCGTTTAGACCCAAACCTTCCTTTACTTTAAATATAGATGGGAAGTGTGCGTTCCAGTTATTTTGTGACTAGTCAAACCACTCGACATTGAGCAAAATATAATCTATTCAAATGCTTTAGTTAAACTACAATCAAAGAAAAGAACGTTTTGGGATAGCTTATATGTTGGAACACTTACACAAACAATAGATACCGTACCTGTTTGGTTTACACCGCTTGGCACAAAGATATATTCAAATTCAGATCCTTACAGCAGTTTTCCAATCCAGGAGGAAACAACATCAACAGAGATCTCAGAGAGAAAAGCAGCTGGGGATCATGTATTGAAACTTCCAACCATTCTGGGATCCCCAGCAGCTTCTGAATGCTGCAGCTAAAAGTAAAATGAGGTAATCTGGTCTGGGAGAGCTGGCCACTGTCCTTCCATTGTTACCACCGTTTTAATGAAACCTAAAATCTCAGTTATTTATTTAAACTGTTTTCAGACAGCAGTTCTGCACCTCTGCCTTTAACACCTCTCTTCAAAAGAAAAACCCAAGAGAAAATAACCTTTTTACAGTGATAGTGTCCTCACAACTCCATCTTTAATAAAATAATCTATCAATACACAAAGGTGGATTCATTTTAGACCTCCTACTCTTCCTCTATTAGTAGACTGAAATGCATAAATATTACATTGACTCTGAGCATACAAATATTCACATCTATTTCGATTTCAATCATTTTACTCCTGCCACAGAATGCCTTTGTCTTTCTTCATCCAAGTCTCCACACTTAGGTTTTATCACCCTGTCGCCTGTATAGTTTCAAACTGGATGGCAGCAATAATAAGCTCAATCGAAACAGACTGGTATTTTTCTCCCTAAACTTAACCAAAAATTTTAAGGGGTTATGATCAGTGATAAAGATTTGTCTCAGGTGTGTTATTGGCAATGTAAATCTGAAATGTTGCAATGCCAACACCAAGGCCTCCTTCCCCATTGTGGAATAAATCTGTTGATGTTTCCACTGGACACTCCAATCACACGTTACATAATGTAGCGCTTCTAATCTCTCCACTACTCCCTCTGAATGACATAGCTCCTCATGTCTCAGCATAAAAGAATTACATGCTTCTGTACCTCTTAATGCTCTAACCTCTTTACCTGCTACTCCTGGCCTATGCCTGTAAACCTTAACAAGACCTCGCACATTCTTCTCCATCTCTCACAGAAACCAAACTTTGATTTCTGAACTCAATCATCATCAGCAGCCATTTCAGCTTCTAATCTTGCCGTTTTAACTCTGCTCTTCCACACGAGTTTTCACGACTGCAGGAAGTGAATTATTGAACTTCTCCAAAATAAGAATCTCTCTAAAAGTGTCATAGGTTTGCTCTGTTTTTAATACCCTTACCACCTTTCAAAATTACTTTGTTTGATCCTTTCAAACTCAATGTGCGTTTAACCAGGGACCCTCTTTTAGATTCCTGTAACGCTGTCTGTCAGTGTCTGGCCCAAGCTCATAGACACTTCAGATGGCTTTCTTCACATCCTCATACTCCCCAGATACCTCCTCCGATAGGGATGCATATACCTGTCAGCTTTGGATCAAATAAATTCACATGGTCACTGGTGTCTGCATTTGTTTAGCCACTTTCTCAAATGAAATTCAAAAGGCTTTCCCAGCCTTCTCATCAAATTTAGAGAATGCCTGGATGCATTTAAACAGAACCTCGTTAGGCCATTGGTTACAATAGGGTTGCTCAACCGCACTATCCTCCTCATCCCACCGACATTCTACCTTCATCTCCGCCTTCTATATCAACTTTCCTCTCTAATTGCTAACTTTTTAAGTTGAAACTCTCTGCTTTTCTTCTATCCTTTTCTCTCTTTCTTCTTCGTTTCCCTTTCTTTTATTTCTACTTTTCATCATAATTCAAACTCTTTCAATTCCTTCTCAGGTTCAAAGACCATCATTTGAAATTGAATTCCAGCCATTTCCAAAGAGTCTGATGGCGGTTCTACTAAACGTAATTGCCGATCTATAGCTGTAATTATCTCTCATTTTCTCACAGACAATCGCAACCCTAACTCCAGGTTGTCTGTCAATTCCGAAAGCTTTACCATCATTACCTTTTGTAAAACCGCCAACTTCACTTTTCCACACCCAGAGAACTCTTAAGGACTGAATCTTTTCACACAAAATACTGTTTAAACCAACCAAATTCAACATCCAGAAAAAAGACACTATCAACTACCATACACGACCTTTGAACCCAATAGCCTCCTGGTGCATACTCTCCAGTGTCTGCATGAGCTTACTCTGGATGATTTGGTTTCCTCCCACAATCCAAAGATGTACATGTCAGGTGTATTTGCCATGATAAATTGTTCATAGTTTTCAGGGATGTGTGGGTTAGTTGCCTTTGTCCGGGTAAATGTGTAATAATAGGGTAGAGGAATGGGTCTGGGTAGGTTACTCCTCGGAGGATCAGTGTGGACTTGTTGGGGAGAATGGCCTGCTTGCACACTGTAGGGATTGTAATTCTAAACCCAATTTGGTATTATCGATATAGAACAAGACAAGAGTCCACAGTTTGCTATAGACGAACCGGACTGCCTCAAACTATTTTAAGAAGGTAGGTTGGATGCCAACCTTTCCTTATTTTAAAGGTAGACGTGAGTTGGGTGTTCCAGATGTCAAACTATTCAAACCACCTACCATTAAGCAAAACACAATATATTTAAACACTCTAATGAAAATCCAATTAGAAATGAAGATGAATTTAGAATAATTTTTTTATTGGCAATCTTAACCGAATAATGGATTCAGTACCTTCTACTAATGAACTGTTCCAATATATCAACATCCCATAAACACACCCCTTCGCAAAAAGGACCATTCAGACATGCATTCTTGCATACAGTTCTCCAATCCAGGAGGAAACACCATCAAGTGAGGTTCCAGAGAGAATACCAGCTGTGGATAATTTACTGAAACTTACAACCCTTCTGGCACCCCAAGCACTTGGTGATTGTTATAGCTACAATATAAAAAAAACCTAGAAATCCTGGTCTGTGCCAGCTGGCCATTGTTACTGCTATTTATTTAAAAAACCCTAAAAGCCCCATAAGTTATTTACTTGAGCCGTTTTCAGTCGGAAGTTTTACCTTTAAGGTCTCTTACTAAAAAAAGGGAGAAAATAACCTCTTATTTAAAAAGTGACAGCATTGTCAGGCAATTTATATGCGTGGTCCTTTACTCAGTGGGCTTCCTTTTGTTACTAATCGCATGGTCACCTGAGAGCGACAGCCACAGGTACAGACCAAGTTACAAGGATGTTTCTCATAACATCTGAAACACGCCTGTCCATGGACCATCACATGGGACATACCGGGAAGTGAACAACAGCTTGACACACCCCATTTCATTATTTCTGAGCTACACAATGCCAGCAATCGATACATTAGGGAGGCCAAAACCGAAGACCAGGGAAAGAAAGAAAGGGACAAGAGATTCACATTAAAGACAGAAACAGACAGTTAATTAACTGAAAAGATGTTGTGGAAATATGTGGAAAACGTCAGGGCAGTGGGACTAACTGGCGAAGTGAGATCTTCGAGAGTAAAATTACAAGAATGAGAACAATGAATAAAGGCATTGTCAGATCAGCTGAAATGGTTTGTTACATCAAGTTCTCAATCTGCTTCAGAGAACACCACAAACAACATTAACTGGGGCAAGGTGACAGCCCAGCATGGAGAGCTGTGCAGAGCATGCTAGTGTGTTCCTCAGTAAACTGCACTATCTGCACAGCATAGAGAGTATTGCAAACTTGACTATCATATGCTAACTATACTCGCAACAGATTTACTGCTTACAGTGGGAAGGTTTGCTCTCTCTGCGTGTGTGTGTGTTCATCAGAGACTGAGAGAGAGTGTGTGTGTGTGTGTGTGCACGCGATTGGCGTGGTTGAGTGCAAAACTCATTGTTTGAGAAGGAACGCACATGGAGGAAATTATTTCAAATACGAACAACAGGCAAGCTTTTTGTTAATCAGTAGAGAGAACGAGAGAGGTTTCATGGACAAATGAGCTAAAGTGTTTGAGAATGTTAAAATAAAGGCATTGCCAGACACAATAGCAATATCCATCGGCGTGCACATGAATGACAGATGGATGGGAGTTTGGTGTGAGGTTGAATCAGATTTGCTTCAGCAGGTTTGAAGCCCAGAGTGTCAGCAGCAGATTATTGGCTTCATTAAGACTGTATTTCATAGCTCAAGGTTCAAACAACAGATCGAATAAACCAGTGAGATATATTCTGGAGTGGTGAGTATTTCAAGTTAGAAATGTTCAGGGTATGGTGTCAAGAATCAGCTCATAGTCAAAGGGATCTCCCACAGTTGTGACCTGACTGCTTCAGCTGCAGATATTGGCCAGGAAAGGGATGGAAACAGTGGAAGGAAGTGGAGTTTGTAACCAGAAGAGTAGAAAGTGACCTCCATGCTCTTAACAGTAAAGGCAATGAGACAATGCATTGTGGTTCTCCCCTGAAACTGAATAGTTCAACATAGAGACCCGTGAGTAACACTGCCAGAGCAGCGAGGGAGACAGAAATTGAACACCTTCATTAATGTAGTTAGTAGTGGTCTGTAGAGTGAATATCTGGATTGAGAGATTGGATTGTAACAATAATAGTGGCAGGAAGTGTAGACTATATGAAATAACAATAATACACTCATGACCGGTTTATAGAAAACAAAATCTAGATAGTGACACTCACCAGGAACACCAACGATAGCCAGGAAGGGATAATAAAAGTATTGAATAATGTGAAGAGCGAAATATATCCGCGATGATAATGACATCCAATCAAATTCAGAAAGATACCAAACATAATCGGATAAGCTCCTGTATATTGTTGGAATATTCCTGTCTAATGTTCTCAGATTCTGATCCATTGTTGGAATATTTCAGTCTAATGTTCTCTGATTCTGATCCATTGTTGGAACATTCCAGTCTAATGTTCTCAGATTCTGATCTCTCCTCCCCTTCTCTCTGGATCTGCTAATCCCGATCAGTGTTGTCAGTGATGCTCCCGCTCATGTTATGGGTTGACACATTGAACGGAGCCCATTTATCATTAAAAGATTGAAACCCTCCACTGGGATAATTCGAATCCATGGAGATTGGCATTAATCACAGTCACTGAACAAACAGGCTCCGTTAACCAATTCATCACTTTTCATTTACTGGTTTTGGACGGAATGGATAAGGTTGCTGAGGGATGGACCATAAATCTTTCAATATTTTTAATCTTTTTTCCCCTTGTATATGAGAGTATTAACAGAACACTGCAGCGGTCTATATATGTTCCACTCTGTTTATGAAAATAGGCAGTTATAAAATGACAGATCTGCTGCGTAAAAAAAAAAGTCTGGTGGGCACGTTTCTAGATACCTGAAACAAAGTATGGTACTTATTGACCAGTGTGAGGCTACTCCTGGTTTTAATACCCTGTTTTCAAATCCTTTCATAACCTTGAGACAGAGCATTGCGACTGCTGCTCAGTAACAGGCCAAAGCAATTCTGTCCCTATGTGCCCCTTACAGAGGGATAGGAGAAGGCCATTCAGCCCATATTAACCTGTTGCTACTTGAAAAGGTGGAAAGTTGGAATATTGGCACATTTTGCCAACAGAACCATTCAAAACAAAGAGATTTGTCACTGCAGCTGTATCAGGTGTCACTGAGAGGGCACCTGGAGTACATTGTGTTGTTTGTGTTTCTGTAACTGAAAAGGAATGGACCTCCATCAGATACAGTTGACCGGCTGCTCGTAATCCACAGGTTGCTGTGTCTCGGATCTGTTACACAGGGACAGGAGGAGGCCATGCAGCCTCTCGAGTGTGTTTAGAAGAACTGGAGGAGGCCATTAAGCCTCTTGGGTCTATTACAGAGGGACAGCATTTCCAGTGTAATACAGAGGGACAGGAGGAGCCTATTCAGTCTCTCGAGCCCGTTATAGAGGCACAGGAAGTGTTTATTTAACTTTCAAGTTTGTTATGCATAAATATTAGTTTTAAATTAATTATGGAATCGGAAATACTTGATGTCAACATTAAAGTTCTAACTTTGAACAAGGCCAATTTTGAAAGTGTTAGGTGAGCCCTGTGAAAGGCTGATTGGAATACCCTATTCACAGGTAAAGGGATGGTTGCAAAATGCGAGGCCATCAAAATTTGGTTTCAGAGAGTCCAGAGCAAACGTGTTCCTATTAGTGAGAGGGGCAAGGCTGGTGGGTGCAGGGAGTGCTGGATGGCTAGATATATTGATGTTATGGTCAAGGTAAGGAAGGAGGCATATGTCCGGTAAACAGAGCTGAGATCAAGTGAATCCCGAGAGGTGCATAAGGGCAGCAAGTGTATCATCAATCGGGAAATCGGGCCAGAAAAATGTGGATAAGAGATTGCTTTGGAAATTGGGTTAATGAGGCATTGAAGATATTCTACAAATCCTTTAATGGCAAAAGATTAACTCGGGAGACAATCGGGCCCCTTAAGGATCAGGAAGGCTACCTATTTATGGAACCACAACAAATTTGAGGGATACGAAACAAGTATTTCTCCTCAGTATTTAATGTGGAGGACGTTACAAGAACGAGAGAATGAAGAAATATGCAATGATACCTTGAAAAGTGTCTATATTACAAGGAGGTGTTGGACATTTTAAAACACATAAAGGTGAACTAATCCCTGGGACCTGATCAGTTGTATCCCAGATGTTTGCGGGAAGCTAGGAAATAGATTGCTTATGCATTTTGCTGATATATTTGTAACATTGATTTTCACAGGTGAGGTGTCAAAAGACTGGAGGGCTGCTAACATAGCGCAATTATTTAAGAAAGTAAAGAAAAAACAGGTAACTCTAGATTGGTGAGCATGACGTCAATGGTGACTAAATTGTTGGAGGAGATTTCGAGGAAAAAGATCGATATGTATTTGGAAAGACAAGGACTGAAGAGGGCTTTGTACAATTGAAATTACGTCTCACTGACTCGGTGAAATTTTTTGAGGAAGTGATGAAGATGATTGATGAAGGCAGGAGAGTGGATGTTGTCTTTATGGAATTCAGTAAGAAAACCAAAATGTTCTACATGGTAGACTGGTTAGCAAGGTCAGACTGCCTGGGATCCAGGGAGAACTCGCCATTTAGGTCCAAACTTTTCTTGAATATTGGAGACAGGGCGTGACAGTGACATTTGTTCATTAAACTTGGAGACCTGTGACCAGTGGCGTGTCGCAAAGATCAATAGTGGGTCCACTGCCTTTTGTCACTGATACAAATCATTTACATTCGAGTATATGAAGTATGGTCAGTAAGTTTGTAGATAATACCAGATTTGGTGGTGTCGTCGACAGTGATGAATGATCTCTCAGACTATAATGGGACTTTGTTTAGGTGAACCGAGGAGTGGCAGATAGAGTTTATTTTAGTTAAATGTGAGGTGTAGCATTTTGGCAAGACATATCAAGGCAAGACATGTAGGTAGGGTCCTGTGGAAAGCTGCCAATCAAGGAGAATTCCATAGAAGTTATCGAATCCCTACAGTGAGGAAACAAACGTTTCGGCCCATCGAGGCCACACCGACCCTCTAAACAGTATCCCACTAGACAAACCCCTACCCTATCCCTCTGAGCCTGCATTTTCCATAGCTAATCCACCTCGCCTGCACATCCCTGGGTACTTTACGCAATTTAGCATGGCCGATCTACCCTTATCTATATATCTTTATACTGTCGGAGGAAAACATAACATCTGTAGGAAACTCATACAGACACGGGGAGAATGTGCAAACTCCACACAGGCAGTCATTCAAGGATGGAGTTAAACCCAGATCGTTGCGCTCTGAAGCAGCAATGCTAGTCACTGAGCTACTGTGTCACCTTGTGGTGCAGGTTCTCTGTTCCTTGAAAGTGCCATCACAGGTAGACAGGTAGATAAATGTCCAGCGGGGGGAGATGTGCAGACCTCACTGGTTTATTCATATATAAACACAGGTTGTTCCAGTTTTCGGAAACACTGTGTTAGATCAGTGTGGGGAAACTTGCTGGAAGTGACAGGATGTGCAGCTCCCATCCAGTTACAGCACCATATCTCCACTGTACCTTGACAAGTTTTGATGCAGATGTGAAAATCATTGCAAGGGAGAGATGTAAATGGAAACAGTTGAAACACCAATAGTTCTGATTAAGGCGAGTATCCCACAAGTATTTAAAGATGAAATAACTGAGATATTATCCGATGAGGTTCTGTGAATGGTACAAGGAAGGAAGAGGGGGTTAGTGATGTTATAGTGGTTGCACGATAAGCCTCAAAATCATCAATGGGAATTAGAGGAACAAATATGCAGGGAAGCTGGTGAGAGTAGCAGGAGCATTAGGATTGTTATAATAGGTGATTTAAATTTTTCTAACATAGACGGGGACATGCAGATGGTTAAGAACTTCGATGGAACGTAGTTTCTTAGGTTTGTTCAAAAAAGTTTCCCCAAGCAGTATATAAAGGGTCCTACACGGGAATGGACACACTCGACCTACTGTTGGGAAATAGGGATGAATAGGTGACGGTGGTAAAGTGGGGGAGATTTTTGGGAAAAGTGACTGGCGTTGTATTAATTTTAAAATAGTTATGGGAGGGACAAAATTGATCCACAGATTCAAGTTCTAAATTGGGGCAAGGCGTATTTTGTTGGAATTAGACAGAGGATTGCAGGGGTTAATTGGAGTAGTTTGTTTTCAGGGAAAAGGATATTGGGCACGAGGGAGGGTTGTAAAAGTTAGATAGCTCGAGTTCAAGGTTTATATATTCCTGTGAGGGTGAAGGGAAAGTGAGGGTGGAAGAGAAAACCCTGGATGACAAGAGATATTGAGGCTCTGACCAACAAAAAGGAGGCGTGGTTCAGGTACAGGCAGCTGGGATCAAGGGAATCTCTGGAGGTACACAGGGGATACAGGAGTTTACTGAAGCGGAAATCAGGAAGGCAAAAAGGGAGCATGAGATAGCCTTGGCTGAGAAGATTAGGGTGAAACCAAGTTCACAAAAGGAAAGAAAAAGAACAACTAGAGAGAGAATAGGATGCCTTAAAAACCAAAGTAGGCACGCATGTGTAAAACTACAAGAGATGGTTGAGGTCCTCAATTTCCCCTCTGTGTTTACCATGAAGAAAGACATGAAGACTTGTGACCTTTGGGAGGTTAATTGTCATATCTTGGTACTGTCGAAATCACAGTAGAGGTGCTGCTGGACATATTAGAATGCACAAAGTCAGATAAATCTCTTTGTCCTGACCAGATATATCCAAGAGCACTGCAAGAGGTGAGAGAAGACAGACGCCAAGGTCCTGGAAGACTGGGCAGTAACAAATATATAGTGCCCTTCTTCAAGAAGGGCTGCAAATAAATGCCTGGGAAATACAGACCAGTAAGCTTCACATCTGTTTGCGGTAAACTACTTGAGAAGGTTCTGAGATACAAGATATGCATGCATTTGGAAAGACAGTGTTTGACTTGGAGCAGTCAGCATAGCTTTGTGCATGGCAGATCATGCCTTACAAATTTTATTAGGGTTTTTTAAGGAAGTGACCAGGAAAGTTGTCGAGGACAGGGCGGTCAACATAATCTATATGGATTTCAGTAAGGCCTTTACTAAGATTCCACATCAAAGGCCGCTTTAGAAGGTTACATCGCACAGACTCTAAGGTAAGCTGGCAATTTGGCGATGCAATTGCTTTGACATTATAAAGCAAATGGCTATGGTGGAGGTATGCTTGTCGGACTGGAGGCCTGTGACTAGTGGAGTGCCTCAGGGGTCTGTACTGTCTCCATTGCTGTCTGTTATCTAGATCAATGATATAGTCGAGAGTGCACAATGCAGGTTAGTAAGTTTGCAGATGGCACTAAAATAGGAGGTATTGTTTACAGTGAGGAACATTATGAGAAATTGCAGCACTACCTTGATCAGCTGGGGAAGTGGGCTGAGAAATAGCAAGTGGAGTTTAATATAGATAAATGCAACATCTTTCATTTTGGAAAGTCAAATTCAGGTGGGAGTTTAATGGTGAATGAGAGGGCCTTAAGGAGTGTAGTGGAACAAAAGGATGTTGGAAATCAGGTGCATGGTTGTCTGAATTTGATTCGCAGATATACAGGACAGTGAAGAAGGCTGTTGGCACACTGGCCTCAATCAGGGCATTGAGTATAGAAGTTGGGACGTTCTGTTGCCGTTGTACAGGATGTTGGTAAGGCTGCAGTTGGAGTATTGTGCTCAGTTTTGTTCACCTTGCCCTAGAAAGGATATTATTGAACGAGAAAGAATGTACAAGAAATTTACAAAGTTGTTTCCTGGGCTAAAGGGTCTGCGTTATAGGGAGAAGTTGGACAGGTTAGAACATATTTCTTCACAGCGTAGAAAACTGAGGGGGATTATATGGAAGTGTACCTCTTATCAAATCATGAGAACCATGCATAGGGTGAATATTTCAATTTTTTTGCAAGGTTGGGAAACCAAGGACTAGAGGACATCTGTTAATATTTGGAGAGGACAAAAATAAAAAGGAACCTGAGGGTCAACGTTTTTACACAGACTGTGTTTTGCCTTTGGACTGAGCTGCCAGTGGAAGTGGTTCAGGTGGGTACAATAACAACATTAAAAAGGTATTTGGATAAATACATGGATAGGAAAGGAGCAAGGGCAGGGAATTGGGGTGAGTGTGGATGCACATTCTCGTCGGCATCTACCAGCTGGGCCGAAGGGCCTGTTTCCATGCAGTAAATACGTGTGTTTCAGGATAAAGACAGAGAGGGACAGACTGAGAAAAAATGTTATGGAAAGATATGTTCACAGGTTTTAGAATGTTGATAGGAAGACATTTCGATAGTATCATGCAACACGGGTCAGTATTATGAAGAATTATGAGTGAATGGAATAATGCTGTGAGTTCAGGCGATGGGAAGTTTTGAATGAGCATTTGTTCTGCAACTTTGTAACTGGGAGTGAGGACAGCAGAGTCTTCGGCTCATTGAACTGTATAAAACAGTAATTTGTCTCAGTGTCATTTTCATTGAGTGTGACAGAAAGATTGTCTGTATGAAGCTGAGCTAGTTTCCTGATGCTATCCTATCGAACTCACCTCATTAAATACCACCCCACCCCACCCACCTCTCATTGAATGCCAGCCCGATTCTCCCACCCATCATGATTGGAGGTACTCACAGTCGCCAGGATTTCCCTAGATATTCCGTGTTCCCTGTCACTGGTGCCATCTTTAAAAGGCCAAGGGGCACACAGCTGAGCTTTCTCAGTTTGGAGCTGTCGTGTACAGTTTACCCCGATCATGGCAGATAGTTTGTTGACGGTGCATGGTCTGCATAGTGGATGGGCTAGTGCAGAGCGGGGCCATTGCCTTCCCAGAGGGGGCCATACCACCAGACCCACCGAGCATGGTCTGTGCTCACCACCAAATTCAGTGTAGCATCTGCGGCCTGAAGAAATGTCCAGCAAAACAGGACAAGCATCAATAACCTTCTCCGGTCTGTCAGGGTAATTGGTCTCTCTACTCCCTCACACTCACTGTATATCTGTTATAGCACGACCAAGGCTCATGCTCCACCACTCTCACTGCCGCATGCAACAGCTTCGCTCTCTCTCTCTCTCGCCTTTGCAATACCCCCCAACACAGTTAGAGAATATTCTGGAGAACACCGAATATGGAATGTTCCAGATAGTGTTCCAAATAATGCCCAGTTTCAGGAAAATGGCAGTGCCCCAGTGTTTAACCACAAAAGAGGAAGGAGTAGAGATGCACGTTTTCGAAATCACATATATTTCAAACCATGTTGAGGCCATCAGCCCTTCAAATGTGCTCTAGCATTTAATAAGTTCCCAGCTGATCTTATGCTTTTCTCAGATACAGGAGCTTTCAGTCATTCAACCCTCTGCGTTCCTGTCACTGTCCAGACGGCACTCAGGCACTTTTACCCCAATTTTCTTCAAGCGCCTGTTTGAGGGCATTTCCGATGAAACGCACTCTCCTAACAGTATATTCCATCAACTGTATACTTTCATGCAACAGTCAGCATGCTTTACACAAACCAAACAAAAATATACTCTTATTTTATGGTTATAGATATCCAATCACACTGTGTAATTCTGGTTATTTCAGTTGACTCACCATAATGATATTACAACAAAAACAACTTCTAAACACGTCTTGTTATAAAATACAATTTCGAGCAGAGAATGTTTTTACCCTTGATGGGCCCAAGGGCTTTTAATCACACTGTAAGGATTCGACTAATTCTAAATCACTCAAGTAAGACACACCCTTTGCTGCCCACAGTTTAAACCTGGAAACCATTATCCCAGGATGACAACCCGGTATACCAATTATAGGGGTAAGAAACATGGTTTTGACTATATTGCCCTCAATGTGACGCATTGTCATTCATGCTTTAACAGTATTGATAATTATTGGGTTATGACAATACTCCATAAATATTCTAATTTTGTCTAAGACCAGCAGACCAATAAGGGTCCACTTTGTCCGAGAGGGTTCAATATCTAATCCTATTGCCGCCGAGTCCTCAGCGGCCCAGGCACTAACATAGGATAAAAAAGACCTGAATTCATAACTTTTAATCTGGGAGATCTACTCCCCACAATGTGGGGTAGTTAAAATTTGGTTAGCTTGAGAGAGAGTCGCTTATGGTGCCAAATGAAAGAGTTAACCAGCCATAAAATTTCCTAAATGTCTGTCTGGGAAACATCAAAGGAAGCTTTCACACGGGTTACAATAAATGAGGAAGAACGTTCATTTTAAGAACAGCTATCCGACCTAGCCAGGATATTGGAGGTGCCTCCCTTCTTTGAAGGTCTTGTTTAATTTTTCAAACATATGGACATAGTTCATGTTAAATAAATGATCAAAAACGGATGTAATGAATATTCTGAAATAGAGAAACCTCCCTCCCACCACCCACCCCCATCCATTTAAAAGGAAAACAGGAATTACCCTCAAAATCTGGTATTTCCCTAAGACCTCTCATAGGCATGGCCTCCAACTTTGCAAAATTAATCTTAAAGCCCAAAAAGGCGAGGAGCGATTTAATGCATTGGATCACGTGAGCTGCCGAAATTGCGGGATTTGACAAAAATATAAGACCTTCATCTACAAACAACATAATCTTATGTGACTTCTATCCCAAATCTGGGGCAAGTATGTTGGGGTAATATTCCCAATTGTGCAGGATGCCAGCGAACCTAAGATTGGTTCAGGGATGGGGAAGAGATCAACCCTCTTGTGCGATATATGCGGGTTCAAGAAGAAAATGAAATCTCGACTTGTGAAGTAGAACTGCCTCCAGACATCCACCAGCTCTGATTCTGCACACAAATCCACTAATTACGTACATTATAACGAGGGTATTGGGGACCTTTGGACATTCTGTCCACCGTTGAAATATCCTCTACAATAATGTGCCACGATGCAAGATAACTTAATTTGGGAAATGCATCTACCAGGATTTTAAACGGGTGCACTGGGTGGCAATTCAAAACACTGCATTAATTCCCATAGTTCAAGGCTTTGAGGATTATGATCCTTCCATGAGTGTTTAATACAATCTAGTGATTTAAATGGAAGATTCTTACTATCCATTCTGACGTTTCCCCTACTCACAGTATTAAAAGACGCGAAATAAACCCGATCAAAGCCGCCCTGCTGTAACATCATATGTTCCTTGTCATCACGGTGCATCTCCTGCAATAGGCAACATCCACCCTCTTTGATTTTAAGACGAGAAATTACATTTTTACTCTTGACTGGCAATTCACTGCCCTTAATGTTTCAGGTACACCATTTAACCACATAATAATCCATAACACATTGCAGCAACATTTGAATTCGAGAGAGTTTCACATCGAATTACACATCGCTGAGCATTAATGATAAAACACTCAGCGACCCTAAAAACGATACAAACTATTACTACTACAACTAACAAGCTAATCACATAAAAAAAAAAATGAGCGAAACAAAATCCGAACTGCCAATGATACTTTATCTGGAAATTTACCCTGCCCATTGGGGGTGCTTACATATCCCAAAACTTTATCTTCTCCCCGCTACCAATATGGCATTCAGGGCAAATAATAACAAAAACCAGGCTTCAACTGTCCTTAGGTCGGCAGTTGTCATCACAACTACCTTTGTAACTCCCTCCAACTTGAGCCACACCTCCGACACAAGCAAAGAAAGAGAAAACAAGTAGTAATACTAATGAAGAAGTTAAAAGTGTGAACTCTACCCATCTCTGACTATAATTTAACACTGGTTAATACCAGAAAAATCCAACAACATTTCTTTAAGGGAGAAACATGATTATCTAAACATCCAGCTTTCTTTAAATTATCCACAAAGTTTTCGCTTTCTCTGGAGAATCAGACGAGTTAATTGACCCATTCAAAGCAATACAGAGCACCGCTGGAAACCTTAAGGGATACTGAATCCCGAGTTCCCTTACTCTTCTCTTGATATCATCAAAAGATTTTCTTTCCTGAATCACCGATGCTGAAAAGTCATAAAAGAACATAATCCTGGAGCTCTCGTGGATTAAAGCCATCGGAAACCACACTGAGCTTCCATCAGTCTTTGTTTATCCCTGTAACTATGTAGTCGCACAAGGACAGGGCAAAGGTGTTGGTCTGAGTATAACCACCGTGCCGTAACCCAATGAACTTCAGCTTCGAAGTGAAGGAATCACAGCAGCCAGATCAAAGCTGACCACCTGCCGTCTGGCTCAGCTGATCGACGATGTGAACATTCTTCGTCCTCTCCCTGTTCTCGAGGTGGTCATCTTGTTCAGTTAAGGTATGGACCTGTATTTCAAGGAGGAGGATCCTCTCCCGAGAGGAATTGATCGAAGTCTCTGTCAATGCAGTTCGGCACTTGACATTGTATGTTCTGTTTCCAAGGCTGTCGAGTTGCTGCTCATGTTTTTGGAGCACGTCTGAGAGCGGTTCTAGCCACAGCTGGACTTCTGTTCAGTCATGCCTTCAATCATTTCACTTAAGTTGGTGAACTCAGTGACCAAGGCCTGGTGAGTAACTGGGTCCATGGAACGAGCAGAGTGGGTTGCAGCTACAGCCTCAGGCCTGCTCAATGCTTCTGACGGGCGCACTGCATGTTGTGACTTGATCGATCCTTTCCCATGTTTTGTCATTTCCACTTGATGAAACGGGATTAGTAAAGATTCTATTGCTCTTTTTAGTGTTGAATGTTAAGTAACTGGCTGGGATGGGGTGGGTTAGAGAACCACTTTGCCTGTGCTCTGATGCAGACCCCATTAAAACAGACCTTCCAGATCGCCACCATCTGGGCTTCCCCCTTAACATTTTATCGATATTACCATTTGGTTTTGAATTATATTCCTGGATGTTCTGGAGCAGTGTCATTTGGTACCACTGTCTACATTTACCCCCATACCGCATATTACTGCCAATCCCTGATAATCCTCGACACCGTTGTTATTTATGAACCTTCTGTCTGTTCCTCAAAATTATTCAATATCTCTGCCTCCAATGCTCTGTGGGGAAAAGAGTTACAAAGAACCACAACACTGAGACAAAAAAAAATAAAACTCAAGATCTGAGTGTGAGATTATTTTTTCTTTGTCTCCTTCTCTGAGAAAGAATATAATTACGTTAGAAGCAGTTCGGCGATGTTTCACTTCACGCATTCCAGGAATGAGTACCTTATATTATGAAGGATTTAACAGGTCACACTTGGAAAGAGAGATGATCTTATTGAAACGTACAAGACCTAGATGAGAGTGGATCAGATAGATACCCACTGGGTATAGACCAAATTTCTTGCCATTTTCACAGAATCTCTACAGTGTGGAAGCAGGGCATCCCATCCATCACTCCACACTGACCCGCCAAACAGCATCCACCGGACCTGCCCCCCTACCCTATTCAAGTAATCCTGCATTTCCCATGACTAACCTACCTAACCTACACATCCCTGGGCATGAAGGGCAATTTAGCATGGCCAATCCACTCTAAGCTGCGGATCTTTGGACTGTTGGAGCATTGGGAGGAAACCCACACAGAAATCTGCAGAGAGAATGCTCAAACTCCACACATAGCGTCGCCTGAGGTTATATTGAACGCAGCTCCTCGATGATGGGACGGAGCAGTGCTAACCAGATATCCACCATGCACATCCGTCAGTTCTATTAGTTATTTGTGGCTGACTAAAGAAATCTGCCTGACTTGTGCCTGTCACTGAACCTGATGCAGTCTGAGAACTTTATGATCGGCCATATCACCAACCTGGTTACATTTAAAGTTTACTAGGAGAATAGTTCATCAACTTTGCTAACACCTTCCACCCGACCTCAAATTTACCTGGACAGTCTCAGACACCTCTCTCCCCTTCCTAGACCTCTCCATTTCTATCTCAGATGACCGACTAAACATGAATGTTTACTATAAACCGAATGACACCCACAGCTACCTAGATTACACCTCCTCCCACCCTGCCCCCTGTAAAAATGCCATCGCATGTTCCTAATTCCTTTGCCTCCGCTGCATCTGCTCCCAGGGAGACCAATTCCAATACTGAATAACCCAGATGGCCTCCTTCTTCAAAGACCGCAATTTCTCCTCCGACGTGGTTGGCGATGCTCTCCACCGCATCTCCTCCACATCCCGCTCCTCCGCCCGTGAACCCCGTCCCTCCAATCACCAAAAGGACAGAACCCCACTGGTCCTCACCTCCCACCCCACCAACCTCCATGTCCAACGTATCATCCTTCGTCATTTCCGCCACCTCCAAACAAACCCCACCACCAAGGATATATTTCCTTCCCCACTCCTATCAGTGTTCTGGAAAGACCACTCCCTCCGCGACTCCCTCGTCAGATCCACACCCCCCACCAACCCAACCACCACTCCCGGCACCTTCCCGTGTAACTGCAAGAAATGCAAAACATGCGCACACGCCTCCCCCCTCACTTCCCTCCAAGGCCCCAAGGGATCCTTCCATATCCGTCAGAAATTCACCTGCACCTCCACACACATCATTTACTGCATCCGCTGCACCCAATATGGCCTCCTCTAAATTGGGGAGACAGGCCGCCAACTTGCAGAACGTTTCAGAGAAAACTTCTGGGACACCTGCACCAACCAACTCAACCGCAGTGTGGCTGAACACTTTAAATACCCCTTTCACTCTGCCAAAGACATGCAGGTCCTTGGCGTCCTCCATCACAAGACAGTGGCAACACGACGCCTGGAGGAAGAGCACCTCATCTTCCGCCTAGGAACCTTCCAACCACAAGGGATGAATGCAGATTTCTCCAGCTTCTTCATTTCCCCTCTCCCCACCTTTTCCCAGTCCCTCAGACTCAGCACCGCCTTCTTGAGCTACAATCATCTTCCCGACCTCTCCACCCCACCCCTCTCCAGCCTATCACCTTCACTTTAACTTCCTTCCACCTATCGTATTCCCAACGCCCCTCCCCACAAGTCCCTCCTCCCTACCTTTTATCGTAGCCTGCTTGGCACACCCTCCTCATTGCTGAAGAAGGGCATATGCTCGAAATGTTCATTCTCCTGCTCCTTTGATGCTGCCTGGCCTGCTGCGCTTTTCCAGCAACACATTTTTAAGCTAAATTTTAAATTTGTTGGGAGCAGTGGAGGAGTGGGATAAAAATGAAACAGTGACACCCTCCAACCTCAGTCAAAGCAGGAATTCGGTGAAATTCACCAAGTGGGAATTTATTCCAGTGGAAATTCTCTTTTCCCGAAGTTTGGGATGGCTGAATCTTTATACTATATCGAGGCTGGCTTCGATATAATATAAAATGATTTTCCGCAAACAGGTGCATCAGGGATAGTGGTGCATCGGGAGCAAAGTGCAGCTGGGAACACAATGAGATGAACCACAATCTTATTTACTGGTGGAGTAGTGTCAATGGGCTGAATGGCCCACTCAGGTCCCTCAGCGCCATGTTCTGATGTTACGTTCAACCCTTCGGACCTGCTACACAAAGGCACATCGAGGCCACTCCGATGGTGAGATGTAGTTTTGGAAAACTACTTGCAAAATTCAGGCTGGGTCAGGAGCCCACCGCCAACCCCAAGCTTTCTTTTAGGCTTACCCACTCTGTAACCTCTGCTCCAGATGTGGGTCATGTTACAGACTTAAATACGCTGGGTATACAGCCCCTATACCCCACCTACAGTTAACTGAAACAAATCATCTGTTGTCCCTGAATGCAACATTGTGCAACATGACTTCCAGGAAAATAACCTGTTCGTTTCCAATAGCGTAACATGTGAAATTAATAAATAGGAACAGAAGTAGGTCATTCGCCCCCTCAAGCTAGCCCTGTCATAAAATAATAACGTGGCTGATCTACTCCAGGGCCCAACTCCACTTTCATGCTGACTCCTGTATCTCTCGACATTTCTCTGGGTTAGGGAATTCCAGATATTCACTACCTTCTGAGAGAAGGCATCACTTTGCATCTCAGATTGAAATCGATGTTCCTTATTCGGTATCTGTATCCTCGAGTTCGACATTCTGCCCAGGAATGGGAGCAACTTCTCACCATCTACCTTCTCAAGCCCGCTTTGTATCTTGTATATTTCAACAGTATCACTCTTCATTCATTTAAACCCCAATGAATAATCACCTCACCATTATAGAGATTCTGAATAACTCAACCCTTTCATCTCTGGAAGCCGGTTAATGATCCAACCTAGTTACTTGCTGCATCAGCATGCTGACGTTATGTTTCATACTCAGGAAGACTCCAATCACTTTGTACTCCTCCTTTTCTGGAAGTCCTCTCCATTAAATAACAGCCAGCCTTTTGGTTCTCAGTGTCTTACTGGTGGAGTAGTGTCAATGGGCTGAATGGAAGGGTTGCCGCATCAGAAACCAGAGTAGGTCACTGAATACAGGGCTGATGGGTGAATGGGTCTCGGTGTGAACTGGGGGACAGTCAGTAGAATTGAACTTTAGATATTGCAGCTAACTCGGATGTATATTGCACTCAGCTCCCTACTTCAGGCTGTCAGTATAGATTGCAATAACTGATGCCATCGGACTGATATGTGTGGTGCTCCAGCAGATACACCTTTATCATAAAGATCCATTAATCCTGACTCTCCGATTTCTATGTGTTAACCAGTCATCATCGTATGTTAATACATTATCTGTCATCCTACAAGCTTCTGGTTTGAGTAAGATCTTTTATTTTGTAATACCCTGCGGAAAATCTCTGAAAAGCCTCTTTCTACTAGATCCCCTTTATCAAGTCCGCTTGTTATATTTCCAGGCATCTCCAGAAAACTTTGCATGATCTTACAGGGCAAAATATAATTTCCTTTTCACAAACCCGCACTGACACTGCGTGAAGCTTTTCTTAATGTCCATGCTGGCCAGGTTTTCCAATCTAAACTAGCCCCATCTGCTTTCATTTGGCCCATAGGCCTCTAAATGTTTCCCATTTGTATGTTTGTCCAAATGAGTTTTAAATCTTATAGCTGTACTGGCATCGACCACTCTTCCTCTGAAAGCTCATTCTATACCCGTACCACTCTGTATAAAAACACTGCCTCTGCGTCCCTTTTAAATCTTCCCCCTTTCACCTTAAACCTATGCCTTCTATGGTTGAACTCTCCCCTCCTGTGGAAAAGCCCTTGGCTATTCACCCGATGCGTACCTCTCTTGATTTCATAAACTTCTATAATGTCAGCCCACAACCTTCTACACTCCATCTGATACTAACGTCAAGAACAAGCATTTAAAGATAAGCGCTGCAAATTTGAAACTATATTAAACATGACAGTAAAATAATACTCAGTCAAAACTTCATACTATTATTTGTTTTTCTCCTTATTACAATACTGAGGCAGCATGAAACGCTTATTTAGTGCCAATAACAAGTCACGCACCTGAATTTATTTGTCTAACGGGGGTGATGATCTCGACAATGAAAACGTATCTATGGCCAGATCGATATAATAAAACATAGTCAACATTCCCCCTCCTGGCCTCCCAAAGACCTTGTGTGCTTGTGTCTTCCTTATCTTGCACTCAATAGAGAGAACCCCTTTCCCCATCGCATCTTAATTTAAACTCATTTCACAGAATCTTCTTTTATCTTTTGCCACACCCTCTTTCCCCTGTCACCCATTCCCCAACTCTGGCTAGGGATTTAAAGCACATTTTCCAATCATTTTGAGCTCTGAAGAAGTGTCACACTAGACTTGAAACACTAATTCTGTTTCTCTGTCCCTGCAGATGCTGACAGACCTGCTGAGTTTCTCCAGAAATGAATAGCGGCACAGAACATATTTTCAATTACAAAATAAGGATCGATACTGGAAATAAAAATATCAAAAATTGCTAGAGAAACCGGGAGCTTTTTAGAGGGTCACTGGACCTGAAAGTTTATATCTGCATTCACTCCATACAATGCTGCAACATCTTCAGCAATTTCTGTTTTTGAACACTTTCCAACGACGAACGTCAAAGATGCCCAAACATCCTGTCGAACATGGAGCACCGTACACTGGGAACTGAACAATAACACATGGTGACAAGTTCCTTAACTCTGGAACTGAATAAGGCTGGCATCACTGACACTGCAGTGCTCTGAATTATGGTCAGGGAGAAAAACAGAGGGAAACACATTCACTTCAAATACAGAAGATGGCATTACTGAAAGGAAAAGATTTAGATTAGTACCTAAAATTGATTGAGTTAAAGTAACAAATTGGAGGCGTGGCACCAAGGAAAGAATTTCAGCAGAATGAGAATATGAAAATGGAAGGGTTGCCGCATCAGAAACCAGAGTAGGTCACTGAATACAGGGCTGATGGGTGAATGTGGCTCGGTGTGAACTGGGGGACAGTCAGTAGAATTGAATTGGAGATATTGCAGCTAAAACTGGGTTATCATCTGATGCTGTAGGTCACAGCAGCAACAGCAGAAGCAGAATTGTATTCAATTACAATCTGTAACCTTTCCCCCAGGATAATATCTCAGTCCACCATTACCCTCAAGCCAATCTATAGTTCAGTGACGAATGTGGGTGAACATGCCAGGGTCACCATGTGTACCTTTATATGATGAAAACCCATTAAAGCTACCGCAATTGGCTGGTTTCTCTCAACACAGCAGAACTAATATCTGGTACAGAGGCAGAAATTATACCACGAGTAACAAATCAGATCGAAGCACTGTCATCCTGCCAAATCCAAGCATGAATGTCGACGGACCATTAAACAACTTACTGGGGGAGAGGACTCCACAAATATCCCCATCCTAAATAGTGGAACATTCCTGTATATCAGTGTAAAAGTCAAGTATGTGGTGTCTGCACTATCCTCAGCCAGACGTGTTGAGTGGATGATCCAACTTACCCTATCATGATGCCCACAGAATCACAGATGGCAGTCTTCAACCAATTCGATCCGCTCCACGTGACATGAAGAAACCGCTGAACATAGTAGATACAACAAAGGCAATGGGCCCTGACCCCATTCCTGCAATGGGACTGAAGACCTGTGCGGTACAATAAGCCGTGTCACTGGGGAAACTGTTTCATTCGAGCTCCAACTCTGACATCTCCCTGGCAACGTGGAAAATTACTCAGCTATGTCCAGTTCCCTAAGAGGGGAATAAATACAATCTGACCAATTACCACCCCATCAATCCCATCACGACAGTCAAATTGGTGGGAGTTCTATTTGACAGAGCTGTCAAGTAGCACAGAAATAACCAGCTCAGTGTGGTTTCAGATAGGTCTCCATGTGGAGATGGTGCGGTCGTGGAATTGTCATTGGATTACTAATACAGACCAGGCTCATGCTCGGGCAGCTGGTGGAAGATAAAAACAATTATTAACATATCAAGATCTAAAATCTGGTTCAGTAACAATGAGTCCATCGATCTCCTTACCCAATGTACGTTCAGGAAGTGAATCTCCATGTTTTTCTGGTCTGTCCTAATAGTGACTCCAGACACACAGCCATGTGATAAACTCTTCAATAGTCTCTAAAACGGCCAAGCAAGAGACTCAATTGTATCAACTGCTCCGAGCTCTTAAAGGATATACCCGGAGAGAACACCTGGCTCCAACTTTGGTGTCGGAAAAGGGAACGGGAAAAATCGTCCTGTTGACCCTGCAGAGACCTCCGTCCTAACGTCTGACGGTTTGTGACAACACTGACTGAGCTTTCCCACAAACTGTACAGGAACTTCGGGAAATGAGTACGTCACACAACACATCGAGCCTTCTCTGTGCAAGTTAATGGTCGAACATCTCCTTAATGCAGTTTTACCCATACAATATTCATATGCCTTAATATGTTTAAACATTGTGAAATATAAAGTGAGAACTGCTGTAGTCCCTTCAGCCCATCAATTTTGCTCCTCTATTCAATATACAGGCAGTTCTCAGATAACGCGTGTTGATTAAATACAATTTGGTTGCACTGTAATTTGTGAACCTTTTTCCATAAAGTGAACTCCCGCTCATTGTGACGCAATTCCTTGCCGGGAACCATCTGAACAGCAAAACCCAGCCTCAGGATCCTCTGTCTGCAAAATGTACAACAATGTGTTCAGCTAAAACAGGAATACAATCCGCTCGGGAAGCCTTGAAAATGAGCCTGAAATGGGGAATTGTAGTATCCATTTAGAAACAACTTTATTTCAAACTGTGGGGAGAATCTTGAGGAGAACTGAAATTTCCCCATCGACATCACGTGATCAGTCAGCCTCACGCGCTTTCTGGTGAAGAGTGTGGTGAAAGGTACACTGCTGTAGTCAGTGACCTGTATTTTGAAAGTGTTACATTTACAGCACTGTTTTATTACAATATGGGACTTAAAGATTTATTTAGACTGACAGCAGAAGTAGTTGAGGCGTGTACATTCACAAAATTTAAAATACATTTGGACAACTACACAGGTCAGAAAGGATTAGAAGGATACAGGGAAATGGCAGGGAAATGGGGTTAGTGTGAATGGACATTTTGTTCAGAATGGACCAGTTTGGGCCGAATGGCCTGTCTCCGTGATGTCAGACTCTATGGGTCTAACAATCATTGTTCTCCTACTGAATGTGATATTGTATTTTCCCAATTCACTGGAATGAAGTTGACCCTCTAACCTCTGGGCTTCAATGATGTTTGACCAGAATGTTCAAACATTCCACATTGAATGCAGACGCCATGTAAAATACAACATATTAATGTCACTATTCCTCCAAAGCTGCTTCAGAGCAAGGTTAGTAATTAGTCCTTCCGACCACACAATAGACAATAGACAACAGACAATAGACAATAGGTGCAGGAGTAGGCCATTCTGCCCTTCGAGCCTGCACCACCATTCAATATGATCATGGCTGATTATCCTTAATCAGTATCACACAACACCAAATCCGAAATAATCTGCTCTCTAGTTTGGTTCACAATTTACTCTTCAACCTACCTGATATACACTAAAGGAATTTATTTTTCACAACATTAGCAGTCACTTAGTTAACTCAGTTTCGATGCAACTTTACACCATCCATTATTACTGCAGACCCCACGAGTATTTGTTACTCATTCACAGAATGAGGGCTCAGCTGGATAATCAGTATTTACTGGCCATGCCAGACGGCAGTTAAGAGTCAACAGCGTTGCCTTGGATCTGGAGTGACATGCAGGTCAGTCCAGATAAGAACAGCCGTTTCCTTCCCTAAAGGACATTAGTGAACCAGATGAGTTTTTCAAACAATCAGGAATGGATTCCTGATCATCATAAACCCTTGATTCCAGATACTTATTGAATTCAAATTCCACAATCTGCCATGGCAGGATTTGAAACCATGTCCCCAGAAAATTACCTGGGTCTCTGGGTTAACAGCCCAGTGATAATATCAGTATGTCATAGCTTCCCTTTGCATATAGTTGCATATATAATTTCCAGAGCATATGATGCAAAATATTTGCGCGACAGTTTTGGTTCAGATATATAACACAACAAGTTTGGTTCTCCTTGCTATTTGTAAGACCCACCGAAACCCATTCTGTGGAATCTGAGGGACAGGGCCTGTGTCGTTATTTGTGATAGACTTGGATAAGACATTCGGGGAGGCTCACCTCGATGCTGAGATGATCTGAAGACAGGTCCAGCAATATAGGACAAGCATCAATATCCATTCCGCTCTGTCAGGATAAGTGTCACCGTATATTCTCACTGCTCCCTCACACTCACTGTATATCTGTTATAGCACCTCCACCCGACCAAGGCTCACACTCTATCTCCAAATAAGCTTCAAGCACGACCACTCTCACTGTTTCATTCAGCACCTTCCCTCCCCCACATTTCCTGTCCCTGATGCAATAGCCCCACACACTAATAGCACTATATGGATACAACACTATGGACAGACTCCCTCCGGCCACCTCACCATATCACACCTCACCTAGTCCAGCACGAACAGCAGGGCCATCCACTCCCACCCACACTCCTTCCTTCCCTTTCTCCCATTCCAGGAGAAACAGCCTGGAATGGGACAGAAAGGGCCAACCCGGGTGGTGGAGAGCCGGATATCCGTTCCCTCATCCCCCTACCCTGATATGTGGGGAGGGTCCTGGAGAGCTCCGGAGAGGACCAAGTGACCTTGTGTGGAGTATCTGAAACGTCCACCTCCCACCAACCGAATAAGGAGCCGTGTTCAGTAAAGAGCAATTCTCAATTCAAACCTGCTGTCAGTTCCAACCTCATCTGTCTCACTCGCAGAAGAACAGATACCCCATTGCACAGAGATGCGGGCATTGAAATACACAGTTGTATTGGTAAATACCCCAATATACTAACATACACAATGCATACAAGGAGATAAGCATGCACACATGTAGAAGCACACAAAGACGTAAAAAGTCACACACAAATATACACAAACATAGATAGAAACACACAGGCTGATACAAAGACAGACAGACATAGTCACACAAATACAAAAATAGCAAGCAAATAGACACACAGACACAGAAATGCACATTAAGACACAGACACGAGTGCCATTAAGACACGAATAAATAAGTTTTTGATTTATAAGGAGATCAAGGATTCTAGGGAGAAGGTAGGAGAATGATGTTGAGGAACATATTAGAAATTACTGAATGGTATATCAGACTCGATGAACTAATTGGTCTAATTCTGCTCCTTTTTTAATGCCCGTGTGGTGTTATGCTGTCAGGTGTTCTCTTCCTGAGACAGCAGCAGCATCATATTTGATTGGAAACAGTCAGTAGTAATGTGGGAAAGGATTGGAGGGCAGAATGGTTAATGTCTATTCCTAGTTATTGTACCACTTTATCCGAAAAGGGGCAGTGATTTGATATGAGGTTAACACGGTTTTTAAAAAAAAATGTGTCCCACAATGAAAGACGGTTGTCCCTTTCCCTTTACTGTTGTGCTGTCTGTGGTGTCCTCATCCTCAGGGAGCAGTGAAGACTCGGTTAATTTAGATATTTTAATTTGAGTTTGACTGATGTTTGCCGGACAGGAGAGTCAATGTTTATTGGGAACAGACAGGAAATGGATGGTCAGACACACTCGGATCAGCCATGAGCATTCTGAATGGTACAGCCTAATGGCCAAGAGCTGCCCCTTTCCAATCTGTTGTTCCCTCAATCCACGCTCCCGTCCATTAAAGGAATGTACTGCTGCACCTATCCCATGTGTTGTTCCCTCAATCCACGCTCCCGGCCGTTACAGGAATATACTGCTGCCCTTATCCCATGTGTTGTTCTCTTAATCCACTCATCGATGCTGTTACAGAGATATACTGTTATCCCTACCTCATGTGTTGTTCCCTCAATCCACCCCTCAAAGCAGTTACAGAGATATACTGCTGACCCTACCCCAATCCACTCCTCAGTGCGATTACAGGGTTGAGGACCATCCCATTCAGCCAGACTGGATAGTTACAATGAGATGGGAGGAGACCATTCTGCCCCTCTAAGGAATTACACAGGAATATAGGATGAAGTAATTCAGCTCCTTGAGTACATTACACAGCCCAGGATGAGGCCATTCAACCCGCCTGAACTGCTGCACAGGAACAGGGATGCTGTCATTAACAGGAAATAGACAGTAGTGTCATATGATTTTTAAAAATAAAACTGTAACTAGTTTTGACTCAGAGATCACTGTAGGGTCATCAATGATCAATAATCTATGTAAAATATCTGGATGAAGGGACTGAATGGATCAAAGCTGAACTACCTTGTACACCAAAATGATCATTCAATAGATCTTCAAATGGAGGTAGCGAATCTGCATTATGATGTAGACAGGGAAGGTTAGTGAGCGTACCCTCAACAGTAATAATATAATGTGAGTTGTCTATTGCAGTCGGGAACAATTTAAATGGAGAGAGATTGCAGAACTCTGTGATGCAGATGTTTTTCATATTCTTGGTACATGAATCATATGAAGTCTGTCTGCAGATGCAGCAAGTGATTCAGAAGGTAAGTGGAATGATGCTGTTTATGGCAACGGGTATTGGGTTTAATTAGGAATATTTCACTGCATCTGTGCAAGGATTGCTGAGACCGCTTCAGATACACAGGGTGCATTTCTGATCCTCTAAACTAAACAAAAAGAATTCAATTCCTTTCAAAGATGTTTAAAGATGCTTCCCTTTACTCATTCCAGAAATGAAGGCCTTTTGTTATCGGGGATTATCTGTTTAGATCTTAGATGAGAAATCTTACTGAATCACGATTTTCAGAGAAGTCTTTCAGCTGGATGCATATTTTCTATTGTCAAGAAGACTAAAGCTAGATAATATTTTTTTGAATGATATACATTGTTATTAACACAAATATTATGAAGATATCAACCCATTTTTAAAAATTACGCAGATGCATACAAGCATCTCATCAAATCATAAAACGGGCACATTATTTTCTTTTGCTAATGAAATGCACTGTGCCAACAACAGCAATGATGCTGCATACAGCATACACTTTATTATCATCCATTCCAGAGAATGTACATGGAGAGTGCACATGGTCCAGTTTGGTGTTCAGTTGACATTCTTGTATTTTTCCACACAGAGACGGAGAAAAATATTACTTGCTTCAGAAGCAGCAGCCTCTCTCTCTCTCTCTTACTTTGTTCTGCCTGAAAACAAGGTGTCAGAGCAGAAAAATCCTGAGTCATCTTTACCACTCGTGGAGGATGCCTGATGAGGATTCATAGGAATCTCTGTACAGCTCGAATCAAAGGGAATTCAGACAACTCCAAATCCAAATCCAACTGTTCCGGGAAGAAATCCGCATTCACAGACATTAGTGTGATAAGAATAAATTCAAAGTCAGAAACATATTTGAGATACCCTATCATTTTACCATTTGTTCACAGTTCAACTTTCTGTGTCTCAGATTTTTCTAGAAAATTACCCAGTCTGATATCTATATCATTGGGCACAGCACTCAGCTGGTTACATTTAAAATTTGCTTTCACCAATAGAGGAGTAGGAAAAGACATGAGTGACCCTCCAACATTGGTCAGAACACGAACAAGGGATTCTGAAAGGGTTGTTAAGGTGTGAATTCCCTTCCACAGAAAATTGTGATGCCTGGATATTTCCATTTGTTCAAAAATGTCTGTGTAAGACATTTGAAAGACAAATGAATGTAGGGAAATGGTACACTGACAGAAAAGTGCTGCTGTGACCTTAATCAGATAATAGTGCATAGTAGAGCCGTGACAAAGTGTCTGATGACCCACTCTTGTTTCACAATCCCGTGTTACTATGGTGCATTCAGCCTCTCACAGCTCCTGCAAGGTGCAGATGGGGGCCAATGCTCCACAGTAACACAGGATTTCATTTAATCCCTCACAACTGGCACACTCAGATTCGTATGGATTGGAAAATGTTATTTGGAAATCCAGGCTGGTTTTGAAAGACGCCCCTGGTCTGTTTACAGAGTGCCCCCTCTACAACTTGTGCTTCATTTGTTGGCCTTGGTCTAGACCAGGATTCGTTATGAATAAAGCTCCATACCTCACTCAGAGATGACTCAAAAATGCTTTGCTCTCTCTGATTGCAATATACAATAACAGTACATCCAGGAAAATTACGGCTGTTTACTTTGAAATTAGAGAAAATGAAAACATCAGGAACAGGAATAGGTAATTCGGGCGGTCAAGCCATTGTATATGATCATGGCTGATCTACTGTTCGCATTAACTCCTCCATCATGCCCAGTTCTTCACACTCCACAGCTCTCTGACAGGTCAAAGATTCATGTACCACCTCTTTAAATACTATTAGTGATGTAGCTCCCCTAACTCTCCAGTCAAGATAATTCCTGACATTGATTACCCTCTGTGAGAGGAAAACACTCTCTACACATACACCGTTACCTATTGAAATGAACAAGAGGTGAACACAGGGGCTCAGGGAAGAGTGAATGACCTTGATATCAAGGCAGTAGTTGACTGAGGATGTCATCGGGACCACCTAATTTTTTGAGCTTAGTGAGAATCAGGGCTAACCTCCTCGCTGGTTGGGGTCTTTCAGAGCACAAAGGAAGGTGTTTGTGGTCGGTGGCCAACAATCCTCTCAGTCCTGGAACATCTCTTCAGGAGATCCTAAGATTAACTTCCTCAGCACAAACATCTTCAGCTCCTTCGTCAACGTCTATGTGCCCCCATTCCCAGCGCCCCCCATCTATCCCAAGATCAGAAGCGGAGTGATCATTGAAGATCACACAATATTCGGAATATTTTGTCCCCACTCAGCTCCTGAACCGCTCTGTGACCATATTCAGAAAGACCCAAACAACATTCACGTTTGTGTTGTTAAAGTGTCGGTAACATTCATGTAACAGAACGGCCAGGCACTGCACATTTCCACAGTTAAAAGAGGAGCTCATTCAGCACCTCAAGCTGGTTACACCCGGATATGTGGAAACTATTCAGCCCATCGAAGTGACTGATCAAGAAGAGGGAGTGCCCATTCAATCCTCCTGCCTGTTCTACAGGAAAGGAGGGGTTTGGTCAATGCATTGAGCTGTTAAACAGGAACAGGCAGCGTCCAGTCAGACCCCTAAACCTGTTCTATGGAACCAGGAGGAGACCATTCACCCCTCGAGACACTTATACAGGAATAGGAGGGTGTCATTGATGCTTTAACCTGGAAAACGAACAGAGCAGAGACCGCACTCATAGACTGCTCACAATGTTCCTCGTGGCTCCATTGCCTGTGGAACAAATGATACTTTAACGTGTTTTGCTGGCAGTGAGGAAGGAAGCCAAATGTTTTGTGCCAAGCCTCAAGGAGGCATCTTCCATCTCCAAGAAGACAGACCCATGTTCTCCGTTGGGGTCAGAAGCTGGTGGGGATTGTTAACTGTTTTAGAATGAAGGTATTGTGGCTCTTGTTGCGATGGTGAATAACGTGAAGTTCTATGTATGATCACACACCAAATGCACTGTATTAATGTTGGAAGAGTTTAGTTAAAGACTGGCTCTCTCTCTCTCAATCGAAATGGGGAGTGGCGTGGAGTGAGAGGAACGTTCTCAGAGTCTTTTAAGCCATCGAGAATCATTTAAACCAATTTTTTAAAAAAGCATGGAATTTATCACCGTATTAGTTCTGTTTGGAATATAATGAATATAATCCATCACCTTACGTTTCAATACAATCACCTCTTATTCTTCCAAGCGCTACAGAATAATCCTCATGCACGCCCGATGGTACAATCATCCCAACAATTAGTCAGGCGAAACTCCTTTATACTCTTTTTGCCAAGAGGATTATTCCTTATAGAGGAGAGAAACTCTGTGTGCAATACTCCAAATACTATCTCAACAACAGTCTAAGGTTGATCACAATAATTCTGTTCCCTCACTTAGCTGTCTCAGCTTCTTTCCTGTGGTGTAAAAAGCCATTCCTTCTCTCTACCCTGCGAATGATGTGGAATTTTGAAGTTTCTTGCATCTGTGCGTCAGTCATCACCAGAGGTGTCGATGGAGATGCATATCACGTTCAGATGGAGACTCAATCAGAAAGAATTCACTTGAAACAGGGAATGGTCACCAACCTGAAGGGAAATGCCTTACAGGAGAATGGAAATCAGGCAGAGAAAGGGAGCTATCTTTCCTTTTGTTCTTCCCTCACGGGATGTGTGCAGCCCTGTTCACGCCAGCATGTTCTGCTGATCTTGAACTGAGTGGCTGATTCAGCTTTTGCACAGGATAATAAAGAGTAAACCCCATTGCTGTGGGTTTGCAGTCACACAGAGTCCTGAACATGGAAGTATAACCCATTGCCTTCTCTAAAGCAAATAGATATGCTTCTGTTGAAAACTAGTGGTGATGACTTCATTTGCATTCCATCAACTTCCTTCATGAGATACCAACAGATTATTATTCTGTGCCGTTTGATTATGAGTCAATGACTTGATCACAATGCACTGTCTGTCCATCTGACAGATTCTGTGGAGAGGACAAACTAACCAGCTCAAGTGCAAATATTTTGTCACGTAAGCATAGTGAGAAGGGACTTGAAACGGTTATATCTGGATCTACCAAAGGCACAAACGATGGATTATTCAGCAGTTGCATTGAGGCTGAGAAGGTGACTGAAATATCCTGATAGTGGCCTTGGGCAGGATTAGTGAGTTGGGAGAATATGTAGAAATGTAAATATGAATGAAGAAAAAAGATCATGGAGATTAGGAACAGTCTGGTTTCTCCTTGCATATTGTTGAGTAAGTTGTGAATAGGAATTTGCGAGCTATAATCAGTAAGGAATAAAATTTTTGACTGGATCTGAAAATGATGACTTCCAAATTTTAACATTTGAATATGAACAGCAATTCAGTTCAATTCAGGTTAATGGTCAGATGGATGAATTATCAGGAACACCAAATATAGCGAGGATGGGATAATAACCATCTTGAATAATCCAAAGGATATCTTCGACCCGTGAGGCTAATGACATCCAAGGCTGAGAAAGGTAGAAAAGACCCCAGAATAAACTCCTGTCTGTTGTAATATTCCAGTCTAAGGTTCTCAGATTCTGATCCATTAATGGAACATCCCAGTCTAATGTTCTCAGATTCTGATCTCTCCTCCCCCTGTCTCTCGAGCTGCTGATCCCTGTTAGTCCAGTCATTGATGCTCCCGCCCATACTGGGATAACACATTGAACTGAGTCCTTAATTAATAGAAGAGGCAAACCCTCCAGTGACACATCTCGGATCCACGGAGACTGACATCAATCACAGTCACTGAACAAATAGCTCCAGCCAAAGCCTTTCAATTCAATATTGTTTTATTCAAATTCAAAACAATGATTCAAAGTGTCATTTCCTGGATGGGCTATGTGAGGGTGACTAATGGAACAAATCCTGAGGCCTGTAGATCAATTGAGTGTAACCATTCAATCTGTCTTGGATGCAGGAGTAATGCCATAAGTTTATCAGAACGAAAACATGCGTTTCTGATTATAAATGGAAACATACATCCTGGAACTATTGATCAAGCATCATAATTTCAATAAAACATTGAGACAATTTTTATAGTTCATGATCTGAGGCGAATGTGCGTCTGAGAAACGTGGGGTTGTAACAGACAAGTGGCATGGATATGTTAACAGAGAATTGAACGTGATAAATGTAATTCAGATTGTTATTCCAGGTTTAGAGAGAGGCAGCTGAGGCCTGTGCTATTGATGTTATCGATGTTAGTGAACTGTGATGAAATGTCATTTACTGGACTTCAATTATAGTGTGATTATGGCATTGTGGAGGAGACAGGAAACAGAGAGAATTGTGGGACATGGCAGTTCTGACTGGAGGGAGGGACAATAATATTCCTCAGTCATCAGTATTGGAATGTTACTCTTTATAACTCATATGAAGAACAGATTCAAGGATATATCTAAAGTGAGGAATGAGGAGTAAAATCTGTTTATTGAACACAAAATACGGGGACAAAATGATTTTCTGTCCGTACTAAACCATGGGAAGTACAAAGAAATAAGATACACTCATGATATTGAGCTACATAAATTGAAATGTGTATCACGAAACCACGGAAGTGGTGTGTAATCTTTATCAATCATTATTTGCCCCACAGCTGAGATGCTGATTTCCCTCTGTCAATGATCCACCTCATTGAGATTCTCTGGCGCAGTATCTCAGTATTGAGGGGGTTCTCAGTTCCTGCTACTGTTCACCCAGTGTATTTAAATTAAATCACCTTCTCACTGTAGAGAAAAAAAATCACTCGGCCTTTTGGACTCTGTTTAACGGTCAGCAACTCAGCTCTGTGATATTATTGGCGATGAATGCTCTGGGGCCACAGTCAGTATCCGCACAGTGCTCAAACGGTATGACAATAGATAAAGACCATGCAGTCCGTGAGAATTTCTAATTAAAACTTCAATTTTCTGTCTATTCCTGTCTATCTCCCCCCATGCTGTCTGCTGATCTATCCAACTCACCCTCTTGTTGCATCCCTCCAAGCACCCCCTGTTTCCAAATTGTGCAGTTGTACAGCTTGATGTTTTGGCTGTTTTGGAGAAATGGATAGAGCAGGGACAGGACTGATCGTTGGAGGGTCTGGGTTTGGATGCTTCAGTCAGAATAAGTAAGGTACTAACAGTGGGGCGGGGGTGGGGTTGGGGTGGGGGAGGGTGAGGTGTCATTGAAAATCAAAGACAGCATTACTTTGGTAGAATGGATGCTTGATAAGGACTCGTCTAGTGAGGTCGTATGGGAAGAGGTTAGAAACAAAAACGGAGAGGTCACCCTGTTGACGGTTCTCTATTGCCCTCTGAAAAGTTCCAGAGATGTAGAGAAAAGGATTACAAAGATGATACTGGATAGGAGCGAAAATAACAGAGTAGTTGTTATGGAAGAATTTAACTTTCAAAATATTGACTGGAAATGCTGCAGTTCACTTACTTTATACGGGTCAGCTTTTGTCCAATGTGTGCAGAATGGTTTCCTGACACAGTATGTAGATAGGCCAACAAGGGCCGAGGCCAAATTGGATTTGGAACTGAGTACTGAACCAGACCAGGTGTTAGATTTGGAGGTAGGTGAACACGTTGCTGATAGTGACCACAATTCAGATATGTTTACCTTAGCGATGGAAAGGGACAGGTGTATACCGCAGGACAAGAGTTATAGATGGGGGAAAGGCAATTATGATGCGATTTGGAAAGGTTTTAGGATGCATAGGATGGGGAGGAAATTGCAGAGGATGGATACAATTTAGGTGTGGAGCATTTTCAAACAACAGCTACTGTGTGTCCTTGATATGTTTATACCTGTCAGGAAAGGAGGAAGTTGTCAAGTGAGGCTGCTGTGGTTTCCTGAAGCAGTTGAATCGCTTGCAAAAGGAAGAGGGAGGCTTATGTAAAGATGAAACGTGAAGGCTCAGTTCGGATGCTTGACAGTTACAAGTTAGTCTGGAAGGACTTAAAAAAAGAGCTAAGAATAGCCAGGAAAGAGCATGAGGAGTCTTTGGCAAGTAGGATCGTGGAAAACCCTCAAGCTTTCTATCAGTATGTCACAAATAAAAGAATGACCAATTGAAGATTAATGACAATTAAGGACAGTAGTGTTCAGTTGTGTGTGGAGTCTGAGGAGATAGGACAGGCTGTAAATTAATATTTGAATCAGTATTCACAATGGAAAAAGAAAATGCTGTCGAGGCCAATACTGAGATACAGTCCATTAGACTAGACGGGATTGAAGTTCGTAACGTGGAGATGGTAGCAGTTCTGGAGAGTGTGAAAATAGCTATGTCCCCTGGGCCAGATGAGATTTTTCAAAGGATTCTCTGAGAAGCTAGGAAGGAGTTTACACAACCATCTGTTCAGATTTTTACATCGCCGTTGTCTACAGGAATAGTGCCAGAAGACTGGAGGACAGCAAATGTGGCCCTTTGTTCAAGAAATTGAGAAGAGACAACCCTGGTAATTATATACCTGTCTTACTTTGGTTGTGGGTAAAGTGTTGGAAAGGATTATAAGAGATAGGATTTACCATCATCTAGAAAGGAAACATTTGTTTAGAAATAGTCAACAAGGTTTTGTGAAGGGTATGTCATGCCTCACAAATCTTACCGAGTTCATTGAGAAGGTGACCAAACAGGTGGATGAGGGTAGAGTGAGGTATATGGATTTCAGTGAAGCGTTTCATAAGGTCCCTCATGATAGGCTATTGAAGAAAATATGGAGACCGTGGTGTTGGAAAAGCCGAACAGATGAGGCAGCGTCCAAGATGCATGCACGTTGATGTTTCTCTTGTTAGCCCTTCATCAAGAATCAGTTTTCTGCTCGGCAGCATCTGCAGTCGTCATTTTCTCCTTGCTCCTCGGATGTTGCCTGACCTGCTGTGCGTTTCCAGCGCCATACTCCCGACTCTGATCTCAAACATCTGCAGTCCTTACTTTCTCCCAGAAAATATGGAGACATGGAATGGTGGGCGATTTAGCGTTTGGATCACAAATCGTCTAGCTGAAAGCAGAAGGAAGGTGGGAGTTGATGGGGAATGTTCATCCTGGAGTTTCGTTACTCGTGGTATACTGCAAGGATCTGCTTTGGAGTGACTGTTGTTTGTCGTTTTGAAAATGACCTTAATGAGTGTATAGAAGGATGAGTTAGTAAATTTATGCTTGACAGTAAGGTCGGTGGATCTGTCGGCAGTGCTGAAGGATATTGTAGGAACTGAGCTGTAATGTTCTATGTGCATGGACTATAATGGGCTAAATAGCTTCCTTCTGTGATGTAACGATTCTGAGGTACTCTGACCACAATAAAAGCTTTAGGTGCCTGGAGAGACAAGCTGGTCCAGGAAAGGACGCACACTGCACAATCATCCATCATCTCGTCCTGTTCTCTCATAAGCAGCGGCATCAAACTATCAGTCCAAACAAAATAGATTGATTCAAATTCAAGCAGTCAGGTGGACATTCACGCAAGGGGATTGCCGTCAGAGGATTCAATGAATAATAAGATTTCAGAATAACACAAAAAATAAAGCAAAACCACAGCAGCATAATAATTGGCAGCAGAGTAAAACTTACAGTTCCAAATATGTTCAAGTTCAGCATTGTGTTCAGTTTTGGTCACCTTGCTGTAGGAAGGATGGTATTAAACTGGAACATTACAAGGATGTTGCCAGGCCTCAAGGGTCTGAGTCATAGGGAGAGGTTGGATAAGCTGGGACATATCTCTTTAGAGTGCAGGAGACTGAGGGGAGTGAATTGCTTCGAGAAGCTCGTCATGGTCCACATCAGTTCCAGTCTCCCAGCCTGCCTCGATCCCCTACAATTTTCCTACCAGTGGAATGGATCCATAGCGGGTGCCATATCCCTGGAGCATCTGGACAACAAGGGCACCCACGTCAGATTCCTGCTCATTGACTATATATTCACCTTCAACACCATTATTCCCTTCAGACTGATCACAAAACTCCTTGACCTTAGTCTTGGCTCCGCCCTCTGAAATTGGATCTTCAGCTTTCTGAACTACAGTACACAATCAGTGAAAATAGGTAAGTGTGTCTCTTCAATGGTAACATTCAACACTGAAATCCCAAAGGATGTGTGCTCAGCACCCTATTATACTCCCTGTACACCCACAGCTGTATTGCCAAATTTTGAACGAATGCCATCTCCGTGTTCACTGATGACATCATCATAGTAGGACAGGTATGTAATGATAGCAAGTCAAAATACAGAACGGAAATAGAGGACTTGGTGATGTGCTGCACTGAGACCATCCTCTCTTTCAACGTCGGCAGAACTAACCAACTGATCAATGACTTCAGAAAGAAATGAGGAGAACACGCTCCCATCTGCATCATTGGAACGGAAGTTGAAAGGGTGGAAAGCATTACGTTGCTTGGAGTGATGATAACCGACCTCCCGTGTAGATGTGACAGCCGAGATGGCACAAGAAAAGCCTCTTCTTTCTCTGGCAGCTCAGGACATTTGACATGTCCACAAGGACCCTCACCAATGTCTACAAATGCACCACTGACAGCAAACTATCTGTGTGCACAATGACCTGGTGTGGCCACAGCCCTGCCCAGGACAGTAAGAGAAATGACAGAAGGTTGTGTGCACAGCCCATGCCATCATGGAAACCAACGTCCTATCCATTGTCTCCATTCACACAGCTCACTGCCGTGGAAAGTCTGACAGCATTTACAAAGACCCATCGCACCCTGGATCTCCTTCAATCTCTTCCATCATGCAGACAATACAGAATCTTGAACACACAAACCAGCGGCTCATGAACAGCATCTTCCCAACCCATTATTAAACTGAGGAATGGACTCTCTAACTTCAAATAATGCTGATCTTGCTCACATTGACGTTGCCTATTGCCTGCCCTTTCTAGTGTAGCCTTTATGCCTCAGTATTGAATCCTTCAACCTGGGAAAAAGCTTGTCTCTATCCACCCTGGCTACACCTTTCATGATTTTGCAAACCTCAATCAGGTCCCCCCTCAATCTCCTTTTATCAAGTGAAAATAAACCCAACCTACTCAGCCTCTCTTCATAGCTAGTATTTCATTCTGATTAGTAGACAGATTAGTAAGTTTCAGTCACATAAGATACAGAATAAGCTAGTCACAAATGGCTTGAATGAAGAGGGATATTTTTCAGAATGGAGGCTTGTGGGCAGCAGTGTGCTGTAAGAATCAGTACTGAGTTCAGTGCATTGCATCATTTATGAAAAGGATTTAGATGTGAATATTGGGGCCATAGTTAGTTAAGGTTACAGATGACATCAGAAAGGTGGTGTAGTAGATTATGTCAGAGTACAACAAGACCACAATGAGATGAGACAAAGAGGCAAGGAGTAACAGATGAAATTTAATTTAGAGAAATATGAAGCTTTGCATTTTGGGAAGGCAAATCAGGGCAGACATTATATACTTCATGGTCAGGTCCTGGGGCATGTTGTGAAACAAAGGGGCATAGGGCTGCAGGTGTATTGTTCCTTGAAAGTGGAGTCGCAGGTAGACAGTGTGGTGCAGAACAAATTTGGCACTTTTGCCTTAATCAGTCAGAGCATTGAGTATAGGAGTTGTGGTGGTATGTTGTATCTGTACAGGATGTTGGTGAGGCCACTTTAAGAATACTGCGTACAATTCGGTTTTCTGCAGAAATGACTTACACGGATGTTTCAGGACTGGAGGTTTGAGCTTTAGGCAGAGGCTGGTTAGGTTGAGGTGTTACCCCCTGGAGTGTCAGAGGCTGAAGGGTGACATTAGAGAGGTTTATAAAACCATCAGGGGCATGGATATTCCGAACAGCCACGTTCTGCTCTCCAGGGTAGGGGAGTCCAGAACAAGACAGCATAGGTTGAAGGCGAGGGGGATTGATTTAGAATGGACTTGAAGATATATGTTTCACACAGTGAGTGGTGTGTACCGAAAGTGCACTCAGAGGAAGTGGTGAAGGCTGTTACAATCGCACATTTAAAAAGTATTTGAAAGAGGAGGGATATTGGCCAAATGCTGGGAAATGGGACTAGATCAGATTTGATATCTGATCGGAGTGAACAGATCAGACTAACGGGTCTGCTTTCGTTCTGCATGACTCTGGTTCTATAAGAGGGATGATGAAAAATTCTGTATGGTCCTTTCAAGTCTTACTTCTCTGGAAGTTTATCATGCCTCTCGGTTCACATTGATTCAAAGCTGCATGAGTTAAATATTTGACGGAGAAGTGAGTCACGGATAATGGGATGCAGACAGGAAAGTGGGGCTGAGACCCCAACCTGATCAGCCACAATCTTAGTGCCTGGTGGAGAAGGCTTAAAGTGTCTAATGACCCACACCTGTTCCTCAGTCCCATGTTCCTGTGTTCCATTCAGCCCCTCAAACCTGCTATACAGGAACAGTTGGAGGCCACGTACTCCTATAACCTGGTGCACAGAAACAGAGGAGACCATTCAGCCTCTCAAGACTGTCACACACGCTTTGAGGTGATTTGGGAAATGTAATTGGAAAGCCCAGGCTGGATATGAAAGAAGCCCCTCATCTCTCTTTAGAAAGCTTCCCCTATCTGCAGCTTGTGCTCCATTTGTTGGTCATGTTGTAGACACAGATTCACTGTGAATACAGCCCACATGCCTCAGCCAGAGATGGCTCACAAAACCATCTGGTCTCCCTGACTGCAATATGCAATACCAGAACATTCATAAAAATAACACCCACTAACTTTCCAAAAACAGAATGTGAGAACATCAGAAACAGCGGCATGTCATTCACTCACCAAACCTGTCTTGCCCTTCACTAAGATCATGGCTGATCTGCTCCTGGCCTCAAATCCTCTTTCATACCCAATTCTTCATCGCCCTCAACTCTCTGACAGGTCAATTTTCATCTAGTTTCTCTTCAAATACTTTCAGTCATCTGGCTTCCCGAAAACTCTTGAGAAGAGAAATCCTGACATTCAATCCCACCTGTTTGAAGAAAACACTTACTGCTCCTATATCATGGCTTATTGATCCGAACAAAAGAGGTTGAGACAAGGGTTCAGGTAAAAATGACTGGCCCCGATATCAAAGCAATGGTTGACTTCTGTTGACATCAAGGAGCTTAACAAAACTGGACTTAATGGGAATCAGAGTAAACTCTCCAGTGTTTGGTGTCAAACACGGCACAAAGGAAGATGTTCACCATCTCAGTCCTGGGTCACCTCTGTGGGAGATCCTCAGGGTAGCTTCCTCTTCACAAACAGCTTCAGCTGCTTCCTCAATGTCTTCCCGCCCCCACCCTCACCCTCCGCACCATATGATCAGAAGTGGGGATGGTCACTGAAGATTCTACAATGTTCAGAACATTTTATTCCCCATCAGCTCCTGAACTGGTCTGTGTCCATGTGCAGCAAGGCCCAGACTCCATTGAGACTTGTGCTGTTAAAGTATCAGTAACATTCATGTAACAGCACTTCCTGACACTGCGCATTGCCACAGTAAAACAAGAGTTCATTCAGTACCTAACGCTGGTTTTACAGGAATATGGGGAAGCCATTCAGCCCATTGACATTATTGGAGATGAACAGGGATAGCCCATTCAGTGCATCCAGCCCATTACTCAGGAAGAGAAGGAGTCTAGTGTGATGGACCACACCAGAACCCCTCGAAAATATTTGACAGCATAGCCTAGACTTATATGTTTTCTTATTTTAAAGGAAATGTAAAGTTCCTGTTCCAGATGCAATGTGACAGGTCAAACAACTCGGTGTGAAGCAACATACCATCTATTTCAACACGAAAGAAGAAATAACACCACAGAAAGAGGAATTTAGAATAACGTAATTCTATTGGACAGCTTAACAGAATAATAGATCTAGGAACTATGACTAATGAACTGTTCCAATATAGGGAAATCCCATAAACACAGCCCTTGGCAAAAAGAAATATTCAGACACAAAATGTCACAAACATTTCTCCAATCCAGGAATTAAAAACAGCATCAAGAGAAAATTCAGAGTGGGTAGCAACCAGCAGACATTCACTGAAGCTTCCAACTCTGTGGAGACGCCAATAGTTTCTGATGTTACTGAGAAACCAAAACCCAGTGATCATAATCTGTGAGAGCTGGCCACACCCATTCAGGTTGCATTAAAATTAACACAAGGCCTCCCTAGCTGTTACTCAAGTGGTCTTAACTAGCCAGCTTGGTTACAATCATTGAATCACTCTCTTAAAAGAAACCCGGACAATATAACCTCTTGAAGCTGCAGCACCATCACACTTTTCAGCACATCGAGCTGTCAAACAGGAACCAGGGGTAACCAGTCAAGCCCTTGGCCCTGTCCAATTGGACGAGGAAGAAGCCAGTCAGTCCCTTGAGTCACTTGTACAGGAACAGCAGGAGGCCATTCCCACCTCAATGCACTTACATGGGGGTCAGAAAGAGGTAATTGATGCTGATTCCTGATCAATGTCTTATGCCCAATACGTCGATTCTCCTGCTTCAAGGATGCTGCCTGACCTGCTGTGCTTTTCAAGCAATTGACTCTCTACTCTGATCTCCAGCATCGGCAGTCTTAAGGGTCTCCTAATTGATACTCTAAAGTGATGAACAAGTGGGGCAGACGCTGCACAGACAGACTGTTCCACGTTGTTCCTCTTGGCTCCGTTGCTCATGATACACATGTGGGACTTTAATGTGGTTTTATAGTGGTGAGCAGGGAAGCCATATGTCTTGTGTGTGAAGTCTCAAGAAGGTATCTTCCATCTCCACGAAGACACCCTGGTGTTCTGTATGTAGGGTGGAAGCTGATGGGAATAGATACCTGTTTCAGATGGAAGGTATTGTTGCTGCTGTTGGGGATTGTGAATAACCTGACGTTCAGTACAGGGTTCACACGCTGACTGCACAATAACGTGGGGAAAGTTAGTAAAGGCATATAAACTATTATGAAAGTCACGTTAGACTGATGAATGGATGCTCTAATTTCAAATAATGCTGATCTTATTCATGGTGATCTTGTCAAGTGCACGTCTTGTTCAGTGTAACCTGTGTGCCTTACTCTGTTCAAGTCTATTTCCACCCTATGATCTGTCTGGCCATGCTTACTATGATCTGCCTCCACTGCTCATAAATAAAGTGATTCCCTGTACTGAGATACACGTGGCAATAAATCAAACCAATCAATCCTAGGTAAAGTATGGAATTTCTCTCCCTGTCAATGTGTCTTTTGGAAATAAGTGATCGCTGCCACTCCTCGTGTTTCAGCGTCACCATTTCTTAATCTCTCACAGCTCTACAGATTAAACATTCAGCTTATTCACTCTATCCTCAAGTTACCATCACCCGTGTCTGTGGTAAGGATATCATTCCTTACAAAGGAGATCAAATCTGCAGAGAGTGCCCCAAATGCTCTCTCAGCAAGCCTCTACAACAGCAGGAAGTTGGCTTTACTTATGTACTCGAATCATCTTACAATGAAGACAGCATACCATTGACTGCACCCATTACTTACACAGGGTTTGATTCAGACCGGTCAGCATAAAATTGTGATTGGGAGATCATGCTTGTCAAATTTCTTAGAGTCCTTTGGTGAAGTGACAAAGAATGTTGATGAGGGCAGATCGGTAAACGTAGTCTCTATGGATTTCAATAAGGCCTTTGATAAGCTTCCACATGCAGGCTGCTCTGGAAGATTCCATCAAGTAGAATATTGGGGGAACTGGCCAATTGGATTCACAGTTGGCTTGTTGATAGGAAACAGAGGGTTGAGTGGAAGGATGCTTGTTAGACTGGAGGTTGGGTGCACAGCTTTTTGTTATCTATGATTTGGTTGAGAATGTACAAGGCATGATTAGTAAGTTTGCAGATGACACTAAAATAAGTGGGAGCATGATCAGAGAGGAAGTTTATCAGAAATTGCAGCAGGACCTTAATCAGGTGGGCAAATGGGCTGAGAAATGGCAAATGGAATTTAATATAAATGTGCGAGGTCTTGCAGTTGGAATCTCAAATCAAGATAGGAGTCTCACGGTGAATGGGCAGGCCTTAAGGGGTGTAGTGGGCTGAGAGACCTTGGAATTCAGGTGCATGGTTACCTGAGAGTGGAGTCACAGATAGGCAGGGCGGTGAAGAAGGCTTTTGGCACACTGGCCTTCATCAGGCAGGACATTGAGTATAGAAGTTGGGAATTTATGTTGCAGTTACACAGGACTTTGGTAAGGCCGCACTTGGAGTATTGTGTTCAGTTTTGTCACTTTGTTAGAGGGAGGATATAATGAAATTAGAAAGATTGCAGAAGAGATTTACAAGGAATTGCCAGGACCCAATTGTCTGAATTATAGGTAGAGGTTGGACAAGCTAGTACCTTTTCTTTAGAGTGTAGGAGACTGAGGGGGGACCTTATAGAGCTGAATAAGATCATGAGGGATATGGATAGGGTGAATGATCTCAATCTTTTCCAAAGGTTAGAGAATCGAGGACGAGAGGGGACCAGTTTAAGGTTAAAGGGGAAGGAATAAAACGGAACCTGAGCGACCACTTATTTACATAAATGGCTGGTACGTGGATGAGCTGCCAGAAGATGTGGCTGAGGGGGGTGTATTAACAACATTTCAAAATCATTTGGATAAATATATGGATAGGAAAGGACTAGAAGGATATGGGCCAACTGTAGGGAAATGGGGTTAGTGTGAATGGACTTTTACAAGGTGGACTCGAACCCCTTTGTTAATTGAAACCAAACACCCAGAAAAGCTCGTCTCACCTCGTAATCTGTTAAAATATGAGTGACACAGATCTCCTACATTTCACTATTTAAACAAAAATTAGCAAGTTAGTTTCTTAACTTTAATAGTGAACACTTAACAAAAACTATTCGCAAATACAAGCCCCTCTTTTCTTCGCTACTTACTATCTGACTCCAAATCTGTAAAACATTTGCTGTTACAACAACCCACATATTAAACGTTACAATCTCAGGACCACACAGTCTCCATCTTCCCTGCTGTGTTCACTCTCTCAGCAGTTAATCTGCTGTTGGATGGCAGTGGCTCTCCCTCTATTTTCAAAAGTCTGGGATCATATACTTCCCATGAAACAATAATTCTCATAATTTGATTGCTTTTCAGGTGTACAAACAATAATATTCAAATTCCATTGGCTTCGGATTTTCTGAGCACTATTTAAAGTCTTTGGTTGCATTTGAATTGCTGTCAAAACAGCAACCAAAACTCAGACTTCCATTTCCCAACTAATTGTTACATTTCTAACAGTCTGACCTTTAGCTGGCATCTGTGGCTGCACTTTCGATTCAGCAAAACCCGTCCTATCTTAAAGCGAACAGACATTGATTAGATTCCTGGCAGTAACACACCCCGGGCTATCTGTTCTTCTGTATACTAACCTCCTTGAACCCCTCGATTAGATTCCAGGCTGCAACTCACTCTGGACGATCTGTTATTCTGTATGTAACCCACCCTGAACATGTCAATTCGATTCCAGGCTGTAGCTCACTCAGGGGTATCCGTTATTCTGTATATAAACAACCCTAACCCCCTCGATTACATTCCAGACTGTAACGCAGTCCGGGGTATCTGTTATACTGCATATAAACCACCCTGAACCCCTCAATTAGATTCCAGGCTGTAATACACCCCAGAACATCTGTTGTTCTGTATATAAACCATCCGGAACCCCTCAATTAGATACCAGGCTGTAACTCACTCCGGGCTATCTGTTATTCTGTTTCTAAACCACCCTGAACCCCTCAATTAGATTCCAGGCAGTAACTTCCTGTCGGGGTTGAAAGGGAAGACTGGTAGTTATAGGGAATGCTGGCTGACGAAAGAAATTGAGGGTTTGGTTTAGAAAAAGAAGAAAGCATATGTCAGGTATCGACAGGATAGATCGAGTGAATCCTTAGAAGAGTATAAAGGAAGTTGGAGTATACTTAAGAGAGAAATCAGGAAGACAAAATGCGGATATGAGATAGCTTTGGCAAATAGAATTAAGGAGAATCCAAAGTGCTTTCACAAATATATTAAGGACAAAGGGTAACGAGGGAGAGAATAGGGCCACTCAAAGATCAGCAAGGCCGCCTTTGTGTGTAGCCACAGAAAATGGGGGAGATATGAAAATAATATTTTGCATCAGTATTTACTGTGGAAAAGGATATGGATGATATAGACGGCAGGGAAATCGATGGTGACATCTTGCAAATTGTTGCACATATACAGAGGAGGATGTGCTGGATGTCTTGAAACGGTTAAAGGTGGATAAATCCCCAGGACCTGATCAGGTGTACCTGAGAACTCTGTGGGAAGCTAGAGAAGTGATTGCTGGGCCTCTTGCTGAGATATTTGTATAATCGATAATCACAGGTGAGATGCTGAAAGACTGGAGGTTGGCAAACTGGTGCCAATATTTAAGAAGGGCGGTAAAGACAAGCCAGGGAACTATAGACCGGTGAGCCTGATCTCAGTGGTGGGCAAGTTGTTGGAGGGAATCCTGAGGGACAGGATGTACATGAATTTGGAAATGCAAGGACTGATTCGGGATAGTCAACATGGATCTGTGCGTGGGAAATCATGACTCACAAACTTGATTGAGTTTTTTGAAGAATTAACAAAGAAGATTAATGAGGGCAGAGCAGTGGATGCGATCCATATGGACTTCAGTGAGGCGTTCGACAAGGTTCCCCATGGGAGACTGATTAGCAAGGTTAGATCTCATGGAATACAGGGAGAAGTAGCCATTTAGATACAGAACTGGCTCAAAGGTAGAAGACAGAGGGTGGTGGTGGAGGGTTGTTTTTCAGACTGGAGGACTGTGACCAGTGGAATGCCACAAGGATCAGTGTTGGGACCTCTACTTTTTGACATTTATATAAATTATTTGGATGCGAGCATAAGAGGTACAGTTAGTAAGTTTGCAGATGACACAAAAATGCAGGTGTAGTGGACATCGAAGAGGGTTTCCTCAGATTACAACAGGATCTGGACCAGATGGGCCAATGGGCTGAGAAGTGGCAGATGGAGTTTAATTCAGATAAATTCGAGGTGCTGCATTTTGAGAAAGCGAATCTTAGCAGGACTTCTACATTTAATGGTGAGGTCCTAGGGTGTGTTGCTGAACAAAGAGACCTTGGAGCGCAGGATCATCGTTCCTTGAAAGTGGAATCGAAGGTCGATAGGATAGTGAAGAAGGCGGTTGGTATCCTTTCCTTTATTGGTCAGAGTACCGATTACAGGAGTTGGGAGGTCATGTCGCGGCTATACTGGACATTGGTTAGGTCACTCTTGGAATATTGCGTGCAATTCTGGTCTCCTTCCTATCAGAAAGATGTTGTGAAACGTGAAAAGGTTCAGAAAAGATTTCCAAGGATGTTGCCAGGGTTGGAGGATTTTAGCTACAGGGAAAGGGGCTGTTTTCCCTGGAGTGTCGGAGGCTGAGGGATGAACTTATCGAGGTTTACCCTGGGGTAAGGGAATCCAGAACTAGAGGGCATAGGTTTAGTTTAAGAGGGGAAAGATATGAAAGAGACCTAAGAGACAACTTTTTCACGCAGAAGATGGTACGTGTATGGAGTGAGCTGCCACAGGAAGTGGTGGAGGCTGGTACAATTGCAATATTAAAGAGGAATTTGGATGAGTATATGAATAGGAAGGGTTTGGAGGGATATGGGCCAGGTGCTGGCAGGTGGAACGAGATTGGGTTGGGATACCTGGTCGGCATTGGCAGGTTGGAACGAAGGCTCTGTTTCCATACTGTACATCTATCTGATTCTATGACTCTATAACTCACTCCGGGCTACCTGTTATTCTGCATATAAAGCACCTTGAAACCCTCGATTAGATTCCAGTCTGTAACTCACTCTGGGGTATCTGTTATTGTACACATAATCGTCCCGAATCCCCTTGATAAAATTCCAATGTGTAACTAAATTCCAATTTTAAGAGACTCTGTACATTAGCCACTTCAATCGTTTGATTAGATTCCAGTCTGTATCACACTCCTGGGTATCTGTTAGTCTGTATATTAACCATCCAATCCAACCCTGTTAAAATTGCCCATGGTATTCAGGGAAGTGTAGGTGAGTTGTATTAGTCAGGGGTAAATGTGGGGAAATGGATCTGGATGGGTTATTCTTCTGTGGGTCAGTGTGGTCTTGTTGGGCTGAAGGGCTTGTTTCCCCACTGACGGGATTATATGAATCACCCGGAACCCTCTCGATTAGATTCCAACGTGTAACTCACTTCCATGTATGTGTGATTCGCATGATTCAAAAACACCCCAAAACCTTCAATTCTATTCCACTTCGATAAACACGAGGAGCTGCATTTTGGGAAAGCAAATTTGAGCAGGATTTATACACTTAATGGTCAGGTCCGAGGGAGAGTTGCTGAACAAAGAGACTTTGAAGTGCAGGTTCGTTGCTCCGTGAGAGTAGAGTGGCAGGTGGATAAGATAATGAAGGCAGCGTTTGGTATGCTTTCCTTTATTGGTCAGAGTTTTGAGTATAGGCATTGAGAGGTCATGTTGTGGCTGGACTGGACATAGGTTAGGCCACTGTTGGAATATGGCGTGCAATTCTGGTCTCCTTCCTATCAGAAGGATGTTGTGAAACTTGGAAGGGTTCAGAAAAGATTTTCATGGAGGTTGCCAGGGTTAGAGGATTTGAGCTACTGGGAGAGGGTGAACAGGCTGGGGTTGTTTTCCCTGGAGCATCAGAGTTTGAGGGCTGACTTTATTGAGGTTTATAAAATCATGACGGGCATGGATAGGATAAATAGACAAAGTCTTTTCCTTGGGGTAGGGAGTCCAGAACTAGAGGGCAGAGTTTTAGTGTGAGAGGTAATATGAAAGAGACCTAAGGGGCAACTTGTTCACTCAGAGGATGGTACATGAATGGAATGAACTGCCAGAGGAAGTGGTGGAGGCTGGTGCAATTGCAACATTTAAAATGCAGCTCAATGGGTATATGAATGGGAAGGTTTGGAGGGAGATGGGCCAAGTGCTTGAAAAAGAGACCAGACCAGGTTAGGATATCTGGTCGGCATGGACGGGTTGGATCAAAGGGTCTGTTTCCATGCTGTACATCTCTATGACTGTATGACTCCGCGATTTTGTGACTCACTACTTGTTATCTGTTATTCTGTATGTAAACCACCCCGAACCCCTCGATTAGATTCCAGTCTGTCCCTCACTCCTGGGTCTCTCTTATGCTGTATGTAGACCCTAAACCCCTCATTTAGATTCCAGTCTGGAACTCACTCCTGGGGATCTGTTATTGGATCTGTGAAGTGATCCTTTTTGGATGTTAGACCGAAGACAAGATAAACTAAATGGTCAAATGTTACATTGGGAGCAGGAACACAGAAAGCTGCTGGTTCATTTCTGTCCTGTTACATATCTCCAAGTTTCAGATTGGGACTGAATTTCTGTCACAATGGGGAACGTCTCAAAAGCTGTTTACTGTCCTGCATGAATGCATCATCATAACATGAATTCCCTTGCAAGATAGGAAATGGAGACAGCTTCTGGAAGGTGTCTGTATCTCTGTGTGCGTGATTCTGTGTGTCTGTGTATGCACTTTATGTGTGATTCTGTGTGCGTGTTCAATGTTTCATATATTTTCGAACTATATTGAGGTTGCCAGTCTCTCTTGCTTTTCCTTATTTATAAACTCAATGTCATCGTTTTGCTGATATAAAATGGTGGCTGTGGACAAATCTAAAATGTCTGCCTGACTGATTTGTGTCAGGAATACTTTCAGCAAGGGAGAGGGGGCAATGTGTCAAAAGCCATTTCCATTCATTGATGCTAGCAGAGATAGGAAATGGAGACAGCTCTTGGAAGGTGATTAAAATGCAAATCCCAGAACCTGTTTACAGTGAATGCGGAGAGACAATGTGACATTCCAGTAAGTTCTGTCTTACTTTCCAAGCTCCTAATATATGAGAGAAACATAATATACAAAACCTCATAGAGCTCAGCCACTGAATTGTAGATTTGCAGATTTGGATCAGAATCCTACCTGGCTAGGTCGATCCAAAATTGAAGGGTTTCTCAAATCCCACACTGACCTTCTGAGGGTTCAACATGTGTGTTGTCTCCAAATAAAAGAAAATACTGCACCTGCAGTTGAACAAAACTCTTTCTGGAACTTTGTGCATCTGTTGGTTTAAGTATCGTTCAACAGGATTGAAGATAAATGAGACAGTGAGAGATAGGCAGCACTGTAACCAGAATGGCAGTGCAGTATAAAAGGTATATTAATACTTTCAGTGAAAGGGGAATACAAGAGAATAGTCTTCAAACTAGGAAAGTTGGGAGTCAGTAAAGTTGTGTAGTTTGTGACTACATTGTGTTTATGTGAGTCAAGATTTGAAACCACTTGGCCAATAGTACACTTTGTGACTCACTCCCAGTTACAAGTTATTTCACATAAAAAGGTTAACATATCCCTCGATTAGATTTCAGGCTATAGCTCACTGCGGGCTACCTGTTATTCTGTATATAAACCACCCTGAAACCCTCGATTAGATTCTAGGCTCTAAGTCACTCCGGGGTATCTGTAATTCGTATATAAACCACCCCGAAGCCCTTGATTAGATTCCAAGATTGTAACTCACTCCGGGGTATCTGGTATTCTATATTTTAACCACCCGAACCCCTCGATTAGATTCCAGTCTGTAACTCACTCCGGGCTATCTGTTATGTTGTATATTAACTACCCTGAACCCATTGATTTGATTTCACTTCCTGACATGTTAAGCTCATGTTCCTAATACAATCTAATCTTAATAATGATCAATGTATCACTGGTCCTCCTATCTGCTGGCACTCCCATCATGTTAACTTTCTGATGTTTACGTACATGATTACCTGTAGCAGTGAGTCGCCGGTAGACAGAGTGGTGCTGAACACATTTGGCACATTTGCCTTAATCATTGAGTATAGGACTTGTGATAGCATGTTGTATCTGTACAGGATGTTGGTGAGGCCACTTCAAGAATACTGCGTACAACTCGGATTTCTGCAGAAATAACTGACCCGGATGTTCTAGGACTCGAGGCTTGAGCTATAGGGAGAGTCTAATTACGTTGAGGTGTTTCCCTCTGGAGTGTCAGAGGTTGAGAGGCAGCATTATAGAGGTTTATAAAATCATCAGGGGCATGGATATGCTGAACAGCCATATTCTGCTCCCAAGGATAGGGGAGTCCAGAACAAGAGGGCATAGGTTGAAGGGGAGAGGGCGAATGATTTAGAAGGGACCTGAAGGAAAAGTTTCACACAGAGAGTGGTGTGTGTACAGAAAGTGCTGTCAGAGGAAGTGGTCATGGCGGATACAATCACAGGAGGATTATTGGCCAAATGCTGGCAAATGGGTCTAAATCAGATTTGATATCTGATCGGAGTGAACAGATTGGACTAACGGGTCTGTTTGCATTCTGCATGACTCTGATTCTATAAGAGGGATGACGAATAATTCTGAAAGGACTTTTCATGTCAGAATTCTCTTCAGTGGAAAGTTATCGTGTCTCCCTGTTCACATTGAATGAAAGCTACGTTAGTTAAATATTTGACAAAGAAGTGAGTCATGCACAATGGGACACAGACAGGAAAGTGGGGCTGAGACCACAATCTGATCAGCGACAATTTTAGTGCATGGTGGAAAAGGCACAAAGTATCTAATGACTCACTCCTGCTCCTCAGTCCCATGTTCCTGTGTTTCATTCAGCCCCTCAAACCTGCTAGACAGGAGCAGTTGGAGGTTACTTACTCCTATAACCTGTTGCACAGAAACACAGGAGACCATTCAGCCCCTCAGTACTGTCCCACACGGTTTGAAGTGAATTGGGAATGTAATTAGAAAACCCAGGCTGGGTACGAAAGAGGCCCCTCATCTCTCTTCACACAGCTTCCCCTCACTGCAAATTGTGCTTCATTTGTTGGTCATGTTGTAGACCCAGATTCAGTGTGAATACAGCTCCCATACCTCACTCAGGGATTGCTCACAATATCCTCTGGTCTCCTTGTCAACAACATTCAATACCAGAACATTCATGAAAATTAACACCCACGAACTTTCCAATAACAGAATGGGAGAACATCAGAAACAGGGACAGGTTGTTCTCCCCCAAGCCTGCCTTGCCCTTCACGAAGATCATGACTGATCTGCTCTTCGTCTCAAATTCTCTTTCATATCCAATTTTTCATAGCCCTGACCTCTTTGACAGTCAATTTCCATCTACCTCCTCTTCAAATACGTTCAGTCATCTCGCTCCCCGAACACCCTTGAGGAGAGAAATCCTGACATTCAATCCGACCTGTTTGAAGAAAACACTTGCTGCTCCTATATCATGGCCTATTGATGTGAACAAAAGAGGTTGAGACAAGGGTTCAGATAAAATGACTGGCCCCGATATCAAGGCAGTGGTTGATGTCTGTTGACATCAAGGAGCTTAACAAAACTGGACTTAATGGGAATCAGAGTAACCTCTCCAGTGTTTGGGGCCAAACATGGCACAAAGGAAGATGTTAACTATCTCAGTCCTGGGTCACCTCTGTGGGAGATCCTCAGGGTAGCTTCCCCTTCACAAGCACCTTCAGCTGCTTCATCAATGTCTCCCCGCCCCCACCCTCCCCACCATAAGATCAGAAGTGGGGATGGTCACTGAAGATTCCACAATGTTCAGAACATTTTGTCCCCCGTCAGTTCCTGAACTGGTCTTTGTCCATGTGCAGCAGGATCCAGACTCCATTGAGGCTTGTGCTGTTAAAGTGTCCATAATATTCATGTAACAGCACTGGTGGGCACTGCACATTGCCAAAGTAAAACAAGAGTTCATTCAGCAGCTCACACTGGTTTCACAGTAATATGAGGAAGTCATTCAGCGCAATAACAGTATTAGAGTCGAACAGGGACAGCCCATTCAGTGCCTCCAGCCTATTACTCAGGAAGAGAAGGAGTCCAGTGTGAATAGGCCACACAGAGCCCCTCGAAAATATTTGAAGGAGGTAGCCTTGACTCTAATGTTTTCATATTTTAAAGGAAATGTAAAGTGTCTGTTCCAGATACAATGTGATTGATCAAACTACTCGGTGTGAAGCAAAACACCATCTACTTAAACACGAAAGAGAAAATGAAACCAAAGAAAGAGGTATTTAGAATAACGTAAGTCTATTGGACAGCTTAACAGAATAATAGATCTAGGAACTATGACAAATGAACTGTTCCAATATAGGAAACTCCCATAAACACAGCCCCTGGCAAAAATAAATATTAAGACACAGATTGTCACAAACGTTTCTCCAATCCAGGAATTAAAAACAACATGAAGAGAAATTTCAGAGAGGGTAGCAACCAGGAAACAGTCACCGAAGCTTCCAACTCTGTGGAGATCCGAATAGTTTCTGATGTTGCCGAGAAACCAAAACCCAGAGATCCTAATCTGTGAGAGCTGGCCACACGCATTCAGTCTGCATTAAAATAAACACAAGGCCTCGCTAGCTTCTTACTCAAGTGGTCTTAACTAGCCAGCTTGGTCACGATCGTTCAACCTCTCTCTTAAAAGAAATCAGGACAAAATAACCTCTTAAAGCTGCAGCGTTGTCACACTAGTCAGTACAATGAGCTGTCAAACAGGAACCAGGGGTAACCAGTCAGGACCTTCGCCCTGTCCAAACGGACGAGGTTGAAGCCAATCACTCCCTTGAGTCACTTACACAGGAACAGCAGGCGGCCGTTCCCACCTCAATGCACTTACACGGGGGGCAGAATGAGGTAATTTTTGCTGATTCCTGATGAATGTCTTATGCCCCAAACTTCGATTATCCTGCTCCTGGGATGCTGCCTGACCCCCTGTGCTTTTCCAGCAATTGATGTTCTACTCTGATCTCCTGCATCGGCAGTCTTAATTGTCTTCTAATTGATGCTCCAACATGATGAACAAGTGGGGCAGAAGCTGCACAGACAGACTGTTCCACGTTGTTCGTCCTGGCTCTGTTGTTTCTGATACACATGTGGAACTTTAACGTGGTTTTCTCGTGGTGAGCAGGGAAGCCATATGTCTTGTGTGAAGTCTCAAGAAGGCACCTTCCATCACCGAGAAGACAGCCTGGTGTTCTCTATGTAGGGTGGAAGCTGGTGGGAATGTCTACCTGTTTCAGACGGAAGGTATTGTGGCTGCTGTTGGGGATTGTGAATAACCTGACATTCAGTACGGGTTCACACGTTGACTGCAAAATAACATGGGGAGAGTTAATTAAGGCATATAAACTATTAGGAAAGTCACGTTAGACTGATGAATGGACTCTCTAAGTTCAAATAATGGTGATCTTGTTCATGTTGACCTTGTCTAGTGCATGTCCTGTTCAGTGTAACCTGAATGCCTTTCTCTGTCCAAGTCTATTTCCACCCTATGATCTGTCTGGCCATGCTTACTATGATCTGCCTCCACTGCTCATAAATAAAGTGTTTCCCTGTACTGAGATACACGTGACAATAAATCAAACCAATCAATCCTGGGTAAAGTATGGAATTTCTCTCCCTGTCAATATCTCTATTGGAAATAAGTGATTGCTGCCACTCCTCGTGTTTCAGCATCACAATTTCTTCGTCTCTCACAGCTCGACAGATTAAACACTCAGCTTATTCACTCTATCCTCATGTTACCATCACCCCTGTCTGTGGTAAGGAGATCATTCCTTACAAAGGAGATCAAATCTGTAGAGAGTACCCCAATGCTCTCTCAGCAAGGCTCTTCAACAGCAGGAAGATGGCTTTACTTATGTACTTGAATCATCTTACAATGAAGGACAGCATATCATTGAATGCACCCATTACGTACACAGGGTTTGATTCAGAGCAGTCAGCATAGACTTGTGAGTGGGAGATCATGCTCCCCAAATTTCTTAGAGTCCTTTGATGAAGTTACCAGGAGGTTTGATGAGGGCAGAATGGGAGACGTAGTCTTTATGGATTTCATTAAGGCCTTTGGTAAGGTTCCACATAGCAGGCTGCTCAGGAAGGTTACATCTCGTAGAATGCGGGGGGAACTGGCCAATTGGATACACAGTTGGGTTGATGGTCGGAAGCAGTGGGTTGAGTGGAAGGATGTTTGTCAGACCGGAGGCTTGGTCCATTGCTGTTTGTTGTCTATGATTTGGTTGAGAATGTACAAGGTATGATTAGTAAGTTTGCAGATGACACTAAAGTAATTGGGAGCATGATCAGTGAGGAAGTTTATCAGATATTGCATCAGCACCTTAATCAGGTGGGAAATGGACAGAGAAATGGCAAATGGAATTTAATAGAGAAGCGTGAGGTCTTGCATTTTGGAAACTCACATCAAGGTAGGAGTTTCATGGTGAGTGGGAGGGTCTTCAAGGGTGCGGTTGGCAGAGGGACTTTGGTGTTCAGGTGCACGGTTCTCTAAGAGTGGAGACACAGGTAGACAGGGCAGTGAAGAAGGCTTTTGGCACATTGGCCTTCATCAGGCAGGATATTAAGTATAGGACCTTATGTTGCAGTTACACAGGACTTTGGGAAGGCCGCACTTGGAGTATTGTGTTCAGCTTTGTCACCTTGTTATGGGGAGGAAGTTATTAAATGAGAAAGAGTGCAGAAGAAATTTACAAAGACGTTGCCAGGACCCAATGGTCTGAGTTATAGGGAGTGGTTGGACAAGCTAGGACCTTTTCTTTAGCGTGTAAGAGACTGAGGGAATCCTTATAGAGCTGTATAAAATCACGAGGGGTATGATGGGGTTAATGTTCTCAGTCTTTTTCTAAGGTGTAGAGATTCGTGGATTAGAGTGGATCATTTTATGGTTAAAGGGGAAGGAATAAAAGGGAACCTGAGGGGCCACTTCTTTACACAGACGGCTGGTACATGGATGAGTTGCCAGCAGATGTGGTTGAGGGGGGTACATTAACAACATTTCAAAAACGTTTGGATAAATATGTGGATAGGAAAGGACTGGAAGGATATGGGCCAACTGCAGGGAAATGGGGTTAGCGTGGATGGACATTTACAAGGTGGACTCGAACCCCTCTGTTAATTAAACCCAAACACCCAGAAAAGCTCGCCTCACATCGTAATCTGTTAAAATATGAGTGACACAGATCTCCTACATTCCACTATTTAACAAAAATTATCAAGTTAGTTTCTTAACTTTAATAGTGAACACTAAACAACAACTATTCACAAATACAAGCCCCTCTTTTCTTAGGTACTTACTATCTGACTCCAACTCTGTAAAAATATGCTGTTCCAACAACCCACATATGAAAATTAAAACCTCAAGACCATATAGTCTCCATCTTCCCCGCTGTGTTCACTCTTTCAGCTGCTGACCTCCCTGGGTCATTTTGTTTTTATTGCAAGTAGGTTTACATGAACATGTGTCTTTGATAGAGAGTGTTGGAGATGGCCAGTTAGCACTCCTGCTCTACAGCAGTTGCTCGGCTGTTGGATGGCAGCAGCTCTCCCTCCAGTGTTCAAAATGCTGGGTTTATATACTCCCCATCATACAATAATTCTCATAATTTGATTGCTGTCCAGGTGTCCAAACAATAATATTCAAATTCTGTTGATTTCCGGTATCCTGAGCGTTATTTAAACTCTTTGATTGTATTTGAATGGCTGTCAAAACAGCAACGAAAACTCATGTATCCATTTCTCAGCTAATGCTGACATGTGGAACAGTGTGACATTTAGCTGGCATCAGTGGCTTTAATTTCTATTCAACAAAACCCGATCTGTCTTAAAGTGCCCATACATGTTTTTGGCTTCATAACATCTTCCTGCTTCAGAAAATAAAATGAACCAGCAGAATGAAAAGATGGCTACATTTATTTTCCTCTAATTCTTAATCCCAATTATATGAAATACAAAAGTATTAATCTCAGTTATATCATTCATATTAATTCTGCACACCAATACAACACTGGAATAAGTCAAATCTTATCTCCACTGCTTTCCTTTAAATCCGCGAAAACCCATCTGCTATCACATTATAGGAGACGCAGCATGTACATTTTGTCAGTTTAAAGTCGGTAAAGTCGGTAAGGTAAGACTCCAATGAAATAGTCTCATATTCTGGTCTTTAACTATTCCAAAATCTCCTACAATTTGTTTGTCATACACATGTTAAAATATTGTCAGGCCAGTGTGAAACTTAATCATTCTTGTTCAATAATGGAGATTTTGTAACTTTTTTTCTGGTGGATATTGAGTTTTTTCGAAGTAACCAATTAGCCATTCAATTCCATCATCCTCTTTCTGTATCAATACATCTCCGACCCCGATATCCTGAGCATCAAACACAATTTTCAAAGGGTTTCAGAATATTTCGTGTAGGTAAAGCTGGTGTGGTGATTAATCCTGCTTTAAAATTCTCAAATGCCTCCTGGCATTGTTATGTCCACCACAATTCTGTTTCCTTCTTTCATAAATCCGTCAGTGGTGCCAATACGCTGCTGAAGTTTGGAACAAACTTCCGATAGAATCCAATCAGTTCCAAAAATTGAAGCACCTCTTTCTTCGAGGATGGTTGTGAAAATTCCTCAAAGCCCTTCGTCTTTGTGTTTCATGGGGTCAACCTTCCGTGTCCAATGTAATGTCCCAAGAACGTCAACAAGGCCTTCGCGAATTCTGTTTTCTTGAAGTTTATTACCAAGTTTGCTTCTTGTAATCGTTCAACCTGCTCTGCCAACTGTAACACGTGAGCTTTCAATCATTTGCTAAAGATACAGATAAAATGCACCATTTGTTCATATGGCCACAACTCTGTTTCTGAGTCTTAAATGTGTGGTGCATTATTCATTCATATGGATAATGGATGAAAAACTCGATAAAGTTTTTTGTCATCTCTGGTATCTTTACTAGATAGTTTAACTGACTCCACGCTTTTTTTTTAAATTGAAAGGGGTCACTAAACCTGGCTTTGAAGAGATTTCTTACCACTGGTGGCAATACAAATACGTCATCCCCTCGGGAAATTTTCAAAGTTTCACTGTTTCTGTCTGCCACCTGCTTCATTCTATGCTGTACTCTTCAGATACTGTTCAACTAACTCACCTACTCCATCTACTCTCTCCTTCACCTCATACACATAATCCAGGTGTGAGATTTCCGACTTTGGTTCTGTCAATTTATATGCAATTAATTTCAAAGACCTCTCACTTCATTTACGAATATTAACTCGAAGGAAGAAAAGTGAGTAGATTTATTTGGGGCATCTCTAATGGCAAACAATTTAATGGGGCACCTTTATCCCAATCATTTGGTCAACCATGACAGTACGCTGTTAACATAGTCTTCTGCATCTGATGCGAACTTTCCAAGTCTCTCTGGGATTCAGGATGGGACACACTTGATTTGAATTGCTGTATGCCTAAGCCATCCATGACTTCCTTAAACAGCTGAGCAGTACAATGAGACCCTTGGTCTGACTGAATCTCTCTGGGTAGCCCACAGCGAGTAAAGAAAGCTCCCAACTCCTCCACCTCCCTTTTTACCTTAACACTCCATAATAGAATTGCCTCTGGAAATCTGGTGGACACATCCATTATGGTCAGCAAATATTGGTTTCCACTTTTACTTTAGAAAGGGGTGCTACACAATTAATCATAACCCACGTGCAAGGTTCTTCGAATGCAGGAATTGGCAATAAAGGTGCTGGTTTTGTTACTGCCTGTTACTTACCTACCATTTGGGATGTATGTCACGTTTAACAAAAGTTAACAGCGTCCTTGTGCATTCCAGGCCAGTGGAAATGCTTCTGTACCTTAGCCTGAGTCTTCTGTCCACCTACGTGACAGCCTGCAGTTAGTTTATGAGCTACCCATAACACTGTACGTTACTGCTAACACAATCTGATGCACTTCGGCCCATTTCCTTTCTGCAGTAACCTATCGGGGTCTCCATTTTAATTTTATGATTCTATCTTTAAGTTAATAACGTTCAATAATATATTCTGATTCCTTTTCTGTGTGTGTGCATGTGTATGTGTGTGTGAATGTGTGTATATATCTGTTGTACGTACATTAGCCTTTCTGGACTAAACCCCTCTGCCTGATCCTCTGCCTGTTCAGGTTTTTCCTGCACCATTACATCAAACAGGGGGTCAGTTCACCGAGCATCAATTCATTTGTCTTTTTTGTTCGTTTTTCCTTCCTGCTGTAACTTATGACAGTGGGATCTTGTTACTACACAGTCTGGAAAAATTCCGGGGTAATTTTCTTTTAACTCACCAATTCCCTAGTTTTCCTTTGGCTTCTCTACACAAGGGGTGCCTATCCCACCTCGCCTCCTGCTAAATCGTTCCCGAGAACAAACTGCATTCCTGGAACTGACACTCTGTTATTCACTGTCACTGTTACTTCCCTAATCTTGATTTGGCATTCCATCCTGATGTTACACAAGGGAATGCTTAATTTCCTTCCCCATTCGACAAATTAACACGCTCTTGATTAACATGCTAGAAAGTGTGAAAAAATATTTCATCTCTTCCTATGAGATGGTGAGAGAAAGTGAGGGGTGCAGATGCTGGAGATTAGATTGAAAAGTGTGGGGCTGGAAAAGCACAGCACGTCGGCAGCATCTGAGGGGCAGGAGCGTTGACGTTTCAGGCATAAATCCTTCATCAGGAAAGTGGGGGGTAATTGAGGGGGAAGGAGGTTGAGAAATAAATGGGAGAGTGGGGGTGGAGCTGGGGTGGAAGGGAGCTTGGAAGGCGATAGGTAGATGCAAGTGGGGTGTGATGGTCGTCGGTCGGAGAGGAGGGTGATAGGACTCCTAACGGTGGTAGGACAGCTGGAACCCTCAAACTGTATGGCATCAACGTTGACTTCACCAAATTCCAAATCTCCCCTCCACCAACCTCTCCCAGATCCAACCGTTCAATCTTGCACTGCCCTCTTGGACTGCCCTAACTAGCCATCTTCCTTTCCACCTATCGACTCCATTCGACCCTCCGACATATCACTATCACTCCCACCTATATCTTCAATTGCCTTCCCAGTGACCTTCCCACCAGCTCAGCTACTCCCCTCGCATTTATCTTTCAGCCCCCTTGTCCCCCCACCCCTCCTGACTATGGGTTTCTGCCTGATATTTGATTGTCCTGCTGTCTGGATGCTGCCTGATCTGTTGTGCTTTTCCGGAGCCTCACTTCTCAACTATTACAGACTGAGCAGATCCCGTATCTCACAAAATTATAATTTCTTGTCCTTCTCCCCCTGTTCTTTCTGAGTAAACTTTATCTACAGAGGTGAATTCTTTCGAGAGATCAGGCACTGCCTTCATACCCAGCCCTTGCCTAGGCTGTGCAATTTCCTGCAGCTTCTCGGCTCCACTTGGGGTCTCCTTTACCAGTTTCACTAATGCCACTGGGCTTAGCCTCTTCTACCACATCTTTCCCCAAAGTGTCTTCCTTTAACGCCCAGCACGGTGTGTCCCAGCTTACTGCAGTGAAACCACCTTTACCCAGTGCCCTTCTTAAACCACCAGCACTGTAATTTTATGTGTTCCACTCCCTTATAGTGAGAACACCTGAGGCCTTTCACCACCATTCAACCCCCTTGGGCTTCTTTCTTCACTTGTATTGAATTATTGTGAACTACTGTTCGCTTTGTAATGTGTGATCGTCCTTTCTCCCAATTTACTATCCCTCACAGGGTGAAATTCCTGCCAGAAGCTAAATTTCATCTCATGCCCCAATGCATATTTACCTGCCATTTCTGACGCGCTTCTCACTTCTTGAACTTTCTATTCATTCACATTAATTCTTACTATCTCTGGAAGTGAGTCTTTTAACTTCTCCAGCAGATTAATCTCCCTTCAAGCGTCACAGGTCTTATCCATTTTTAAGGAGAGCACCCACCTGTCAAAATGACTGTGGTTACTTCTTTCAAACTCAACATAAGTCTGACCTGGTACCGTCTCTATTTTTCTGAACTTCTGTCTATATGCTTCTAGTACCAATTCATAACCAATCAAAATAGCCAATCTGACATCTTGATAATCTCTTGAACCCCCTCATCTGACAGCGCTGCACATACCTCACCAGCTGTGCCCACCAGCTTAGTCTGAACTAGCATTACCCACAAGTTCACTGGACACGTCATCTGCCTAGCCATTGTTTCAAATGAAATAAAAAAGTTTTGACATTTTTCTCATCGAAATATGGCAAGTTACTAACCTGGCTGTATACATCCCTAAGTTCTCCCTTCATCTCCATCCTATTAACTTAACTTTCTTGTCTAATTCCCAACTTCTGAATTTCAAATCCCCTCTCTCTTTCTTTTTCCTCTCTTTCTCTTTTGTCTCTCTCTGTTTCCGTCCCTTAATTTATCTTCTAACTCCAGTTGCCACATTTGCAATTTAAGGTTTTTCTAACTCTACTGCAGTTGCCTATTTCCTGTTGCCTAATGGAGTGCTTAACTAACTCCATTATAATTTCAGCTTCCCTTTTCTCCCTGGTTAAACCCAATTCCAACCTATTTGCTAATTCTAAAAAATGTCCTCCTTCTGTCTTTCTAAACTTCCTTGGAAAATTTGGGAACCTCTTTAGTAATGATAAAAGCCATTTCCCTCACTTTTCATTTAACTAACCACAAGTAACAAAATTAAACGAATTTTTCCACTGGTTTTATTTGAAGAACAAAGTCACTAATTGCAATGAGTTGGAATTTGCTGGGACCTGTTGCATCTCAAATCTGTTCAAGTCTGTCCAAGTGCCGCACGGCAAGGCCCCAAACTGTTATGACATCAATGTCGAACCCCTCTGTTAATTAAAACCAAACACCCAGAAAAGCTCACCTCACATCATAATCTGTCAAAACGTGAGCGACAGAGAACTCCTAAATTTCCACTAATAAACAAAAAATAACAATTCATATGTGTGCAAGTTAGCTCGCTGAGATTGAAGGTTTGTTTTCAGAAGTTTCGTCACCATGACTAGGTGACATCATCAGTGGGAGTATCTGCTGAAGCTCTGGTGGTATGTCCCAACTGTCTATTTATCGGTCTTGGTTTCTTAAAGTGGGTGATGTCATTTCCGGTTATTTTAACAAGAGATTGTAGACAGGATCTAAATTGATGCGTTTATTGATGGACTTCGGGTTAGAATACCATTCCTCTAAGAAGGTCCTTGCGTGTGTGTGCTTTGTCCCAGTCAAAGTGGTTCCCTTCTTTGTCTGTATGTATGGAACATAGTGATAGTGTGTCATGTCTTTTGGTGGCCAGTTGGTGTTCATGTATCCGCGTAACACAACAACAGGACAGTTTCAATGGTGGAAAAATGATTTTATATACACTGTTTAATAAATGTGTGTGTGCAGATAAGTCGCATTTTTCATATGTGCACAACACATCGTAATTGAACAACAGAGACACAGTTAACGAATAATGATGCATATGATGTATAAAATTGATAAAACATTAACTTGATTTTATCCTCTCAACGTTCCCTCCTTTTCTGGAATTCCCAACTCTAATCTCTCATTCTTACCAGGATGTGTGCTCCAAATGCTTGATTCTAGTGTTCCAACTTATTTCAGTTAATCCCCTTTCTACCGGGACTTCAATATATTGACCTGTTGGGTTCTTTCCAAAGCTAGTGTCTGTCATATTATTGGAGATAAATATTCTGGCATCAGTTCAGCATTTAAACATATTACTCTGTTGTACATGCACTGTACCAAGGACCACAGCACACAGGCATTGCCAAAACATTGGGGGATGTTCATCTACTTCTTTCGATCATGTAGTTTTCTCATTTTCCACATCTACATATCTATATCCTGTCTCTCGTTCTCCCTTTGTATCTAGTTAAGAAATCCACCAATTATTCTTCGTGTCCCATTCCCAAAACTCTTTTTTTTAGTTTATATCTAATGCTCTCTTCAAGATGTAATGTGGTTATAATTAAGCAATGTAACTAACAGGACATGCGGGAGGAGCTGGTCAAAGTTAATTGGAAGGGGAGCTGAGCAGGAAAGACCATGGAGCAGCAACGGGAGGAGGTTCTGGGGATAATTCGGAAGATAATACCAGATTTGCAACCCCAAGAACTTGAAACATACTCATGGGAGAACAAGGCAGCTATAATTGATAATGCATCAAACCAAAAGAGAAAATATACAAAGTGGTGAAGATGATTGTGAATCCAGAGAATTCATTGGCTCTGCGACGACATAACGCTGGCATCACTGACACTACAGAATCCTTAATCGTGATCAGGGAAAGAAACAGAGGAAACACATTCACTTTAAACACAGAAGATGCTATTTCTCAAGGAAAAAGATTCAGGTGAATTAAACATTTGAATTAAGATCAGTTAAATTCTTTTGCGGAATGTGTCAGATTGGAAGCAAGACCCGGGGAGACAGACCCTCAGCAGAAAGAGAGTATGAAAATGGAAGTATTTCCACATCAGAAACCAGGTTAGGTCACTGAGTCCAGGGCTCATGGGTGAATGGGTCTCAGTGAGAATTGGGGAACAGACAGCAGAATTGGATTGCAGATATTGCAGCTCGAAACTGCGTATTCATGTAGTGCTGCAGACCACAACAGCAGGAGAAGAAGACCTGCATTCAACCACAACCTGTAACTTTTTGCCAGGGTAACACCTCAGTCTGTTATTACCATCAACACCATCAATGGCTCAGTGACGAGTGTGGGTGAACATGTCAGAGTCAGAATCACATGAACTTTAACCTGATGCTAACTCATTAAAGCTACCAGACTTGACCAATAGATCGGATCGAAGCACTGCAGTCCTGTCACATTCAGTCATAAATGATGATGGACGATTAAACAAATGATTGGAGGAGAGGGTTCCACAAATATTCCCATCCTAAATAATGGAACAGACCTCCGCATCAGTGTAAAAGATGTTTTATCTGCACCATCTTCTGCCAGAAGTGTTGAGTCGATGATACACATCACCCTCATCATGATGCCCACAAAATCAACGATGCCAGTCTTCAACCAATTTGATTCGCTGCACGTGACATGAAGAAACAGGTGAACACAGTAGAAAGGACACAGGCAATGGGCCCTGACCCCATTCCTGCAATAGGACTGAAGACTTGTGCTGCACAACAAGCCGTGTCCCTGGGGAAGCTGTTTCATTCCAGCTCCAACTCTGACATCTCCCTGGCAATGTGGAAAATTACTCAGCTAAGTCCTGTCCCCTACGATGGGAATAATTACAATCTGACCAATTACCACGTCCTCAGTCCCATCATGACAGTCAAATTGGTGGGAGTTCTTTTTGACAGAGCTGTCAAGTAGCACAGAAATAACCTGCTCAGTATGGTTTTTGACAGGTCCCCATGTGGAGATAATGCTGTTGTGGAAATGTCACTGGATTACTAATCCAGACCAGGCTAGTGATCTGGCAGCGTTTGGAAGTTAAAGACAATGAATAAAATATCGAGACCTAAAATCTGGGATCAGTAACAGTGACCTTGAAGACAATATCGATTGCAAACAGAATTTTCTTCTCCAATGTAGTTTTAGGAAGTGAATCTCCCATGATTTCTTGGGCTGGCCTAAAAGTGACTCCAAAGACGCTGACATGTGATAAACATTTCAATGGTCTCTGAACCCCAATCAAGGGCACTCATTTGTATCAAACTACTCCGAGGTCTGAAAGGATGAAACAAGACAGAACACCCGGCCTCAGCATCAATGTCGGAAAAGGGAATGGGAACACAGTCCTGTCGACCCTGCAGAGACCTCCTTCCTAACATCTGAGAGCTTGTGACAGCATTTACAGAGCTTTCCCAAGGACTGCACAGAATCTTCGGGAATGGAAAACACATTTAGCCTCCCCATTCTAGTTCATGGAAAAAAAGCTCCTCATTGCACTTACCCCACAGGATATACATATCTGTTAATGTGAGTAACCTTGGGAAGCAATAAAATAGGTGGTGCAGTAGTACGTTTGGTTCTTCGAGTTTGCTAACCAATTCAATATAATGATGGTTGTCCCTTCATTTCCATACCGTACTCCTTCTCTCCCACCATCCCTTTACTGTCTCTAAATCCTTATTTATAAGCAGTGTCTCGGTTTCCAGGTGCGAGCGAATTCCCCAGGTTCCCCAGTCAGTGAGAGCAGACATTTATTATCATCTCAATGCAGAGTGACTGCCTGTACCTAATATTGTGGCACCTTGTTTTACAAGTCCCAGCAAGGGGAATTATCATCCCTGCTTCCAATCCGTCTCACCCTATCAGAGTTTTGTATATTTCACTGAGATCTCCACCCATTTTCCTAAATCCCATGGAATACAGGCCCAGTCACCCCAAACTCTGCTCCCACAACAAGTCTATCATCCCAGAGATCAGTCTGGTCATCCTTTACTGCTCTCCCTCAATCTCAGGTTTGTCCTTTATGAGGTAAGGAGACCACAACTGCACAAAATACTGCGCAATATTCAAGATGATATCTCACCAAGGCCCTGTACAGCTGCAGTAAGACACCTTTTCTCCTGGACTCACATTCCCCTGAAATGAAGATCAACACACCATTTATCTTCCTCACTGCTTTCTGTTTCTGCAATATTCCTTTCAGTGACGGGTGTACAAGGAGATGCAGATCCTTTTCAATGTTACAGCTCCCCACTTGATGGGTCTGTGTACACTGGGCAGCGTGCCAATCTCCATGCCCAGTATTAACTTCTGGTTACTGAACTCACTGCAGTGCATGGGCCTCAGAAGTTTATGCAGAAGGAAACAACATAAAGGAGCATACGTCCCTTTGTAGATCAACATGTTTCAACCAATCCTTTCCAAATGGTAGACTGGCAATTTATCATTTCCACCAAAGGGCACACCGTCACCTCTATTCACATTGTTCTCTATCTGTCACGTATTTACCCATTCACTTCGCTTGTCTTAGTCTTCTCGGTGCTTTTTTACATCCTCCTCACCCACTCTCAATCCCACATCCGTTCGTGCTGTCAGCAGGCTAGGATATATTGTATCTGATTCCAGCAACCAAATGTTTAAAGGGCATTGTGAACAGCTGGGCCCCAAGCACCGATCCCTGCGACACCTCAGCAACCTTCCTCTGTTAATTTCTATTTATTTATTTCGTGAATATCGGAGTCACTGGCTGGGCCAACATTTATTGCTTGTCCCTAGTTGCCCTTGAGAAGCTGGTGGTGAGCTGCCTTATTGAACGCTACAGTCCCCCTGCTCTGATTGACCTCCAATGCCATTAGGGAGTGAATCCCAGGATTGTGACCCAATGACTGTGAAGGAGCGGTGATATATTTCCAAGTCAGGATGCTGAATGGCTTGGAGGGGAACCTAAAGATGATGGTATTCCCATACATCTGTAGCCCTTGTCCTACTCGATAGACATGGTCGTGAGTTGGGAATATGGTCTCTGAGGATCTTTGGTGAATCATTTCATTGCAGCATGTAGATCGTAAAACACTGCTGCTGCTGCTGAGATTTGATGGTGGAGCATTGTTGATGAAGGGACAGTCAAACTGGCTGCTTTGTCCTAGATGGTATAAAGCTTCTTGAGTGTGGTTGGGGCTGCACTCATCCAGGCAAATTGGGAGTCTCCTCTTACACTTCTGACTTATGTGTTGCAGATGATGGACAGACGTTTGGAAGTCAGGATGTGAGTTACTCGCCGCAGTATTCCTAGTTTCTGACCTGCTCTTATAGTTACTGTGTTCATGTGGCGAGACCAGTGAGTTTCTGAGCAATGATTATCCACCAGGTCTTTGATACGGGGGGATTCAGTGATAGTAGCACCATTGAATGCCAAGGGGCAGGTTTGATTGTATTTTCGTGGTGATGGTCATGGTCTGACATTCGTGTGGGCTGAATATTGCTTGCCACTTGTCAGCCTGGATACTCTCCAGATCTTGTTGCGTTTGAATATGGACTACTTCAGTATCTGAGGAGCCACAAATGTTGCAGAACATTGTCCAATCATTGGCGAACATCCCCACTTCTGAACTTAAAATGGAAGGAAGGTCATTGATGAAGCAGCCCTGAAGAAGTTTTCGGTCACTGCTCGAGGGACTCCTACAGAATTGGAGCTGAATTTACTGTCCTTCATCAACCATGACCATGACCTACGTGTCAGGTATGATTCTAACCAGCGGGGATTTTGCCCCTGATACCCATTGATTCCAATGTTGCTAAAGCCCCTTGATACCAAAAATGGTCAAAGACAGCCTTGATTTAAAGGGCTATCGCTCCATCCCTACCTCTGGAATTCATCTTTTTTTTCCATGTTTGAACCAAGGTAATGAGGTCAGGAGCTGAGTGGCCCTGGTGGAGCCCAAACTGGGCGCCATTGATCAGGGTATTGCTGAGCAGGTGCTGATTAAAAACACTGAGACCTTCCACCACTTTACTAATTATCGAGAGTAGACTGATGCGGTGGTATTTGGCCGAATTGGATTTGTTCTGCTTTTTATATACTGGAGATACTTGGGGTAATTTTCCACATAATATGGAAAAGCCATTGTTGTAACTGTATTGAAATAGTTTGGCGAGGGATGTGGCAAGTTATGGAGCACAAGTTTTCAGTACTATTGCCAGAATGTTGTCAGAGTATGGACTCTTGGGAGAGTATCCAGTATCTCCAATCGTTTCTGGATATCGCGTGGACGGAATCAAATTGGTTGATGACTGGTAACTGAATTGCTGAGGACCACTGGAGGAGGCTGAAATGGATCATCCACTCAGCACTTCTGACTGAAGATTGTTGCGAATGCATCAGCCTTATCTTATACACTGAAGGGCTGGGCTCTTCCATTATGGAGGAAGGGGTTATTTGTGGAATCTCTTCCTCCAGTGAATTGTTTAATTGTCCATAACTATTCTCGACTAGAAGTAGATAGACTGCAGAGCTGAGATCTGAACCGTTGCTTGTGGGATAACTGAGCTCTGTCTATCACTTACTGCTTATGCTGTTTGGCACGCGCGTTGTCCTATTTGGTGGTTTCACCAGTCTGACACCTCATTGTCAGGTATGCATGGTGCTGCTCCTGCCATCCTGCACACTCCACTGAACCAATGTTGATTCTCTAGATTGATGGCAATTGTTGCGAGGGGGATATGCCAGGCCATGAGGTTATGCGGGAGTACAATTCCACTGCTATTGATGACCCACAACTCCTTATGGACATCCAGATTTGAGCTGCTAGATCTGTTCGAAGTCTGCCCTATTCAGCACTGTGATAGTACCACCCAAAATGGTGGATGTTATTCTCAATGTGCAGGTGTGACTTTGTCTCCGCAATGACTATGCGGTGGTCACTCTTACCGATACTGTCATGGACAGATACTCCTGCAACTGGCAGATTAGTAAGGCTGTGGACAAGTATGTATTTTTCTCTTGTTGGTTCCTTCACTAACTGCTGCAGAACCAGTCTAGCAGTTATATCCTTTGGGATCTGGCCAGCTCGATCAGAAAGCTGCAGCTGAGATCCTGTTGGTGGTGAACATTGAAATTCCCCCACCCAGAGTAGATCTTGCATCCGTGCTACCCTCAGTAGTTCCTCCAAGTGTTGGTCAGCATGGAGGAGTACTGATTCATCAGTTGAGAGAGGCTGGTACATGGTAATCAGAAGGAGGTTTCCTTTCCCATGTGCAAACTAATGCCATGAGACTTCATGGGATACGGAGTTACCATTGAGCACTCTAAGAACAACTCCCTTCCAACTGTATCCCACTGTGCCGCTACGTCTGCTGTGTCCGTCCTGCTGATGAGACAGGAGACACACGGGGAAGGTAATGGGGAGTCTGTGACATAGTCATACTCACAGAATCATACATTACAGACAATGTCAGGCTATTAATTGATGAGTCTGTTTATTTCTATTCACTGTTTCCTGCCAGCTGTCCCATTCTAGAAACATGTCCATATATTAGCCCCAATCCACGCAGATTTGATTTTGCAAATTGGGCTTGGAGCTTTACCAACATTTTTCTAAAAATCAAAATGTTTTACATCCATTGCTTCTCTTTCATTTGTCTCCCAGTTTGTTTCTCAAACATAATTCCCATTTCATAAATCTATGTTAGTGTTGTCTATGGCCATTCCTTTCAGCCACAATAATTTCTGCTAAAACATTTACTTACAATGTTCTATGTTCCATGTACTCTATCATTTTCCCACACCAGACTTGGTTTTTCGAGTATTGTTAGAAAGTTTTGTGAAGACAGAACTGAAGTAGTGGCTTCATAGTTCTGCCATTTCCCTGTTCCCCATTCTCTATTCTCTGGTTTCAAACTGTAAGGAAACTGCATCTTTTTTCTCATATTTCTCACATTGACACAATTTAACAAGCTATTACAGTTCACTCTTATAACCCTTATGAATATAACTCTTCAGAAACCCATCCATTCCTGCCTTAAACTGCTCAATAATTGACCTTCCACACCATACACTCACAGGAGCATGGACTGTGTGCCAACAGAAATACAGCACGATCTATACTAGTGCCACTTTCCTACACCAGGCCCATAGCCTGGAATGTTATGACACTTCCAAGTGCTCGTCCATGTGCTTTTTAACGATTGTGAGGTTATCCATGATAATTCCTCTCTCAGGGAGTAATCCCAGAATCCCACACCCCGAGGTGAAAAAATATTTAAATCCTCTCTGAACCTCAAACTCTTCACTTTAAAAGTGTGCTCCTTTGTTCTTGACCCTCTGACTAAAAGGAACAGCTGCTGTCTATCCACCCTGTCCGTGTCCCTCATAATCTTATCCTTCTGAATCACTGACTCCTCAGCTTTCTCTGCTCCAAAGTTAACAACCCGAGTTCAGCCAGCCTCTGTCCATAGCTGATTTGCTCCATTCCAGGGAACCTCCTGGTGAATCACCTCTGCACCCTCTCCAGTGCAATCACATCCTTCCTGGAATGTGGCTCCCAGAACTACATACAATATTCCATTTTGGCGGAACCAAAGCCCTGTCTAGCTCTTTTCATCTACATCCTGATTAGGAATCGCAACACCCAAGGTCCAATTCTTAACTAGTCCATTAACCAGTCCAGGAGAAAGTGAACACTGCACGTGGTGGAGATCAGAGCTTAAAAAATGTGTTGCTGGAAAAGTGCAGCAGGTCAGGCAGCATCCAAGGAGCAGGAGAATCAACATTACGGGCATAAGCCCTTCTTCAGGAATTTGCCCGAAATGTCGATTCTCCTGCTTCTCTGATACTGCCTGACCTGCTGCGCTTCTCCAGCAACAAACTTTTAAGCATTATTCGGTCCAGTCGCATTCAGGGATGTGTGGAGAAGGACAATCTGACCGTCCTAGTTTGATGCCATTCATTGAGTCCTCCCCTGCCTGTTCCATCTCCCAAAGTGCATAACCTCATATTTATCAGGTTTACATTACATCTGCCATTGAATTGCCCATCTGACCATTCCATCTGCATCTTCCTGTAACGTAAGGCCTTCCTCCTCACTGCTAACCATCCAGCCGATCTTTATGTCAAACATACACTTACTTATCACACCTCCCCCACTCTCCACCGAACCCCCTCCACATTCACATCGTTTTTTAATGAAAAACACAAACAATAAGGGACACAGCACTGATCCCTGTGGTACACCAGGGGACGCTGGTCTACAGTCACACAAACTGCCTTGTCCCACCACCCTCTGCCTCCTGCCACTAAGACAAATTTCCTTGTAACTTGTCAAGTTATCCATCATATTGTGAGATTTTACTTTATTTTTCAGTTTCCCAGCTGGAAATCAGTCAAAATCCTTCCCACAAAACTAAACAATCGACCTCCTTAAACTAATTCAATCAAACCCATTGGATGTGACTTCCTTCTGATAGTCATGATGATTATCCCTGATCAAACCTTGTGACTCTGATTGGAGTTCGATTTTATCCTTCCCTATTTTCTCCAGTAGTTTCCTGAACAGTGATCTAATACTCGCTTGTCTATAGTTCCCTGATCTATCTCTCCCAATATTACTGTGAAGTGGAATCGTATAAGCAGTTCTCCAGTTCTCTGGCACCTCCCCTATGGTCAGATTCGAATTAAAATATTCAGTCAGGGTTTTTTCTCCCTTGACCCCCAACAGCCGCCTGTGATACAACTCATTCAGACATGGAGATTGGTCCAAATTTATACAGAACAAAGCCTCAAATCCCTGCTGGTGTTTTACTTCGATCTGTTCAATAGTTGTCCAGCCCATCTTCTTGAATTCTGTACCTGCATCCTCCTTCTCCCAAGTAAAATAAATGTGAAGGTCTCATGTTACAATCCATCAATGTTCTCCAGCTTGACAAACAGATTGCCCGTTTGGTTTCGAACAGACACTAACTATTTGCTGATTATTCTGTTCTACTTGTCCGTGTCGAATATCATGGGATTCTCCCCGATCTCGCCTACTTGTACTTCCTCAGGTCCCTCTGTTATTCAGTCCTTTCGATGTTTCTAAGATTCACTACGATCACCTCTCATGTTTCGAAAGTCGAGATTACAGGCTGAGTTACCCCATCAGACAACTTTGCCAACTAAGGGGTTAATTTGGAGAATACCTTTTGCAGTTCCTCTGTCGTCAGTATATTCTTTCGTAGATTGGGACTCTGAACGATACACAATATTCTAAGTTTAGTCTCACCAACACTCGATGCAACTGGTGCACGACATCCTCTATCTTCCAATTACATTCACATGAATTTTTGCTTTACCATTTGCATATGTTCTTCCCAATACCTCTCGCTTTAAATCGCTTTAACTTTTCTTATGAGCTCAGTGTGTGAGTTCTTTAAAAAAAGCTCACGAATATCCAACTATACGTTATCCATTGGTTCTTTATTGCCTATGTCCACAAGAATCATCTTCAACCCATTCCAAAAAATGTTTGCCACTTCTGGTTTTCCTTTCATCGGTACATTCTCACACTCCCCAGTTATGTTGTTACCTTCTCAATATCTAGGGGTGGGGTTGAAAGTGATAGTCGGAGGGGAGGGTGGACCAGATTGATAGGAAGGAAGGTGGAAACGTAGGAACATTCAAAAGGGCGGTGTTGACTTGGCAGGTTGGAGTGGGATAAGGTGGGATTAGTGGAAATGGGGAAATGGGGAAATCCACTATGATCCCCTTTGGTTGGAGGATCCCAAGTCAGAAGAGGAGGCTTTCTTCCTCCAGGCTTCTCGTGGCTCAGGTTTGGCAATGGAGCAGGCCCAGGACCCTTATGTCCTTGGTAGAGTGGGAATGGGAGTTAAAGAGCTCAGCCACAAGGCAATGGAGTTGTTCAATGTGGATGTCCCAGAGATGTTCTCTGAAATAATCCACAAGTTGACCTCCTGCCTCGCCAATGCAGAGAAGACCACATTGGGTTTAATGGATGCAGTAGATGAGGCGTTCTGTCTCCCTTCGTCACCTATCATCTTCATCTATCTATCGCAATCCCAGCTACCTCCCCTCTGGCGCACTCCCTTCTCATTTATCTCTCAGCCCCCTTGGCCCATATGCTTCATTCCTGATGAATGGCTTATGCCCGAAACATCGATTTATCTGCACTTAGTATGCTGCCTGACTGTGCTTTTCCAGCACCACACTCTTCGACTCTGATCTCCGGCATCTGTATTCCCCACTTTCTCCTCACACCCTCATGTCTTGCATCACTCAGATTTATAACAGTTACTTCAAATAAAACAAAAACTTTCGTGTCCTCAAACATCATAAAAGAAAACCAATACATTGTGGTCACTGTTCCCAAAAGGTTCTTTCCAGCAAAAATTTCAATTAGCTCTTCTGATCATTCAACACCAATTCCTAAATAACCTGATCTCGAGCTCAGTGCTCGACATACTGTTTATGTAAAACATCGCACACGTGGTCACGAAATCCAGTTTTCCCAGCATTAGCATTCAATTGGATTAACACAGTTTAGAAATAATTTAAACAGTACATTATTACTGCAGTACCCACAAATGTGTATATCTCATTTCCTGTTTTATAACATGCCCAACATTTGTATTGCAGGTTTCAATTTGATATATAACTCCCATCAATGTTTGCTCCTCCTTGCTGTTTCTGCGCTCCACCTTAATAGATTCTGTGAAATCTGAGCAATGTGGGCTCTGGGGAGATTAATGGTAGAGATCATCTGGCCACATCATTAATGATCTTCTCAATCATTAATTTTTCCAGATCTCCCGTGATGCTGTGGAATGGAGAAGGACAATGATCTTCCAACAATGCTCTGTATTCCCCCAGAGAGCTGAGACAGCTCTAACCTGGGTGGGAACCTTACAACAGGCTGGTATTGTGTTGCTGCTGCTGTACAGCGTCTTTGTGAGATCACATCTGGAGTAGTGTGTACAGATTTAGTCTCTTCAATGAAGAAAGGATGTTGAAATATTGGAAGCAGCTCAGAGATGATTCCTGCATGAAGGTGCTAGCTTATAACGAAAGGATGATCAGGTTGACCCAGTAGCCATTGGAGTTTACAAAAATTAAGGATAATCTTGTTTCAACATAGATGACAGAAGGAGTCAACAAGTGAATCGAATTACGCAGATAGTGGAGGAATCCATTCCGTTCTCCAGCCTGTTACACAGGAACAACAGAAGGATATTCAGGCCTTTGAGCCTGTTACACTAAACAGGACGAGGCTATTCAGCCCCTGGAGCCTGATATACATTTACAGAAGGAGTCCAATCAGCCACTAGAGCCTATAACACTGGACCCAGAGTAGGCCATGCTGCACCAGTATCCTGTTACACAGCAACAGAATCAGTCCATTTAGCCTCCTCACGTCTGTAACATAGGAACTGGAAGAGGTCACACAGTGACTGAAGATTGTTACACTGGGATAACAGGAGGCCATTCAGACCCACCGAGCCGATTTCAAGGGAATTGGACAAGGATAAAAACTATCTGACACTTCTTTCATGAGAAAGGAAGAGGTAATTCAGACACGTCTGTAGTTTGGGAACAAGAGAAGACCAATCACTCCCTCGGCCCCATCTCCAGGATACATGCGGAGACCGTTCACTATCTCCACCTGTTATGGAGAAGTATGACAAGACCCATCAGCCCCTCAATATGTTACACTGCAACGGGAAGATTCCATAATAACCCACCCCTCTAACGCATCAACGGGAGGAGGTCATTCTGGCCTTGGAGATGACAACATGTGAACACCAGAAAGACGTCACCCCATCGATTTTGTACACCGGCAGAATGCTGAGTCCATTCAGCCACACATGCCGCAAGCAGCAATTGGAGCAGATCTCTTAAAACCTTTTGCCGATTAAACAGGATTCAAAACGTTTTTGAAAGGGAAGAAATCATAACTGTATACATTTGGGAGGAAAACGTAACGATAAACTATTGTAATTTAAGACAATTACTAGAATCCATTGTTGAGGACATTTGCAAAGTTAAACCACAATCCATCGGAGTCAACGTGGTTTTACAAAGGATAAATCAAGTTTGAAGTGTTTGCTTGAGTTACTTAAAGATGTGACAAGCAAGGTGGATAGTAGGATTCCTGGAGATGGAATGTATCTGGTCTTCCTGAAGGCTTTGGATATATCGCTTCTCCAAAGAGTAAGTGGTGAGATCAGACAACATGGGTTTAGGAGTAATTTATTAGCTTGGATGGAGGATTGGTTATCCAACAAAATGGAGTCAGATGGAATAAATGTGTCATTTTCTTTTGGCAAATGCAATTTGTGGGGTGCCATTGATTTCAGTACTCTTTTGAGATCGATAGTATTACTGTACTCAGTTGATGGGATAGAAAATACGAAACCACATTTTCAGATGACACGAACATCGGTGGGAAATTACATCGGAGTGATAATGCAAGAGATTTTAAAACATATGGATAGGTTGGGTGAATAGGCCAACATTTGGCAATGAAAGTTAAAGTGAATAAATATGTGGCTATTCAAGTTGGCCAGTATAATAGAAAGACAAATGATTATCTAAATGGAGAGAAAGTTCAAAGTGCTTAGGTGCAGAGGGATCTGGGTGTCTGCTTGTGTATCACAGAAAACCTGCCTGTGGGTACTGCAAGTAATGAGAAATACAAGCATAATTTCAGTGTTTATTTATAAAAGGATAGAGTAGAAAGTTAGGGAGTGTTGGTGTAGCTATGTAAGGCATTAGTGAGGCTTAAACTGGAGTACAGGTTAGGTGTCCTGCAGAATGAGGTATTTCCATTGGTTGCAATTCAGAAGAGCTTCATTAGATTGATTCCATATTTGAAGTGTTGGTCTTATGTAAAGAAAATGAGTACTTCAGGCCTATACTCTCGAATTTATAAGAATAAAAGGAGATCTCATTGAGGGCTGTAAAATGCTAAAAGTAATTGAAACTGCAGATGTGGAGTGGATCTTTTTCAGGTGGCCCAATCTACAACAAGAGACAAGAGTTTTAGGGTGGAGAGATGGCAGGAAAGTGGAACAGAGGCCGCGATGACATCAGCCATGATTATATTCAATGGCGGAGCAGGTTTGAGGGGTTGGATTCCTACAGAAGCTACTTGTTCTTATTCAACCCTTCGATTGTTTTGCACAGGAATGGGGGAGGCCTGGGTATCATACCGGAAGCAGGCACTCAAGATACATCAGTCTCAATCAGTTAGAGAGAACGTAACCAGTAGGGTCACACAGTGACCAGTGCTGGGTCCTCAACTATTTACAATCTATACTAATGATCAGGAGGATGGAACAGATATACAGATGCTGAGTTTGGTGATGTCGCTGGTGATAAGCAAGAGATTAAGTTATCAAGCGAGGGCGGAGGGTCTAAAGATAGATTCAGAGAGGTAAAGGCAATGGATAATAGTTTGGCAGGTGGAATTTAACATGATATAACCTGCCATTTCATTTATAGTAATAATGGAAGGCAATATGTGACTGCAATGGAGAGGGATTTCAGGGATTAATGAGACTGTGTACTGGGGGGTTCACTCAGACCCGTTCAGACATGGGAGGTTTTGCTCCATCCCTGATCATCTGCTCCTTGACACTCCAAGTGACCCCATTGCTCTCCGTACACATGGACTACTTTGATGTGGTTGATTGGTGGTGGGGCTGATGTTTTGAAACGTGCATCAAGGGGACAGCCTTTATCCAAGATATATTCATTTCTTTCCACGTGGAGACCCGATGACGGTGGGAATAGCTGACTGCTTCTGAATGAAGAGGCGGTGACTGCTGCCAGGACAGTGGGTATTCACCAACATGATGAACAGTGATGGGCACACTGTAACACTAATAGAGAGAGAACTCCTTCAGTTCCTCTATCTCTCCCCATTGACATGGCTATTCCGCAGATGCCATGTACACCATCGGGAATCTCATTATACTGGATACACCAAGCTGCTCCCTGCTGTCTGAGAAACAATGTAATATCTCATCCACCATATATATCCTCCATCACCGAATGGTGACACCGTTGTGTAGATACTGGGAAATGATGGATATGTTACCCACTCCTGCCTGGAAAGTTCTGGATCATAGAAGCTGAATGAAACAGTGACCCTAACAGCCACTGGCAGCACCATCCTCCCCCTGGTGTGAGGCTGCAGGTCGTGTTGAAGGAGGTGACACCGCTCTGTGTTCACACCGCACCAGCTCCTTGTTCAGTCAGGGCCCCTCACACTCTGCTCCTGGGTTAGGTGGAGCTTGGGAAGCTGGTCATGGAATACTTGGGGTGGATACAGCAGATCCCTTTCCCCACACACACTCACTGCGTGGTTTCAGAGCTCCCCCTCTCTGCAGCCTCTGCTCCATTTGTTGTTCATGTTACAGACGCAGATGTTGTAACTACAGTCCCCAGGCTCCATCCCGAGTTGGGTCACCAAATCCTCAGGTCTCCCTGAATGTCTGAGGCAGCTCACAGCACAACCTCCAGCAAAGCATCCCCAGCCCCTCCACTAACTTCAATTACAGGAGTCAGTCAGAAACCCCTCAGGTACAAGTGTTGTGGACCAGACCAGATCCCCGCAAAATGTTTTAAGAAGGCCGCTTAGACCAAAACCTTTCCTTATTTTAAACATAGATGTGAAGTGTGCGTTCTAGATATGTTGTGACTGGTCAAACCTCTCGATATTTAGCAAAACATAATCTATTCAAATGTTTTATTTAAAATCCAATCGAAGAAATGAATATTTTGGGATGGTTTATATATTGGAACACTTACACATACAATAGATACCGTACCTTCTTGGTATACACTGCTTGGCACAAAGATATATTCAAATACAGATCCTTGTATGCAGTTTTCTGATCCTGGAGAAATCTCAGAGGGAAAAGCAGCTGGGGATCATGTGTTGGAACTTCCAACCCTTCGAGGATCCCCAACAGCATCTGAATGCTCCAGCTAAAAACAAAACGAGAAAACTTGGTCAGTGAGAGCTGGCCACTGCCCTTCGATTGTTACCACCGTGTAATGAAACCTAAAGGCCTCCTCAGTTCTTTAATTAAACTGTGTTCAGGCAGCAGCTCTGCACCTCTGCCTTTAGAACCTCTCTTCAAAAACAGCCTAAGAGGACATAACCTCTTTACAGTGATATTAAACTCACAACACACCTTTAATAAAATGATCTATCAATATACAAAGATGGCTTAATTTTAGACCTCCTAATCGTCCTCTATTAGCAGACTGAAATGTATATATACTACATTGACTCTGAGCATACAAATGTTCACAACTAGCTTCGATTTCAGTCATTTTACTCCTGCCACAGAATGCCTTTGTCTTTCTTCATCCAAGTCTCCGCAATGTGTCAAATCTTTGGTTTCTCGAATATCAACGGGATAATTTCAAATTGAATGGCAGCAATAATAAGCTCAATCGAAACAGACTGGTATTCTTCTCCCTAAACTTCTTCAAAAACTTGAAGGGGTCACGATCTGTGATAAAGATTTGTCTCAGATACGTTATTCGCAATTTAAATGCTGAAATGTTGGAACGCCAACACCAAGCTCAAGGCCTCCTTCCCCATTGGGGAATAAATCTGTTGATGTTTCCACTGGACGCTCCAACCACACATTACGTAATGGAGCACTTCTCATCTCTCCAATAGTCCCTCTGAATGACATAGCTCCTCATGTCTCAACATAAAAGAATTACATGCCTCTGTGCCTCTTAATGCTGTAACCCCTTTACCTGCTACTCCTGGCCTATGCCAATAAACCTTACTCTCACAGGGATATGTTTTAAGAAGATCTCACACATTCTTCTCAATCCCTCACAGAAACCAGACTTTGATTTCTGAACAAATCATTCTCATCAGCCATTTCAGGTTCTAATCTTGCCGTTTTAACTCTCTGCTCTTCCACACGAGTTCTCACGACTGCAGGAAGTGAATTGTTGTACTTCTCCAAAACAAGAATGTCTCTAAGAGTGCCATTGGTTTGCTCTGTTTTTAATACCCTTCCCATTTTTCAAAATTACTTTATTCGATTCTTTCAAACTCAATGTGCGCTTAACCAGGGACACTATTTTAGATTCCTGAAACAATGTCTGTCGGCTTCTGGCACAAGCTCATATGCATTTCAGATGGCTTTCTTCACCTCCTCCTACTCCCCAGACACCGCCTCCGATAGGGATGCAAATATCTATCAGCTTTGTTTGAATCAACTAAATCCACATGGTCACTGGGCACTGCATTTGTTTAGCCACTTTCTCAAATGGAAGTAAAAAGGCTCCCCCATTCTTCTCAACAAATTTAGATAATGCCTGGGTTTATTTAAACAGATCTCCATCAGGCCTTTCGCTACTATGGCGTTGCTCATCCTCACTATCTTCCTTATCCAGCCTACCGTCTACCTTCATCTCAACTTTCCTCTCTAATTCCTAACTTTTGAAGTTGAAGCTCTCTGCTTTTCTTCTCTCTTTTTCTTTCTTTCTTCTGCATTTCATTTTCTTTTATTTCTACTTTTCATCATAATTCAAACTGTTTCAATTCCTTTTCATGTTCAAAGTGCCTCATTTGAAATTGAATTCTAGCCATTTCCAAAGACTCTGATGGCGTTTCCACCAAATATAATTGCCGAGCTCGAGCTGTAATTATCTCTCATTTTCTCACAGACAAACACAGCCCCAACTCCAGCTTGTCTGCCAATTCCTACAGCTTTGCCTTCATTACCTTTTGTAAAACCCCCAACTTCATTTCTTCCACACCCAGAGAACTCTTAATGGCTGAAATAATCTTTACACACAAAACACTGTTTAAACCATCCCAATTCAACATCCGGAACCAAAGACACTAACAATTACCATACGTAACTTTTCAACCCAATCGTCTCTCGGTGCATACCCTCCAGTGTCTGCATGAGCTTATTCTGGATGCTCTGGTTTCTTCGAAAACCCAAAGATGTGCATGTCAGGTGAATTGGTCGTGGTTAGTTGTTCATAGTTTTCAGGGATGTGTGGGTTATGTGCCTTAGTCGGGGTAAATGTGTAATAATAGGGTAAAGGAATGGTTCTGGGTAGGTTATTCCTTGGAGGGTCGGTGTGGACTTGTTGGGTCGAATGGCCTGTTTGCACACTGTAGGGATTGTAATTCTAAACCCAATTTAGTATTACCGATTTAGAACCAGACAAGAGACCCCAGTTTGTTATAGACCAACCAGACTGACTCAAACTAGTTTAAGGAGGTAGTTTGGATGCAAACCTTTTCTTATTTTATAGGTAGATGAGATTTGGGTGTTCCATATGTGATGGTACTCGTCAAACCACTCACCATTCAGCAAAACACAACCGACTTAAAGACTCTAATGAAAATCCATGCAAAATGAAGAGGAATTTAGAATAATTTTACTATTGGAAACCATAACTGAATAATGGATACAGTACCTTCTACAAATGAACTGTTCCAATATACCAACATCCCATAAACACATCTCTTGGAAAAATGGAACATTCAGACATACATTCTTGCATACAGTTCTCCAATTCAGGAGGAAACAGCATCAAGTCAGGTTTCAGAGAGTAGCAGCTGTGGATAAGTTACTCGGCCGTTGTTCAGTAGGCAGTTTGGCCTTTAAGAGCTCTTATTTAAAGAAAGGAGAAAATAATCTTTTTTTTAAAAGTAACAGCATTGTCACACACTTTAGATCCCTGGCCCTTTATTTGAGGGGCTTCCTCGATCAGAAGATCACCTGAGAGGGACAAATACAGGTACAGACCAAGTTACAAGGCTGTGTCTCATAACTTCTGAAACATCCCTGTCCATGGACCATCACATGGGACAAACAGGGAAGTGAAAAAACAGCCTGACACACACCATTTCCCTGTTTCTGAGCTTCACAATGCCAGCACTCGATACACTAGAGATCCATAAACAAAGGCCAGGGAAAGAAACAGAGGGTTCAGAAAGATTCACATTAAAGACCGAAAGAGACAGTTAATTAACTGAAAAGATGTCGTTAAAATATGGGGAAAAAGACAGGGCAGTGGGACTAACTGGAGAAGTGAGAATCTTCGAGAGTAAACTTAAAAGAATGAGAACATTAAATAAAGGCATTGTCAGATCAGCTGGAATGGTTTGTTACATCAAATTCTGAATCTGCTTCACAGAACACCACAAACAACATAAACTGGGACAAGATGACAGCCCAGCACGGAGAGCAGTGCAGACCATGCTAGTGTGTTGCTCAGTAAACTGCACTATCTGCCCAGCATAGAGAGTATTGCAAACTTTACTATCATATGGTAACTATACTCGCATCAAATTAATGCAATGTCGACAATGAGAAGGTTTGCTGTGTGTGTGTTCATCAGAGACTGAGAGAGAGTGTGTGTGTGCGATAGGCGTGGTTGAATGCGAAACTCATTGTTTGAGAAGGAACGCACAGGAAACTATTTTAAATAAGAACAACTGGCAGGCTTTTTGTTAATCAACAGAGAGAGAACGAGCGAAGTTTCATGGACAGATACGGTAAAGTGTTTGAGAATGTCAAAATAAAGGTATTGCCAGAAAAAAAAAACAGCAATATACATCAGCGCGCACATGAATGACAGATGGATGGGAGTTTGGTGTGAGTTCGAATCAGATTTGCTTCGGCAGATTTGAAGCCGGGAGCATCAGCAGCAGATTATTAACTTCATTAAGCCTGTATTTCATAGCTCAAGCTTCAAACTGCAGATGGACTAAACCAGTGCGATATATTCGGGGGTGGTGAGTATTTCAAGTTAGAAATGGTAAGGATATGGTTTCATGAATCAGCTCATGGTCAAAGGGATCTCCCACAGTTGTGACTTGTCTGCTTCAGTCGCAGATATTGGCCAGGGATGGGATGGAAACAGTGGAAGGAAGTGGGGTTTGTAACCAGAACAGTAGAGAGTGACCTCCCTGTTCTTAATATTTAAATAACAAAGGCAATGATACAATAAATTGTAGTTCTCCGCTAGAACTGAGTAGGTCAACATAGAGAGTAACACTGCCAGCTCAGAGAGGGAGACAGTCATTGAACACATGCATTGATGTAGTTAGTAGTGGTCTGTAGAGTAAATATCTGGAATGAGAGTTTCAACAGTAAAATAATAGTGACAAGAAGTGTAGACGATATAAAAGAATAGTAATACAGTCATAATCGGTTTTTAGATCCAAAACATCTGGACGTTGACACTGACCAGGAACACCAACGATAACCAGGAAAGGATAATAAAAACATTGAATAATGAGAAGAGCATAATAGATCCGCCAGGATAATGACGACCAATAAAATGCATAAAGATGCCAAACATAAATGTATAAACTCCTATCTATTGTTGGAACTTGCCAGTCTAATGCTTCCAGATTCTGATACATTTTTGGAACATTCCAGTCTCATGTTCTCAGATACTGATCTCTCCTCCCCCTCTCTCTGGGTCTGCTGTTCCCTGTCAATGCTGTCGGTTATCCTCCCGCTCATGTTATGGGATAACACATTGAACGGAGCCCATTTATCATTAAAAGATGGAAACCCTCCACTGAGATAATTAGAATCCATGGAGATTGGTATTAAGCACAGTCACTGAATAAACACTGGGAAAATTAGCAAAGGCTACGAAAACGGATGAATGGGCACTGCAAAACAATCAACAGACAGGAGGGTTCCCTCCCAGTTGGGGAACACTTCAGTGGTCCAGGATATTCAACCTCGGACCTTCGGGTGACCATCCTTCAAGGCAGATTTCAGGACAGGCAGCAGCGAAAAGTGGCCGAGCAGAAGCTGATTACAAATTTCGGTTCCCATAGGGAGGGCCTCAACTGGGGCCTTGGGTTCATGTCGCATCGCAGGTGACCACCATTGCACTACACACACACAGGCACTCCGATACACACACATACGTACGGACACATATGTACACAGACACGCACACAGACACACAGACACACCCTTACAGACACACACACTCTCACAGGCATCAGCTCAGAGACTTAGACCACACTACACTCATACATACACATATATACTCTCTCTCACTGATACTCAATTCCCCCACACCAGACACACATACACTCCCACACTCACACATGCACCCCCTCACAGACGTAAGACACTCTACATCACTACACACACATATACACTCCCTCACACACTCACAACCCCCAACTAAGAGAAACACACACATACAAACCGACAAAGACCCACAGACACACATATATCCTATGTGGTGAATTTGTACTTGCAGAGTTACATTATACTTTGCTCAAAAACTGCATGCATTCATGTAGAACTCTGTTATCTCACTTTTCAGATTAGAATCAATCTAAACATTATGGTATAGACAGCGAACAAAGGGGCTAACACCTTCAAAATATTGTCGAACTAACACTCGTTGTTACTGCTAACCTGAGATTGCAACTTTAAAAGAAGAAGGTTTTATAATTTACACATGAAAGAAATGAAACAATCATGATATTCGAACAGATGAAAGACTCAACAAACAATCAAGGTATTTTTTAATGTATAATTTCAGTTACATCACACTGTAAATTTTTGCGATAAATTCTGTGCCTTAGAAGTTTATGCTCCACTATCACCTGATGAAGGAGCAACGCTCTGAAAGCTAGTGTGCTTCCAAATAAACCTGTTTGATGAAAACCTGGTGTTGTGTGATTTTTAACTTTGTACACCCCAGGCCAACACCGGCATCTCCAAATCATGACTAAACAAACAGGCTTAGTTAACCAGTTCCACACATCATTTTTCATATCACTATAAAAGGGAACATTTACCGGGTTTGGATGGAATGGATGAGGGTTGCTGAGGGATTGACCAAAAATCTTCAAATCTTTCGAATCTTTTTTTAAAACTTGTATATGAGAGTATTAAAAGGCACTGCAGTGGTCTATCTGCGTTCCACTCTATTTATGAAAAGAGGCAGTTATAAAATAACAGATCAGTTGCATAAAAACGAGTCAGGTAGGCAAGTTTCTGGATACCTTAACCCAAAGTATAATACTTATTGACCAGTATGAGGCAACTCCTGGTTTTAAGTGCCCTGTTATCAAATCCTTTCATAACCTTGAGACAGAGCATTCAGATTGCTGCTCAGCAAAAATGCCGAAGCAATTCTGTCCCTATGGGCCTCTTACAAAGGGATACGAGAAGGCCATTCAGCCCATATTAGCCTGTTGCTACTTGAAAAGGTGGAAATCTAGAATATTGTCACATTTTGCCAACATAATCATTCAAAACGAAGAGATATGTCACTGCAGCTGTATGAGGTGTTACTGAGAGGGCACCTGGAGTACATTGTGTTGTTTGTGTTTCTGTAACTGAGAAAGGATGGACCTCCATCAGATACAGTTTAATGGCTGCTCGTAATCCATGGGTTGCTGTGGCATTTAATGTCTCAGGTCTGTTACACAGGGACAGGAGGAGGCCATTCAGCCTTTCCAGTCTTTCAGAGAGGGCGTCCAGGAGCCCATTCAGCCTCTTGAGACTGTTACAGAGGGGCAGGAAGTGTTTATTTAACTTCCAAGTCTGTTACGCCTAAATATTAGTTTTAAATTAGTTGTGGAATAGGAAAGACCTGATGTAAACATTAAAGTTCTAACTTTGAACAAGGCCAATTTTGAAAGTATTAGGTGAGCCCTGTGAAAGGCTGATTGGAATACCCTATTCACAGGTAAAGGGATGGTTGTAAAATACAAGGCCATCAAAACTTGGTTTCAGAGAGTTCAGAGCCAACGTGTTCCTATTAGTGAGAGGGGCAAGGCTGGTGCGTGCAGCAAGTGCTGGATGGCTAGATATATTGATGGTCTGGTCAAGGTAAGGAAGGAGGCATATGTCAGGTAAACAGAGCTGAGGTCAAGTGGATCCCGAGAGGTGTGTAAGGGCAACAAGTGTTCAGTCAATGGGGAAATCGGGCCAGAAATATGTGGACAAGGGCTGGCTTTAGAAATACGATTAACGAAGCATTGAAGAAATTATACAAATTCTTTAATGTCAAAAGATTAACTAGGGAGAGAATAGGGCCCCTTAAAGATCAGTAAGGCTGCCTGTGCATGGAACCACAGGCGATTGGAGGGATACGAAACATGTATTTCTTCTCAGTATTTCATGTGGAGGAGGTTACAAGATCGAGAGAATGAAGAAATATATAGTGATACCTTGAAAGTGTCCTTATTACAAGGAGGTGTTGGATATTTTAAAACACATAAAGGTGAACAAATCCGTGGGACCTGAGCAGTTGTGTCCCAAATATTTGTGGGAAACTAGAAAAGAAATTGCTCAGCCTTTTGCTGATGTATTTGCAACATTGATTTCCACAGGTGAGGCGTCAAAAGACTGGAGGGCTGCTAACATTGTGTCATTATTTAAGAAAGTAAGGGGAAAAAAACAGGTAATTATAGATCGGTGAGCATGACGTCAATGGTGACTAAATTGTTGGAGGGGATTTTGAGGAAAAAGATCGATATGCATTTGAAAAGACAAGAACTGAAGAGGGGCTTTGTACATTGGAGATCACATCCCACTGACTCGGTGTAATCTTTTCAGGAAGTGATGAAGATGATTGATGAAGGCAGGAGAGTGGATGTTGTCTTTATGGAATTCAGTAAGATTACCAAAATGTTCTTCATGGTAGACTGGTTAATAAGGTTAGACTGCCTGGGATTCAGGGAGAGTTCGCCATTTAGATCCAAATTTTTCTTAAATATTGGAGACAGGGCGTGACAGTGACATTTGTTCATTAAACTTGGAGACCTGTTACTAGTGACGTGCCGCAAAGATCAATAGTGGGTCCACTGCCTTTTGTCACTGATACAAATCATTTACATTTGAGTATATGAAGTATGGTCAATAAGTTTGTAGATAACAACAAATTTGTTGGTGTAGTCGACAGTGAAGAATGATCTCTCAGACTATAATGGGACTTTGCTTAGGTGAACCGAGGAGTGGCAGATGGAGTTTATTTTAGATAAATGTGAACTATTGCATTTTGGCAAGAAAAATTAAGGCAAGACATACAGGTAGGGTTCTGTCGAAAGCTGCCAATCAAGGAGAATCCATCGAAATTATTGAATTCCCACAGTGAGGAAACAGGCTTTTTGGCCCATCGAGGCCACACCGAACCTCTAAACAGTATACCACTGGACAAACCCCTACCCTATCCCCCGAGTCTGCATTTCCCATGGCTAATCCACCTTGCCTATACATCCTTGGGTACTTTACGCAATTGAGCATGGCCAACCTCCCGTAATCTGTATATCTTTATACTGTCGGAGGAAATCATAACATCCGGAGGAAACTCATGCAGACACAGGGAGAATGTGCAAACTCCACACAGACAGTCATTCAAGGATGAAATTAAACCCAGATCGCTGCGCTCTGAAGCAGCAATTCTAGTCACTGAGCTACTGTGTCACCTGGTGGTGCAGGTTCTCTGTTCCTTGAAAATGCCGTAACAGGTAGACAGCGCAGTGAAGAAGGCACTTGGTGATCTCCCCTTTATTGGTCCGTGCTTTGAGTCTAAACATTTTCATGACATGATGCATCTGTCCAGGACATTGGTTTGGCCACTTTTGTAATATTGCCTTTAATTCTGTTCTCCCTGCTGTCGGAAAGACATTGTCAAACTTGAAAGGGTGCAGAAGAGACTTAAAATAATGTTGCAGATGTTGGATGGTTAGAGTCACAGGGAGAGTTTGAAGAGGCTGGGACTATTTTCAAGTGTTGAGACTGAGGGGTGACCTTAAAGGGGTTTATAAAATCATGAGGGGCATAGATACGGTAAACAGTCAAAGTCTTTTCCCCAGGATAGGCGAGTCCAAAATTAGAAGACAAAGGTTTCAGGTGAGAGGAGAAAGATTTAAAAAGGAACATGAGCGACAACATTTTCACACAGAGACCGCTGTGTGTATGGATTGAACATCCAAAAGAGGTGGTGGAGGCAGGTAGAGTTACACCATTTAAAAGGCATTTGGATGGATACATGCATGGGAAGTGTTTAGAGGGAGATGGGCCAAGCGCTGGCAAGGGGGACGAGATTTATTTAGGAAGTTTGGTCGGTATGGACGATCAGACCGAAAGGTATTTTTCCATGCTGTACATCTCTGAAACTCTATTCCCTCTTGAGTGTATGACACAGGAACAGGAAGAGGCAATTTAGCTTCTGAATTCTGTCAGTCAGTTTGTTTGTTCAATTACTGAGAGTAAAATACAAAAATACATCATTCAGATTTTAATGGTGTTTTACAGAAACGGGGAAAGGCTTTTAGTCAAGAGAAGCTGTAAGGAATGTGAAGAGGACATTCAGGCCCTCGACACCATTCCACAGGAGCAGCAGGTGAGCACAGAGACATTGGAACCTGTCAGTCAGTAGCAGGAGGGGGACATCTACTATCGCAAACCTTGGATCAGGAGGCAGTCACTCAGCTGCTCAAGATTGGGACACAAGAACAGGACGCAGTCATTCAACTGCTTGAGATTGGGGCACAGGGATAGGAGGGAGTCACTCAGAGCTCGAAACTGGGGCACAGGGAAATCTGGAGGTTGTGAGGCCCCAGCATCCTGTTATGCAGGAACAGGAGGAGATGACTCACTCCCCACCAGTATGGGACACTGGGAGAGAAGGGGAGTTTGCTTGGAACAAACAGAAATATATGAATAGGTTGCATTAGTGGTCCATTCAATCCTGCCCCACCATTCACTGTGACCACTGTGATCTGATGGTGATTCCTTCATTCCATTTTACGGAGACTCCCCTCTCTGTAGCCTCTGCTCCGTTTCTTGGTCATGTTGCAGACTCAGATGCTGCAAGAACACTCACCATGACTCATCCAGAAGGATATGTCAAACAGGATGAGTCAGGATTTGACGGGTCCAATGACAAGGATGAAAAGACAAAATAAAGGTATTGTCAGATGTTTTGTACTCTCACATTCGCAATCCAACTCACATAACCAGCCCATCCATTACATATTCAGGATGGAGCACTGTGTAGATCCGGCTAGTGTACAGCTGTATGCAACCCAGCAATGTCCAGAGTGAAACTCTATGCAGCCCACACCAATGCTTGATTTATAATCCTGGACTAAATGTCCAGTGTGGGGAGCTGTGCAGTCCGCACTGGGTCATTCATATATAAACCCAGGCTGTTGCATTGTTTGGTAACACTGTATTAGGTCACTGCCCAGTGTGGAGAAAAATGTAACCAATGGTGGAAGTGACAGAATGTGCAGTTCCCATCCATTTAAAGCTCCATATCTGTACTGTACCTTGACAAGGGGTGCTGCCAATGTGAAAATCAATGTGAGGAAGAGATATAAAGGGAAACAATTTAAATACCAATATTTCTGATTAAGGCACATATCACTCTAGTCTTTAAAGTTGAAATAACTGAGATAATATCCAATGAGGTTTTGTAAACGGTACAAATAATTAAGAGGGGGATGGTGATGGTTGCACTATAAGCCTCCAAATAATCAATGGGAATTATAGGAACAAAATTTCAGGGACACTGGCGAGATTTGCAGGAGTAATAGTGTGGTCATAATCGGTGATTGTAATTTTCTTAACATAGACTGGGACTTCCAGATGGGTTAAGAACTTCGATGGAACGTAATCTGTTAAGTGTGTTCAGGAAAGCTTCCACAAGCAATATTGAGAGGTTCCTATTGGGGAAGGGACAAACTCGACCTACTGTTGGGAAATAGGGTCGGAGAGGTGACGGAGGTAAAGTGGGCGAGCATTTTGGGAATAGTGACTAGAGCTGTATTAGTTTTAAAATAGTTATGGTAGGGACAAAATTGGTCCACAGATTCAAGTTCTAAATTGGGGCAAGGCGTATTTTGTTGAAAAAAGACAGGGGATTGCAGGGGATGATTGGATTCGTTTGTTTCCAGGTAAAATGATCCCGTGCAGGTAGGGGGGCGACAAAAGTGAGATAGCTCGAGTTCAAGGTCTATATGTCCCTGTGAGGATGAAGGGAAAGTGAGGCTGGAAGAGAGAACCCTGGATAACAAGAAATATTGAGGCTCTGACCAGAAAAAAATGAGGCGTGGCTCAGGTACAGGCAGTTCGTATCAAGGGAATCCCTGGAGGTACTCAGGGGATAGAGGAGTTTACTGAAGAAGAAAATCAGAAAGGCGAAAAGGGGGTATGAGATAGCCATGGCTGAGCAGATTAGTGCGAATCCAAATTCAGTATCGAAAAGAAAAAGAACAACCAGAGAGAGAATAGGACGCCTTAAAATCCAAAATGGGCATGCATGTGTAAAACCTCAAGAGATGGGTGAGGTCCTCAATTTCCCCTCTGTGTTTATCATGAAGAAAATCATAAAGACCTGTGACCTTTGGGAGGTTAGTTGTGATATCTTGGTACAGTCCATATGACAGTAGAGGTGCTGATGGACATATTAGAATTCATAAAGTCAGATAAATCTCTTGGCCCTTATCAGATATATGCAAGAGCACTGCAGGTGGTGAGAGAAGACAGTTCAGGGGCCAAGGACCAGGAAGACTGGGCGGTAACAAATGGAGTGCCCTTCTTCAAGGGGGGTTGCAAAGAAAAACCTGAGAAATATAGACCAGTAAGCTTCACATCTGTTTTCAGTAAACCACTTGAGAAGGTTCTGAGATATAAGATATGCATGCATTTGGAAAAACAGAGTTTGACTTGGAGCAGTCAGCATAGCTTTGTGCGTGGCAGATCTTGCCTTAGAATTTTTGTTAGAGTTTTTGAGGAAGTGACCATAAAGGTTGACATGGGCAGAGTGGTGGACATAGTCTATATGGATTTCAGTCAGGCCTTTGACAAGGTTCCACATGGTAGGCCGCTCTGGAAGGTTGGATTACATGAACTCCAATGTAAACTGGCAAATTGGTGACACAATTGTCTTGACGTTATGAAGCAAATGGCTATGGTGGAGGTTAGCTTGTCGGACTGGAGGCCTCAGTGTTCGGTCCTGGGCCCATTGCTCTTCGTAGTCTTATACCAATGATTTGGACCAGAGTGCACAACACAAGGTTAGTAAGTTTGCACATGACTCGAAATTAGGAGGCATCATTTACAATGAGAAACATTATCAGAAATTGCAGCAGTACCTTGGTCAGCTGAGGAAGTGGGATCAGAAATAGCAATTTGAGTTTAATACAGATAAGTGTGACGTCTTACATTTTGGAAAGTCAAATCCAGGTAGGAGTTTAATGATGAATGAGAGGGCCTTAAGGAGTGTAGTGGAACAAAAGGACGTTGGAGATCAGGTGCACGGTTGTCTGAAATTTGAGTCACAGATACACAGGACAGTGAAGAAGGCTGTTGCCATACTGGCCTGCATCAGCGCATTTGGTATAGACGTTGGGACGTTATATTGCAGTTGTACAGGATGTTGGTAAGGCTGCAGTTGGAGTATTGTGTTCAGTTTTGTTCACCTTGCTCTAGAAAGGATATTATTGAACGAGAAAGAGCGTAGAACAAATTTCCAAAGATGTTTCCTGGGCTAAAGGCTCTAAGTTATAGGCAGAGGTTGGACAGGTTCGAACTTATTTCTTTTCAGCGTAGGATACCGAGGGGGTTCTTATTGAAGTGTAACTCTTATAAAATTATGAGAGACGTGCATGGGGTGAATACTTCAATTTTTTTCCCAAGGTTGGGTAATCGAGGAGTGGAGGACATTCATTAATGTTTGGAAAGGAAAAAAAATGTATATAAAAAGGAACCTGAGGGGTAACGTTTTTACACAGAGTGTGGTATGCATACCGACTGAGCTGTCAGTGGAAGTGATTGAGGTGGGTACAATAACAACATTGAAAAGGCATTTGGACAAATACACAGATAGGTAAGGATTAGAGGGTTACAGAACAAGGGCAGGGGAATGGGGTGAGTCTGGCTGGTCATTCTGGTTGCCATGGTCCAGTCATACTGGGAGTCTCGTGCAATATGACTGTAAATGAGTGTGTTTTGGAGTGGAAACAGAGTGGGGGAGACTGAGAAAAAATGTCATTGAAGGATATGTTCACAGGTTTCAGAATGCTGAAATGAAGACATTTCGATAGTATCATGCAACACGGGTCAGTACTTTGAAGAATTATGAGTGAAAGGGATATTGCTGTGAGTTCAGGCAATGTAGACTTTTGGATGAGCATTTGTTCTGCAGCTTTGTGCCTGGGAGTGAGGACAGCAGAGTCGTCGCCTCACTGGGCTGAATCTAACAAAAAACTGTCTCAGTGACATTTTCATTAAGTGTGACAGGGATTGTCTGCACGAGGCTGAACTACTTTCCTGGTGCTATCTTACCAAACCAATCTCATTAACTACCCACCCCACTCCATTGTGTCCCTCTCATACAATGCCAGCTCGATTCTCCCACCCATCATGACTGGAGGTACTCAAAATCGCCCGGATGCTCCTGGATATTCCATGACCCCTGACACTGGGCCATTTTTAAAAGGCCAAGGGGCACACGGTTGAGCTTTCTCAGTTTGCAGCTGCCCGGCACAGTTTACCCTGAGCATGGCAGATAAGGGGAAATTACATCACGGTTTTCGACAGGGGCACAGAGGTCCTGGTGGATGGGCTAGTACAAAAGGGGACCATTCTCTTCCCAGAGGGATCACACCACCAGACCCACCGAGCATGGTCTGAGCTCACCAGCGAGCTCAGTGCAGTATCTGCGGTCTGAGTAAATGTCCAGCAAAACAGGACAACTTCAATAACCTTCCCCACTCTGTTAGGATAAGGGTCACCATATTCTCTCTGCTCCCTCACACTCACTGTATGTCTGGTATAGCACCTGTTCCCGAACAAGGCTCATGCTCTCCCACTCTCACTACTGCATACAGCACCATCCCTCTCTTTCTCTCTGTATCTCTAATGCCCCCTACAGAGTTATAGAATATTCTGGAGAATGCCAATTATGGAATTTTCCAGATCATGTTCCAACTTATTCCCAGTTTCAGTTAAGCGGCTGTGCCCCAGTGTGTAACATGTAAGAGGATGGAGTAGAGATGTATATTTTTCAAATCACACACAATTGAAATCCATCATGAGGCCATTCAGTACTTCAAACATGCTCCAACATTCAATACGTTTGGAGGTGAAATGATGGTTTTCTCAGCTCCACGTTACAGGAACTTTCAGTCATTCAACTCCCAGCTTCCTGTTACCGAGCAGACGATTCTCAGAAACATTTTACCCAGTGTTTCTTCTTGCATGTGTTCCGAAGGCATTTCCCATGGGGACAGACTCTCCTAACAATATATTTCATCTGCTTTCGAAATTCATCCAATAGTCAGTATGCTTTCCACAGACCAATCAAAAACATGCACTTAATTTACGGTTATCGATATCCAATCACAATTAGACATTCTTGTTATTTCACTTGTCTCACGTTATTTTATTCAGTAAAAGAAAGCTTCCAAACACTTGTCTCAATGTAAAATAGAATTTCTAGAAGAGAACGTTTTTATCCTCAGCCGTTGTCATGACGATTATCTCAAATATACCTTTTTTGTGTCATGAATGTTTCTTTTGCCCTTTGTCTGTGACTGATTCTGTGTGTAACAGTTACACAGTCTCCCACTCAGTTGGCTGGATGGTTGGTTTGTGATGCAGAGGGAGGACACCAGCGCAGGTTAAATTCCCCACACTAACTGGGGTTACCATGAAGGGGATGCTCTCTCAACCTCACCCTGTCACGCAAGGTGTGGTGACATTCAGCGTAAACCACCATGAGTGATCTATCTAATGAGAGCTCTTTGGGACTCTATTCTATCAATGTTAGCATTTTAATTTTTTAAAAAAATTTTTGAGTGAAAAATAGATTTTTATTATTATGTTAAAACAAGAACAAAACAACTCAAATAACTGAACAATATTTCAACCATGTGCGTGTACATACAAAATAAGTTAAAGTCTATAAACGGACAGAAGAAAAACAAAAATAAACAATAAATAATAAATAAATAATACCGCTCAGAATAAGAAAGCGATAGCTCTTGTTCTTCGAGAGCATTAACTGATACACATTCACATGTTCACAATTCTTCATATTAGATTCATTCGACAATATCGTCATTGCTACATAAAAGCCATTTTTAGAGTGGCAGATTAGCCTAATCGTGATAATCCAAAAAAGATTGCTATATCTTATATAAATCTCTGCTTTCTGGCGCACCATGCAGGTGAAACCGTCCAAAGGGATATTCTCCATGATGAGCTTACGACGAACCAACAAACCGGGGGGGGGGGGGGGGGGTGTTTAACACATCAGACACAACACAATACCTTTCCTAGCACAGGAAGTGTGGGGGGGATACTAAACGAGTATTTTGCATCAGTATTTACTGTGGAAAAGGATACGGAAGATATCACATGTAGGGAAATAGATGGTGACACCTTGCAAAATGTCCATATTACAGAGGAGGAAGTGCAGTGCTGGGTGTCTTAAAACGGTTATAGGTGGATAAATCCCCAGGACCTGATTAGGTGTATCCTAGACCTCTGTGGGAAGCTAGAGAAGTGTTGGCTGGGCCTCTTGCTGAGATTGTTGTAATATGGATAGTCACTGATGAGGTGCCAGAAGACTGGAGGTGGCTAACGTGGTGCCACTGTTTAAGAAGGGTGGTAAGGACAAGCCATGGAACTATAGACCAATGAGCCTGACGTTGGTGGTGGTCAAGTTGTTGGAGGGAATCCTGAGGGACAGGATGTGCATGTATTTGGAAAGGCAAGGTCTGATTAGGGATAGCCAACATGGCTTTGTGCGTGGGAAATCATGTCTCACAAACTTGATTGAGTTTTTTGAGGAAGTATCAAAGAGGATTGCTGAGGGCAGAGGGAAATTTGTGATCCATATGGACTTCAGTAAGGGTTTCGACAAGGTTCCCCATGGGAGACTGATTAGCAAGGTTAGATCTCATGGAATACAGGGAGAACTAGCCATTTGGATACAGAACTGGCTCAAAGGTAGAAGACAGAGTGTGGTGGTGGAGGGTTGTTTTTTAGACTGGAGGCCTCTGACCAGTGGAGTGCCACAAGGATCGGTGCTGGATTCACTACTTTTTGTCATTGACAAAAATGACTTGGATGCGAGCATATGAGATACAGTTAGTAAGTGTGCAGATGACAACAAAATTGGAGGTACAGTGAACAGCGAAGAGGTCACCTCCGATTACAACAGGATCTTGACAAGATGGGCCAATGGGCTGAGAAGTGGCAGATGGAGTTAAATTCAGATAAATGCGAGGTGCTGCATTTTGGGAAAGCAAATCATAGCAGGACTTATACTCTTAATGGTAAGGTCCCAGGGAGTTTTGCTGAACACAGAGACCTTGGAGTGCAGGTTCATAGCTCCTTGAAAGTGGAGTCGCAAGTAGATACGATAGTGAAGAAGGCGTTTGGTATGCTTTCCTTTATTGGTCAGAGTATTGAGTACAGGAGTTGAGAGGTCATGTTGCAGCTGTACAGGATATTGGTTAGGCCAGTGTTGGAATATTGCGTGCAATTCTGCTTCCTTCCTATCGGAAAAACGTAGAGAAACTTGAAAGGGTTCAGAAAAGATTTATAAGGATTGGAGGATTTGACCTATCGAGAGAGGCTGAATAGGCTGAGGCTGTTTTCGCTGGAGCTTCGGATGCTGAGGGATGACATTATAGAGGCTTTCAAAAATATAAGGGGCATGGATAGGTTATATAGGGAAAGTCTTCTCCCTGGGGTCAGGGAGTCCAGACGTGGAGGGCATAATTTTAAGGTGAGAGGAGTAAGATGTAAAAGAGACCTACAGGGTAACTATTTCACACAGAGGGTGGTACGTGTATGTAATGAACTGCCAGGTGAAGTGGGGGAGGCTGGCACAAGTGCAACATTTCAGAGGCATTTGGATGAGTATATTGAATAGAAAGGGTTTGGAGGTTTATGGGCCGGGTGCTGGCAGGTGGGACTAGATTGTATTCGGATATGTGGTCGGCATGGACGGGTTGGACCGAAGGGTCAGGTTCCATGCTGTACATCTCTATGACTCTATGACTTATATTAATCTCTGTTTTTTGGTGCACCATACTGGTGAGAAAGTCCAAAGGGATATTCTCCATGATGAGCTTACAAAGATCCAACACATCCTGGGAGTTTCAGACATCCAACACAACAGAATATTATTTCCTAGTACAGAAAGTAAGGATATATTTTTTCCCATGTGCACCTGCGTAAGATACTCTGGGCAGGTGCAGGGAAAGAGAAACCGTGTCCATCTCCAATTCGGACCCCCAAGACCCACTCTACCGCACCGAACACAGTGATCCAATCTATACGAAACCTGCAGCAGGACCACATACAATGAGTAAGAGTGCCTGTAGTCATTCTGCATTTAGGACATGCTGAAGATAATTCCACATTGAATTTTGAGAGAAAATGTGGTGTTAGATAAGCCTTATGAAGAATTTACAACTGCATGGAATTGGTCCTTTTACAGATCAAAATCCTTCGAGCATTTTCACAAATATTCTCCCATGTCTCCAAAGAGATCTAAACCCCCTAACTCTCCCGCACAGACATCACGAAGCTGCACAGTCTTGTCTGAGGGGACACTCTCCAACAAATGATAAAGGGTACTGACAGAGAGTCTATTCTTAGCAGTAAGCACCCGCTTCTCTGTATCGGATCTATAAGAGTCTGTTAAAAGTGTGTGTTTTTAAAATCAAATCTCTAATCTGGAAAAAAAACAGAAGAAATCTCTACTAGGTAGCTCATACTTATGAGTTATTTGATCAAATGATATCATTGTTTCTCCCTCAATTAACACGTGGTGGCTCAGTGGTTTGCACTGCTGATTCACCGCACCAGGGTCACGGGTTTGGTTCCAGCCTTGGGTGACTGGCGATGTGGAGTTAGTATGTTCTCAACTGTGACTGCGTAGGTTTCCTCCCACAGTCACAAAGATGTGCAGGTTAGATGAATCACTCAAAGTGCTCAAGGATCTGTAAGTTCAGACATTAGTCAGGGTAAATATAGGACGGTAGGGGAATGGGTCTGGGTGGGTTACTCTTCAGAGGGTCGAAGTTGACTTGCTGGGCCCAAGGGCTTGTATCCACACTTTAGGGATTCTACTAATTCTAAATCACCCAAGCAAGGTACTCCCCTGGCTGCCCACAGTTTACACCTGGAATCCATTATCCCTGGTTGACAACCTGGTATAGCAATTAAAGCGGTACGAAACATGGTTTTGGCTGTATTGCTCTCGATCTGACGCATTGTTCTTCAAGTTTTAACAGTATTGATAATCATTAGCTTTTGACAATACTCCATAAATCCCAGGCACGAATATAGGATGATAAAAAAGCTTAATTGATTGCTTTTAATCTGGGAGATCTACCCCCCACAATCTGTGGGGCAGTTGTAATTTTGTTAGCTTGATAAGGAATCGCTTATGGTGCCAAATAAAACAGCTAAACCAGCCATTCTATTTCCGAAATATCTGTCTGGGAAACATCAAAGAAAACATTCACACGGGGTCTCGGAAATGAGGAAGGACAGTCATTTTAATAACAGCTATCTGACCTAGCCAGGATATTTGAATTGCCTCCCATCTTTGAAGGTCTTGTTTAATTTTGTCAAAGAAATTGACACAGTTCACATTAAATAAATGATCAAAGACAGATGTAATGACTATACTGAATTAGGGAAACCACCCCCGTGACCATTTAAAAGGAAACCAGGATTTGCCCTTAGTATCAGGTATTTCCCTAAGATCTCCCATAGGCATGGCCTCCAAATTTGTAAAATTAATTTATTGCACGGAAAGGCAACAAGCGAATTCATGCATTGCATCACATGACCTACCGAAATTACGGGATTTGACAAAAAACATAAGACCCTCATCTGCATACAATGTAATCTTTCGTGACTTCTATCCCACTTCTGGGTCAGATGTGTTGACATCCCTACGGAGGGACTCCTCCAGTGGCTCAATCCCCAACGTAAACAACAATGGTGAAAGGTGTCAACCTTGTCGGCTGCCTGGAGAAATATTAACATTACTGGTTGGCACACCATTAGTGAGAACTGCAGCCAGAGGATCGCGGTAAAGGACCTTCACCAACTTGATAAAAACTTTGCGTAGACCAACCCGTTCTAATGTACAGAAGAGATCCGGCCACTCAACCCAATCAAATGCTTTCCCTCATCAAAAGAGATCAATAATCCCTGGACAGATTGTTGTTGACACTCTTGGATCATATTGAGTAAACTCTTCACATTGTAGGAAGATCTGCGGCACTTTATAAAGCCTGTTTGGTCCTCTTTAGTAACTGAAGGCAGCAAAGTTTCCAGCCTTAATGCACGGGTCTCAGAATGGATTTTGAAACCAACATTTAAATGTGAGATTGGCGTGTAAGAAGCACAATCCTCCAGGGTCTTCCTTTCTTCATCATCATAGAGATATGACCCTCTCTTAAGGATGGAGGGATGGGTTCGTGACTGTATGAGTGACAGAACATGTTAAACATCAGCCCTGACAATAGGTTTATAAATTATCTATAAAATTCACGAGGAAATCTGTCAGGAATGTGCACCTTTGCATTCTGAAGCTGCTTCACACCCTCCTGCGCAGACAATGGTGCATTAAGCCACACCACTTATTCAGGGTTACTCCTGAAAAATGAAAAGTGACTCCATTTTAATCCATCTGTCCTCATAATGCTCAGTCTGAAATAATTCGGAGAAAAATCTTGGACAGGAGATACCAAACTTTTTGGAATTGAAGGTAAAGATCCCAATACCTTCCCTAATTGAGGGAATGGCTTAGAGGGGCGCTCGTTTTCCTGGCAAGATAGAATAAATACCTGCCTGACTTATCACCATGCTCAAACAGCCTTTGTTTAGCAAAAGTAAGTTCCTTCTTGGCAGTCTGTGTTGTGCGAGATAAGTGGCTATCCAGCCCCATCTACGGCACTTTTTATTCCCCTTCCCAGGAACAAAGACACGGAGGAGTCTGTCCAAAACTTTTTCATTCAACTTTGCAAAGTCAGGTGCTGTTCCCAAAGGTACACACACACAAGCATAGTAATCTCCACGCATTATATACATGTATATGTGGGCTGGGTCTACTACTGCTGCCTTGACCAACGAGTGCTCGGAATCCCCACTGTTTTCCTTATTTGGGTTCTGGTGCCTGCGATTATTTTGTTATTCACTTGGCCAATCAGTGTTTGAGCTTCCCGTTCTTCCCTTATATGGATGATGTTGTACAACTGTGGTTAAGGGCGGTCTCTCAACTATCGAGGAAAGCTGTTACAACTGTTTCATTCATATAAACGTGGGGGAGGTCCGGCAACAGTTTCGAGTGTCTGCTTGTGTTTACTATGAGGTAGAAAAGACTAAAAGGCAGCTAACCGTTTAAAAATTACACTACCCCCTACAGTGTGAGCGTGGAATTCACTGTAGACCGAAGCGTTGTAATCCTCTGCAGCTTAGCTACTGAGGGTCTATCACAGTATGCCCTCTCGGCTGCCCTCAACTGTGCCTCAAACCAGCGTTCCTGCTCCCCTTTCTGCTACATCCTAAGGAATAATTATTCCCTTGGCATAAGCCTGAACAATTTCCCATAGAATGGATGGTTTACTGGTTGAATCTGAATTAATGGCTAAGAAAGATCTGAATTCATTACAGAAATGCTCAATGAACTAACTAGTCTTAACAATAAAGGGATACATTCGCCAGTGTCTCGAATCTATTATATTATGGATAAATCTTTATCAATAAGTATGGTCAGAAATGGTAATATTCCCAATTTTGCAGGATGCCACCGAATCTAAGATTTTTGCAGGGATGGGGAAGAAATCGAACCTGGTGTGGCATTTCTGCGGGTAAAAGAAGATATTAAAAGCCCTACTTGTGAGGTAGAAGTGCCTCCAGACATCCACCAGCTCTAGTCCTGCACACAAATCCACCGATTACTTCCATTATAACGAGGGTATTGAGGGACCTTCGGACATTCTGTCCACTGTGGGTTCCATAAGACAGTTGAAATCTCCTTCTACGATAATGTGCCATGATGCAAGAAAATGCATCTACCAGGATTTTAAGAGGGTACGCCGGGGTGGGGGTGGGGAGTCGCAATTACTATTCAAAATATTGGATTATTTACCATAGTTCAAGGCTTGGGGGATTATGATCCTTCCGTGAGTATCAAATACAATCTAGTAATTTAAATGGAACATTCTTCTTATCCAGTATGGCTTCTCCCCTACTCCTAGTATTAAAAGACGAAAATAAAAACCCATTCAAACCCGCCCTGCTGTAACGTCAAATATTTCTTGTCATCGAGGTGCATCTGCTGCAATAGGACAAGGTCAACCCTCTCCTTGTTAAGGCGAGAAAGTGCCTTTTTCCTCTTAACTGCCTCCCCTTAATGCTCAAGATACACCATTGAAGCATGACATTAGCCATAACACACTGGAACAACATTTGAACTCCAGAGAGGAAGAACCTGAATGACAAATCGCTGAGAATCAATGAAAAAAGACTCATCGAGCCTAAAAAACATACTAACTAAAACTACAACAACTAACACGCTTTCAAAATGTTCTACAACTAAATACATATAAAAACAAACAGAAAACAGGCTAAAAAGTGTCAATGACACTGAGGAGGGGCATTTACCCCTCCCCCTCCCACTGGGGGCAGTTGCACTTCACAAATCTTTATCTTCTGCCCCATTATCAATACTGCATCCCGGGCAATTAATCACAAACATCGGGATTGAACTGCCCTAACGTAGGCATTCAGTCTTCATGATCAGCTTCATAACTCCCTCCAGCTTGAGCCGAACTCGACACACAAACTAAGCACGAGAAAAACGAATAGTAATATTAATCAAGTTAAAATTGTGTACTCTACCCTGACTGTAATTTAACATTACTTAATACCAAGAAAGATTCAACAAACGTTCTTTCAAACGATAGAAACATGATTATCGATATCTATTAAAGCATCCAGCCTGCTTTATAGTGTCCACAATGTTTTCGCGTCCTCTGGAGCGTCAATGGATCTATTGAAAGATCCATCAGTGCATAGATCTATTGAAAGCATATGGAGCACCGCTGCGTTCATGAAGGAATACTGAATCTCAAGTTCCCTTAATCTTCTCTTGATATCATCAAAAGATTTTCTTTTCTGAATCTGCCGCTGAAAAGACCTGGAAGAACATCATCCTGGAGACCTGGTCGGATCTTTTCCCTGTGTTCTGGAAGCTTCCATAAGTCTTTGATTGTCTCTGCAACTTCGTAATCGCACAAGAACAGGGTGAGGGCGTTGGTCTGAGTCTGACCTACGCTCCATAACCCGATGAACTGTCTCACTCTTCACTCGTCCCTCTTCAGCTTCGAAGGGAAGGAACACGGCAGCCAGTTCTCGAAAAAAACTCACTGGCTGAACACCTTATGTCTCCAGCAGACCGATGATATGAACATTCTTCATTCTGCCCCTGTTTTCGAGCTTGTCAAATTGTTCATTTAAGGTACGGACCTGTTTTCCAAGGGGGAGGATCCGCTCCTTAGAGGAATCGACCACTGACTCTGCCCCTGTAGTTTGACGCTCGACCTCATCTGTTCTGTTTCCAAGACTTTCAATTTGCTGCTCATATTTTTTGGAGCATGGCTGAGAGTGGTTCTAGCCTCCTGCTGAACTTTTCTTCAATGATGCCTTCAATCATTTCATGTAACTTGGTGAATTTGGTGACCAAGACCTGGTGAGTAACTGGGTCCATCGAGCAGAGGGGGTTGCAGGTGCGGCCACAGGCATGCTGAAAGCTTCTGACGGGTGCCCTGTGTGTTGGGACTTAGTCAATCCTTTCCCTTGTTTTGTCATTTCCACTTGACAAAATGGCATTATTCAGTATTCTGTAGCTCTTTTAGTGTTGACCTTTAAGTAAATGACTGTGGTGGGGTGGGATAGAGCATTACTTTCAGACCTTTCAGATCGCTGCAATCCTGATCCCCTTTAAAACTTTATCGATCTTATCCATTTTGTTTAATTCCTGGATTTTCTGGAGCCGTGCCATTCGGAACCACTGTCTACAATTTCCCCAACACTGCACATTGCTGCTCGATAATCCTTGACTCCTTTGTGATTCGTGAACATTGCCTCAAATGTATCCAATATCTCTGCCTCCCATGTTCTGCGGGGAAGAGTGTTTATAAGACTCACTCCACTCTGAGAAAACAAAAATAAACCGATTCATCGGTGTGTGAGATTAGCTTTATTTTTGCATTCGTATCTGAGCAATGATATCGTAACACTGGAAGCAGTTCATAGATATTTCACTTCATTTATTCCATGCATGAAGGGCTGATATTATGGCGACTTTAACAGGCTACCGTTGGAATGAGAGCTGATTTTATTGAAATATACAAAGCCTTGTGGCGAGTGGATCAGGTATATACAAACTGGGAGTTTGTATAGCCCAATCTTGACGCCGTTGTCATTGAAACCCTACAGGGTGGCAACAGGACATTCGACCCATCGAGTCCACACCAACCCACCGAACATTATCCTATCCAGACCTGTCCCCCTACCCTATCCATGTAACCCTGCATTTCCCATGACTAACCTACTTAACCTACACATTCCTGGTCACTCTGGGTAATTTAGCATGGTCAATCAAACTAAGCTGGATATCTTTGAACTGTGGGAGGAAACTGGAGAACGGGGAAGAAACTCACACAGACATGGGAAGAATGTTCAAACTCTACATAGAGGGTCGGAGAAGGTTGGAATTGAGTTCAGCTCCTTGTTGATATGAGGCAGCAGTACTGACCACAAATCTAACATGCTGCTCCATTAGCCCTATTTGTTAACTGTGGCTGATGAAAGAAATCTGCCTGACTTGTTCCTATCACTGAACCTGACCCAGTCTGAGACCTTTATCATTGGTCATATCACCAACCTGGTTGCATTTAAAATTTGTTGTGAGCAGTGGAGGAATGGGCGTAGAAAAGGAAAAAGTGACACCCTTCAACCACAGTCAGAAGTGGAGTGAGGAAAAAATCACAAAGTGGGATTTCATTCAAGTGGGAATTCTCTTTCCCAGAAGTTTGAATCTTTATATTAATATTATATAATATTATATTATCTGTTTATGGCTTTGTCTGATTTTCCGTAGACAGATGAATCAGGGATAATGCTGCATGGAGAGAAAAGTGCAGCTGGGAGCACAATGAGAGGAGCCATGACCTTCTTTACTGGTGGAGTAGTGTCAAAGGGCCGTTTGGCCCACTCGTCTCCCTAAGCCCTGTATTCTGATGTCCGATTCAGCCCTTCGGACCTGCTACACACAGGCAGATCGAGGCCACGCCGATGGTTTGGTGTAGTTTCGGAAATACACTTGGAAATTCCAGGCTTGGTCAGGAAGTGACCCCCCAGCCGCAATCCCTTTTTCCAGGCTTCCCCACTCTGTAACTTCTGCTCTGGAATTGCTCAGAATACTGCCCCCATATCCCATCCAGGGTTAACTCAGACAATTTTTCTCCTCTCACGAATGCAACATTGTACAACACGACTTCCAGGAAAATAACTAATTAATTTCCAAAATCATAACATAAAAACTTAAGAAGTAGGAACATGAGTCGGCTATTCGGCCCCTCAGGCCTGAACTCTCATTCAATAAGAACATGGCTGATCTACTTCCGGGTTCAACTCCAATTTCCTACCCAATTTCTTGCATCCCTCCACAACTCCCTGTGTTAGGAAATTCCAGACGTTCACTACCTTCTGAGAGAGTACATCATTTTTCACCTCAGATTGAAATCGATGTCCCTTATTCAGTATCTACCGCCTCGAGTTCGAGACTCAGGGGAAACACCTTCTCAGCATCTACCTCGTCAAGCTCCCTCTGTATCTTGTACATTTCAGTAATATCACCCTCATTCATTTCAACCACAACGAATAATCGCCTCACCATTTTAAATGTATTCAATAATTCAACCTTTCCATCCCAGGAAGCTGACTCATGAACCAACCCAGTTACTTGCTGCATCAGCATGCTGACGTTATGATTCATACACAGGAAACTCCAATCCCTTTGTACTGCTCCTTTTTTGGGAGTCCTCTTCATTAAAAAAACAGCCAGTATTTTGGTTCTCAGTGTCATCCACAAACTCGGATGTATATTGCACTCAGCTTTCACCTTCAGGCTATCAGTATAGATTGTAAATAACTGATGCCATCAGACTTATATTTGTGGTAATCCAGTAGATACGTCTTTGTCATAAAGATCAATTAATCCTGACTCTCTGATTTCAATGTGTTAAGCAACTGTCATCCCATGCTAATATATTATTCATCATACTACGAGTCTCTGTCTTGTGACAGAGCGTTTATTTTGTGATACCTTGTCTAAAATCTCTGGAAAGCCTCATGTTGACCAGTTCCCTTTATAAAATCTGTCTGTCACATTCTCAGGTGTTCCTGATGAAGGGCTCCTGCCCGAAACATTTATTTTCCTGCTCCTTGGATTCTGCCTGCTATGCTTTTCCAGCATGACTCTAATCTTGATATTCTCGATTTTACAGGACAAAAATAGTTTCCCCTTCATAAAACCATGCCAACTCTGCATTAAACTTTTCTAAGTGCCCTGCAATTCCTTCCTTAATAACAGGCTCTAGCAGATTCCCAGCAATAATGGTTAGGATAAATTGTTCCTGCCTTCTGTCTCATTACTTTCTTGAAGACAGGCGCCACATTTGATTCAAAGGTGAAAGTGACGGTGAACCAGACAGAGCAGTCAGTGGCAGCATAAAGCAGGACGGCGTGGATATTACACACGGGGACGGAGTACAGGAAATAAAACTGTTCCCGATAAACAATGGGAATGTGTCTCAGGATCAGGTCGAGGATAATGACCAGGAGATCCGCCGCTGCCATGGCCCCCAGGTAACGTCTGACACATGGAGACAATCCACAATCTTTATAAAGCAGGACGGAGATGGTCACGACGTTAACTGTGAGGAAGGAAAACAAACCCATTATCCATCAGCCTGGAGGCAAAGGGACCCGTTTGACCGGGGACCCAGTGAGATTTTCAAATGTGTCCCTGTATTCCGGGATTTATTAAAATAATTGGAGCTGGAATAACAAATGGGAAGGTCGGAATTAATCACAAAAATGTGACATAAACCACAAGAAACCCTCCCTCCCCAAACACACAGAGACACATCCATAAGGACAGATGGTTTCTAGAACATTCCCACACACTCGATCTCTCGAGAGCAGACACAGGTCACTCCTTTCCAGTTCCTAATACGGAGGGTGGGAACGTTGCTGTCCTGAAGGATTCTCTCCCAGTTTCCGGAAGACAAACGGAGTTTGGGAATTCCTGTATTTTGGTCTAAATTGTGGTCGATCCTGTGTCGTGGAGAAATGTAAACGCAGGGAAAACGTATTCACCCCTTTAACTGCCCGAGGGTCCTTCGGAACAGTGTCTCCTTCCCCCTGGAACGGGATCCCTTCCCTCGGGATCTTATCGTTTGTTTAATTCACTGACGTCCGGCCGTTCACAAACAATGTCAGGGACAGAACGTTCCGGGGAATGTCAGTTATAGAATGTCAGGGTCAGAACGTTCTGGGGAATGTCAGTTATAGAATGTCAGGGACCGAACGTTCCGGGGAATGTCAGTTATAGAATGTCGGGGATAGAACATTCTGGGGAATGGCAGTTATAGAATGTCGGGGATAGAACATTCTGGGGAATGGCAGTTATAGAATGTCGGGGACGGAATGTTCCCGGGAACTCCTTGACCTGTCCATGACCTTCCCCCAATCCACCCCACCCTCCTCTCTGACCTATCACCTCTCCCCCTGTAAACCGGGAGCCATCCCCCCCCCCCCCCCCCCCGCAGCATGTAGGACTAAGTACACCGACACAGTGCGTTGATCTGTAACCCAGGAGCAGTTTCCCTCCCAGCATGTAGGACTGTGTTACCCATCCCTGTGCATTCATCAGTAACCCAGGAGCAGTTACGCTCCCAGCATGTAGGAGTGTGTACACCGCCCCAGCACATTGATCTGTAACCCAACAGCAGTTACCCTCCCAGCATGTCGGACTGTGTACCCCACCCCAGTGCATTGCTCGGCAACACTGTGCTAGACCCCTGCCCAGTGTGGGGAAAATTGCAGCCCATTCTGTAACCGACAGGATGTACAGCTCCCACCCATTTACAGCTCCATATCCCCATTGTTGCCCTGACAAGGGGGTTTTGTGGGTGTGAACATCACTGCCAGAGAGAGAAAGCGTGGGAATCAGTTTAAATATCACCACATGGGAGGGGTTTGGGGTATAGACAGGGAGGGGGAGATTGAGAGACAGTGTCATGGAAGGATGTGTTCCCAGGTTGCAGAATACTGAAATGTAGACACTTCGATAGCATCCTGTAACATGAGCCTGTCTTCCCAGGAAAGATGGGCAAATGGGATATTTGAGCATTTGCACTACAGCTTTGTAAATGGGAGTTGTTTCAACAGAATCTATGACTCACTGGGCTGAATCAAACAAAAAACTGTCTCAGTGACATTATCCCTTAGTCTGACAGAACGATTATCTGCACGATGCTGAGCTAGTTTCCTGGTGATATCGGATCAAACTCACCTCATGAACTACCCAGCCCATCCCATGGTGTCCCTCTTATTCAATACCAGCCCGATTCTCCCACCCATCATGGCTGGAGGTACTCACCATCTCCCGGGCGACCCTGGATATTCATCGTTCCCTGACACTGGGGCAATCTTTAAAAGGCCAATGAGCACATGGTTGCGCTTTCTCAGTTAGGAGCTGCCCTGCGCAGTTTAACCTGTGCATGGGGGATAAGAGACAATTACACTGCGGTTTGTCGACAGGGGCACGGAGGTCCTGGTGGATGTGCTAGTACAGAGGGGGACCATTCTCTTCCCAGAGGGGGCCACACCACCTGACCCACTGATCATGGTCTGAGCTCCCCACCCAGCTCAGTGCAGTATCTGGGGTCTGAGGAAATGCCCAGCAATACAGGACAAGCATCAATAACCTTCCCCACTCTGTCAGGGTAAAGGTCACCGTATTCTGTCTGCTCCCTCACACTCCCTGTATAACAGGTAAAGCACCATCCCACCCCGCCGTGATCTCTCTATCCCTCTCTCTCTCTCTCCCTCTCTCTCTCCCCTTGTCTTCCTCCTCCCTCCACTTTACCCCCCCCCCCCACGTTAATAACACTGCATGGATACAACACTGTGAACTGATTCCCTCCAGACCCCTCACCATGTCCCCGTCCCCTTCACCTAAACCAGCACTAACAGCAAGGACACCCACTCCCACCCTCACTCCCTCTCTCCCTTTCTCCCATTCCAGGAGAAACAGCCTGGAATAGGTCAGAAAGTGCCAAGCCGGGTGGTGGAGTGTCCGATATCCGTTCCCTCACCCCCCCTCCCCCCGCCATGTGGGGAGGACCCTGGTAGGAGCTGGAGAGGACCGGGACGCCTTGTGTGGAGATTCTGAAACATCCACGTCCCACCGACCGAGTAAGGAGCAATGTTCAGCGAAGGGCAATTCTCACTTTAAACCCACTGGCAGCTCCGTTTCCCCCCGGCACAACTTAGAATCTGTGGCCCTGATGCCGTCTCCCTTTTGTGTCGAGCTGGTACAAATGGAATCCCCAAGGTCTCGGTGGGCAGGAGGGTGGGCTCACAACACATCGTCACCACCACCTCCCAGGAAGGGAGCACCGAGACTCCCTCCTACACCTGCCCCTGTAAACAGCTCAGATACTGAAACTAATCTGTGACAGTTACTGCTCTCCCCACTTGTCCTGACATCTTCAACAATCTGTGCTCATATACACCCAGCGCTCTCTGCTCATGCAACCCCTTTATTACGGTACGGCCTGTATTAAACTGCCTTTCAATGTCCTTCCTACCACAGTACATCACCTCACACTGCTCTGCATTGATCCCCATCTGCCTTATAACTGAACACTACACCAACGTGTCACTGTCCTGTTAGAGTTCCACACTGTCTTCCATTGATTTCAGAGTTCTTCCAGGTTCGGTGCCATCTACAAACATTGCGATTGAAATCGTGTCACAGTCCCTATGAAACACCTGAAATCCTGCCCCACACACACAAGTCTGAGCAAGTGAAATACTGATATATTCCCACGGACAGAGTCGAATAATGACATGCTGTCAATGGAGCAACAGAAGTCCTGACACATACCAGACAGAGTAGATTAATTATTGACAAACCACAGAGCAAGTGAAATCCGGTTAGGTCCCACTTATCCACTTCATCAGAGTATAATGTGATGAAGTTGAAAGTGTGTACTGTACTTTTAAGAGAGGGAATGCTGTTCTGAACTGAGAGCTTACAAGCACCTGTGGTATGAGAGGGTGGCAGACCCAGAAACAGAATATTGTTATAGAGCTGGAGTCGGGTAATAAGCAGTTAAGGAAAAGAGGGTCCCTGAGTTGTGAATAGTTGATGGAAAATGGTCACTTTCAGAGTGAAAAAAATAAATTGATGTTTTTATTTAAACAGTGGAGTTGGCGGATCTGTCCCTCATATTTTAACAGTTTACGAGGTGAATTGAGCATTTCTTTGTGTCATTGAAGTTCCCAGATGAGCTTCACGCTGTATCCTTACCATCCCCATGTGTTGATCTGTGCACTTCCACACACATCATCTATTGTATCCGCTACACCCGATGGGGCCTCCTCTATATTGGGGAGACAGGCCGCCTACTTGGGGAACGTTTCATAGAACACCTCTGGGACACCCGGACCAACCAACCCAACCACCCTGTGGCTCAACACTTCAACTCCCCATCCCACTCCAACAAGTACCTTGGACTCCTCCATCGCCAGACCATGGCAACACGACGGTTGGAGGAAGAGCGCCTCATCTTCTGCCTGGGAACCCTCCAACCACAAGGGATGAACTCAGATTTCTCCAGTTTCCTCATTTCCCCTCCCCCCAACTTGTCTCAGTCAAATCCCTCGAACTCAGCACCGCCTTCCTATCTTGCTATCTTCTTCCTGACCTCTCCGCCCCCACCCCATTCCGGCCTATCACCCTCACCTTAACCTCCCTCCACTTAGCGCATTTCCAATGCCCCTCCCCCAAGTCCCTCCTCCCTACCTTTTATCTTAGCCTGCTGGACACACTTTCTTCATTCCTGAAGAAGGGCTTATGCCCGAAACGTGGATTCTCCTGTTCCTTGGATGCTGCCTGACCTGCTGCGCTTTTCCAGCAACATATTTTCAGCTCTGATCTCCCGCATCTGCAGTCCTCACTTTCTACTCGGGTAATAAGCAGTTAAGTGAAAGAGGGTCCCAGAGTTGTGAATTTTTGATGTAAAGTGTTCACTTTCAAAATAAAAAAATAAATTGATGTTTTTATTTAAACAGTGGAATTTGGGAGTTCTCTGTTCCTCATATTTCAATAGTTTACGAGGCAAATTGAGCATTTCTTTATGTTTCATTTAACTTACCAGATGAGCTTCACGCCATGTCCTAACAATTCCTGTCAGTGTATGTGTGTGTCTGTGTGTGGGGCAGGTCTTGCAGTCTCTGTGGTGCTTAAAGTGATGCAATGCCACCCTCTGCTGGCCTCCCCACGCCACTGAAAGGCATTGGCAGAGGGTGAAAACCAACAGGGATTCATTCAGAGAGGGGGAGGGAGAGAGCAGCTGCTCACAGCACCATCCAAACTGATGTCTTATACATGTACTGATATAAATGTCCTTTAAACGTTGTAACTGTCCCTGCTTTCACCACTTGCTCTGCAAGTTCATTCCACACACAAGCCAGATTCTGTCTAAAATAATTAACTCTTATGACTTTTGTAAATCTTTTTCCTCGCACCTTAAAATATCCTTCAGTTTTGAATCCCCAACTCTTGGGAAAAGACATCAGCCCTTCAGCTTATCTGTACCCCTCATTATTTTGTAAACTTCTGTGAAGTTACCCCTTAACCTCATCCTCCCCAGCATACCCAGCCTCTCCTTATCGCTCACTCCCTGCATTCCCAACAACATCCAAGTTCATCTGTTCTCAATCCTCTCCAGCTTAATAATATCAAGGTCAATAATATCAAAGTGAATAGTCAAGGTATTTTCTAAGGGTAGGGTAGACCAAAACTAGAGGGCAGAGGTTTAACGTCAGAGGGGAAATATTAAAGCGACCTAAAGGGCAGCTTTTTCACCCAGAGGGTGGTGTGCCTATGGAATGAGCGGGTAGGATGACTAGACTAGACACAATATTCCAGTAGAGGTCTAAGCAATGTCCTGTACATCCTCAACATGATATCCCCATTCCGATACTCAAAGAGTCTGACCAATGAAAATAAGTGTGTTAAACACCTTCTTAACCGTACTATCTCTATGAGATGCAAATTTTTAAAAATTATACCTGACGGCCTACGTGTCTATTCTACAACACTGCCAAAGGCTCTACTTTTAATTGTATAGGTCCTGCTGTTGTTTGATTTACCAAATCCAATACCGCACATTAATCCAAACTAAACTCCATCAGCCACCCCTCTGCCCGTTGTGTGATATTACTGCCACCTCCCCTCCCCCTTCAATTTTAAAACGCCCATTCCTCTCCAGACGGCCTGCACACTCCGGCCTTGATTTTCACAAAGACCCTGAGCTTGGTTTGCCTTGTGTGGTTTGGGGGAGGAGGGACAGATTGCAGACACAGTCAGTGGGGAGGAGAGGCTGGACAGTAATCACTGGTCTGGTGTCATTTCATGGTTTTAGGAAAAGGGCAGTCGCACGTGAGAGTTGGGTAATAGTGATCGGTGTTTTGGGGTCAGAAATTAAGCTCTTCCTTCGTCTCTGCTGTTCAGTAATAAATATCCATTTGAGACCCTTCATTGGGCAGAGTGTCTCTGCTGGATTTCTTTCCGAAATATTGCAGACTACAGATACTAGCAATTAATCAATGGCATAGCACGTCACTCAATATCCTACAGTTGAGACAAATACCTTGCATTTGTTTAACAATACAAAGGGTTTTGTGTAGTTCAGTAATGGTAACCTGATTATAATAAATCCTCACTGAGCTGAAAGTGGGCACTAAAATATGACCCAAAATCTGGGTATGGCAGTGTGGTGGGTAGTGTCCCTGTCTCTGAGCCAGAACTCTGTATTTGATTCCAATTCCTGAACTTGTGTGGTAGTGTTCCTAGCTCTGGACTATAAGGCCTGGATTTAAGTCCTGCCTGTTGCAGAGGTATGTCACATCATGTCAGGACAGTCTGATGAACAAACACAGAGGAGAATACTGTTACAGCTTTATGGGTATTGTTGAGTGATGCTAGTCCCTCCCTCTGGGCACAAAGGTCTTGGTGTAAATCCCACAGAAGTTTCTCATGATAAATCTGAACAAACTGATTAAAATGGATTTAGAATTGTGACTTGATGGATAAGGGAGCGGTGTCAGTATTGAATTTCAGAATTTAGGCCCGGGATGACTGAAAGTACAGCTATTCGTGATCATTGGAGTCACATTTCGCAGCAGTAGTGGTTTATAAAATCAAAATGGCCATGGATAGGGTGAGTATGTCAGGGTTTATCCCCAGGTTAGGAGCGTCCAAAACTAGAGGGCATTGTTTGAAAGTGAGAGGGGAAAGATTTTGATGAGGCCTAAAGGAAACCATTTCACACAGAGGGTGGTGTGTGTATAGAATGAGCTGCCAGAGGAAGTGGTGGAGGCTGGTACAACTACAGCATGTAAAAGGCATCTGGGTACTGACAGACCTGCCGAGCTTTTCCCGAAATTTCTGCATTTGTTAAAAAATGCAGTCATTTTAACACAGGTATTCTGAATAAATTAAATATTTTAATTTTTTAATGACGCAGGGCCATGTAAACATATTTCAAATCATTCGAGACCATTTTCTGCTCAGGGTATTGCTCTGTGTGTGACAGCAGCAATGATGCACCTACATGGAGCAGGGAATGTGATGGAGACACAGTTTGGACAATGTACAAGGAGACCTCACATGATCCAGTTTGGGAGAGGATGACATTACTGTGTGATTCAACTCAGAGAGGGAGAAAATGTAACCTGCCTGAGAAGGAATTGCCTATCACACTCTCTCCTTCATTGTTCCTCATCACATCAATGTGTGCAAGCTAAAAAAAACCCTCTACAGTCATCGTTACTTTTATAGAATCACTGCAGTGTTGAAACAGGCCCTTCGGCCTAACAAGTCAATACCAACCTTCCCAACCCATTTCCCTCTATTTGCCCCTGACTAATGCACCTAACCTAGAAATCCATGAACACTCCCGACAATTTAACATGACAATCCACCGAACCTACACAGTTTGTGGGAGGAAACTAGATCACCCATTAAAAGCTCACACAGATAAGGGGAGAATGTGCAAACTCCACACAGACAGTCACCCAAGGCTGGAATCGACCCCAAGCCCCTGCTGCTGTGAAGCAGCAGTGCTGCCCACCGTGCTGCCCTTTGGGTGATCCTGACCAGAATTCACTGGAATCTCCTCACTGCCTAAAGCAAAGGGAATTCAGCCAAATCCAACTCTCCCAGGATGAAATCCCATTGCTAGCAGCTGTGTGTGTACAATATCTTCAGAAGCAGAATAACATTTTGGACAATCTCAATTTTTACTTTTGTCATGAGTTCCAATAATATCTAGACAAAGTTCTTTCAAATTAATTTGCAGAAATTTTGTTAATCTGTGTGTGTTTTTGTGTGTGTGTGTTTGCATGTGTGTTTGTGTGTTTGTGTTTAGAAAGGGAAATATTAGACCATAAGACATAGGAGTGGAAGTAAGGCCATTCGGCCCATCGAGTCCACTCAGCCATTTAAACATGGCTGATGGGCATTTCAACTCCACTTACCCGCATTCTCCCCGAAGCCCTTAATTCCTTGTGACATCAAGAATTTATCAATCTCTGCCTTGAAGACATTTAGCATCCCAGCCTCCACTGCACTCTGTGGTAATGAATTCCACAGGCCCACCACTCTCTGACTGAAGAAATGTTTCCGCATTTCTGTTCTGAATTTACCCCTTCTCATTCTAAGGTGTAAAGGAAACAATTTCTTAGCGTCCACCCTTTCCAAGCCATTGATTATATATTTGCAATACCCAAACAGTTTGCCATTCATCTTTCCATCATAGTTTGAGTAACATTGCTCTGGATCATAAACGTGTTGTTTTAGCAGATTAAAGAAACTAGCCTGACTTGTTCCTAAAACTGACCCTGACCCAGTCTGAGACCGATATCATCGGCCATATCACCAACTTGGTTACATTTAATATTTGTTGTGAGCAGTGGAGGAGTGGGACTAGAAAAGGAAACAGTGACCCAAAAAGTCGGGGAACTATAGACGGGTGAGCCTGATGTCAGTGGTGGGTAATTTGTTGGAGGGGATTCTGAGGGATAGCATTTACATACATTTGGGAAGGAAAGGGCTGATCGGGGTAGACAACGGAGCTTTCTGCATGGGAAATCATGTCTCATTAATATGGTTGCGTTTTTTGAAGAGGCGACAAAGAAGATTAATGAAGCCAGTTTGGTAGACATTGTCTATGTGGACTTCATTTAAACAACAAAGAACAAAGAAAACTTACAGCCCAGGAACAGGCCCTTCGCCCTCCAAGCCTGAGCCGATCCAAATGTACTGTCTAAATCTGTCGGTCTATTCCTAACCATCTGTATCCCTCTACTCCCCACCTACTCATACATCTGTCCAGATGCATCTTAAATGAATCGACCGTGCCTGCCCCTCCCACCTCTGCAGGCAATGTGTTCCAAATGCCCACCACCCTCTGTGTGACGTACTTACCGCGTGTATCCCCCTTAAACTTTCCTCCTCTCACTTTGAAAGCACGACCTCTCGTTATTGAATCCTTAACCCTGGGAAAAAGCCCGTCTCTATCCACCCTGGCTACACCCTTCACGATTTTGTAAACCTCAATCAGGTCCCCCCTCAATCTCCTTTTATCTAGTGAAAATAAACCGAACTTACTCAGCCTCTCTTCATAGCTAGTATTTCATTCTGATTGGTAGACAGATTAGTACGTTTCAGTCACATCAGATACAGAGGAAGCTAGTCACAATTGGCTTGAAGGAAGAGGGACATGTTTCAGCCTGGAGGCTTGTGAGCAGCAATGTGCTGCAAGAATCAGTACTGAGTTCACTGCATTTCATCATTTATGTAAAGGATTTAGATGTGAATATTGGGGCCAGAGTTAGTAAATTTATAGATGACATCAGAAAGGTGGTGTAGTAGGTTATCTCAGAGTACAACAAGACCACAATTAGATGGGACAAAGGGGCAAGTTCAATTTAGATAAATACGAGGTTTTGCATTTTGTGAACGCAAACCAGGGCAGGAATTATACACTTAATGATAAGGTCCTGGGGTTTGTTGTAGAACAAAGGGACATAGGACTGCAGGTATATTGTTCCTTGAATGTGGACTCGCAGGTAGACAGAGTGGTGCAGAACACATTTGGCACATTTGTCTTAATCAGTCAGAGCATTGAGTATAGGAATTGTGGTGGGATGTTGTATCTGTACAGGACGTTGTGAGGCCACTTTAAGAATACTGCGTACAACTCGGTTTTCTGCAGAAATAACTTACCCAGATGTTCCAGGACTGGAGGTTTGAGCTTTAAGGAGAGGTTGATTAGGTTGAGGTGCTTTCTCCTGGAGTGTCAGAGGCTGAAGGGTGACATTATAGAGGTTAATAAAACCATCAGGGGCATGGATATTCTGAACAGCCACGTTCTGCTCTCCAGGTTAGGGGAGTCCAGAAAAGAGGGCATTAGTTGAAGGGGAGAGGGCGAATGATTTAGAAGGGACCTGAAGATAAATGTTTGACACAGAGAGTGGTGTGTGTGCAGAAAGTGCTGTCAGAGGAAGTGCTGAAGGCGGTTACAATCGCACATTTAAAAAGTATCTGAAAGAGGAGAGATATTTACCAAATGCTGGCAAATGGGACTGGATCAGATTTGATATCTGATCGGAGTGAACAGATCGGACTAACGGGTCTGTTTCCATTCTGCATGACTCTCTGGTTCTATAAGAAGGATGTTGAATAATTCTTAAAGGACCTTTCAAGTGGGAATTCTCTTCAGTGGAAGTTTATTGTGCCTCTATGTTCACATTGATTGAAAGCTGCATCAGTTAAATATTTGACAGAGAAGTGAGTCACGGATATTGGGATATAGACAGGAAAGTGGGGCTGAGACCCCAACCTGATCAGCCACAATCTTAGTGCCTGGTGGAGAAGGCTCAAAGTATCTCACTCCTGTTCCTCAGTCCCATGTTCCTGTGTTCCATTCAGTCCCTCATACCTGCTAGACAGGGACAGTTGGAGGCCTATAATCTGGTGCACAGAAATGGAGGAGACCATTCAGCCTCTCAATACTGTCACACATGCTTTGAAGTGATTTGGGAAGTGTAATTGGAAAATCCAGGCACAGGTATGAAAGAGGCCTCTCATCTCTCTTCACAGAGCTTCCCCTCTCTGCAACTTGTGCTTCATTTGTTGGTCATGTTGTAGATCCAGATTCACTGTGAATACAGCCCCCATACCTCAACCAGAGTTGGCTCACAAAATCCTCTGGTCTCCCTGACTGCAATATTCAGTAATTGCACATTCATGAAAATAACACCCACTAACTTTCCAATAACAGAATGTGAGAACATCAGGAACAGGAACAGATCGTTCACTCCCCAAGCCTGCCTTGCCCTTCACTAAGATCATGACTGATCTGCTCTTGGTCTCAAATCCTCTTTCATACCCAATTCCTCATCGCCCTGAACTCTCTGACAGGTCAATATCCATCTCCCTCCTCTTCAAATACGTTCAGACATCTCACTCCCCGAACACCCTTGAGGAGAGAAATCCTGACATTCAATCCCACCTGTTTGAAGAAAACACTTGCTGCTCCTATATCATGGCCTATTGATATGGACAAAAGAGGTTGAAACAAGGGTTCAGGTAAAAATGACCTGCCCTAATATCAAGGCAGTGATTGAGTTCTGTTGACATCAAGGAGCTGAACAAAACTGAACTTAATGGGAATCAGAGTAACCTCTCCAGTGTTTGGGGTTAAACATGGCACAAAGGAAGATGTTCACCATCTCAGTCCTGGGTCACCTTTGTGGGAGATCCTCAGGGTAGCTTCCCCTTCACAAACATCTTCAGCTGCTTCATCAATGTCTCCCCGCCCTCACCCTCCGCAACATAAGAGCAGAAGTGGGGATGGTCACCGAACATTCCACAATGTTCAGAACATTTTGATACCCCCTCAGATCCTGAGCTGGTCTGTGTCCATGTGCAGCAAGACCCAGACTCCATTGAGACTTGTGCCATTAAATGGTCCGTAACATTCATCTACCAGCACTGCCTGACACTGCACATTTCCACAGTGAAATAAGAGTTCATTCAGCACCTCACGCTGGATTCACAGGAATATGAGGAAGCATTCAGCCCATTGACACTATTGGAGAAGAACAGGGACAGCCCATTCAGTGCCTCCAGTCTATTACTCAGGAAGAGAAGGAGTCTAGTGTGATGGACCACACCAGAGCCCCTCGAAAATATTTGAAGGCGGTCACCTAGACTCTATTTTTTTTATTTTAAAGGGAATATAAAGTTACTGTTCCAGATGCAATGTGACAGGTCAAACTACTCGGTGTGAAGCTAAACACTATTTATTGAAACGGGAAAGATAAAATGAAAGCAAAGAAAGAGGAATTTAGAAAATCATAATTCCATTAGACAAGTTAACAGAATAACAAATCAAGGAACTATTACGAATGAACTGTACCAATATAGGAAAATCCCAAAAACACAGCCTCTGGCAGAAAGGAAAATTCAGACACAGATCGTCACAAACATTTCTCTAATCCGGGAATTAAAAACAGCACCAAGAGAAAATTCAGAGAGAGTAGCACCCAGGTGATAGTCACTGAAGATTCCAACTCTGTGCAGACCCCAATAGTTTCTGATGTTACTGAGAAACCAAAACCCAGAGATCCTAACCTGTGAGAGGTGGCCACACCCATTCAGGCTGCATTAAAATAAACCCAAGACCTCCCGAGCTGTTTACTCAGTGGTCTTAACTAACCAGTTTGGTAACGATCATTTAATCTCTCTCTGAAAAGAAACCAGGACAAAATAACCTCTCAAAGCCTGCAGCACCATCACACTTGTCAGTACATTGAGCTGTCAAACAGGAACCAGGGGTAACCCAATCAGGCCCTTGGTCCTGTCCAATCGGAAGAGGAAGAAGCCAGTCAGTCCCTTGAGTCTCTTACACAGGAACAGGAGGAGGCCATTCAGCCCCTAAAGCCACTTCCACAGCAACAGGATGAGGCCATTCAGCTCCTTCAGTCTCTTACACAGGAACAGGAGGAGGCCATTCCCCCATCAACGCACTTGCAAAGGGACAGAATGAGGTAATTGATGCTGATTCCTGATGAATGGCTTATGCCCAAAACGTGGATTCTCCTGCTCCTCGGAGCTGCCTGACCACCTGTACTTTTCCAGCAATCTACTGTCTACTACAATCTCCAGCATCAGCAGTCCTCACTGTCTCCCGATTGATGGTCTAACATGATGAACAAGTGGGGCAGAGGCTGCACAGACAGACTGCTCCACGTTGTTCCTCCTGGCTCCGTTGCTCATGATACACACGTGGGACTTTAACGTGGTTTTCTAGTGTTGAGGAGGGAAGGATTATGTCTTGTGTGAAGTCTCAAGAAGGCACCTTCCATCTCTGAGAAGCCAGCCTTTTTCTATGCAGGGTGGAAGCTGGTGGGAATGGTTACCTGTTTCAGATCGAAGGTATTATGGCTGATGTTAGGGATTGTGAACAACATGGCGTTCAGTGCGGGTTCACACGCCAACAGCACAATAACATGGGGAGAGTTAATTTAGGCATATAAACTATTAGGAAAGTCACGTTAGACTGATGAATCGACTCTCTGTGTTCAAATAACGCTGATCTTTCTCATGTTGATCTTGTCGAGTGCACGTCCTGTTCAGTGTAACCTGTGTGCCTTACTCTGTCCAAGTCTATTTCCACCCTATGATCTGTCTGGCCATGCTTACTATGATCTGCCTCCACTGCTCATAAATAAAGTGTTTCCCTGTACTGAGGTACACGTGACAATAAATCAGATCAATCAATCCTGAGTAAAGTATGGAATTTCTCACCCTATCAATGTGTCTTTTGGAAATATACCTGCTACACCTCGTGTTTCAGCGTCACCATTTCAGATTTTACAGCTCTGCAGATTAAACTCTCAGGTTCTTCACTCTACCCTCATGATACTGCCATCTGTATCTGTGGTAAGGAGATCATTCCTTACAAAGGAGATCAAATCTGTAGAGAGCGCCCCAAATGCTCTCTCAGCAAGGCTCTACAACAGCAGGAAGATGGCTTTACTCACGTACTCGAATCATCTTACAATTAAGGACAGCATACCATTGACTGCACCCATTACTTACACAGGGTTTGATTCGGAGCAGTCAGCATAGACTTGTGAGTGGGAGATCATGCTTCCCAAATTTGTTAGAGTTCTTTGATGAAGTGACCAAGAAGGTTTACGAGGACAGAGCTGTAAATTTAGTCTCTATGTATTTCAGTAAGGCCTTTGATAAGGTTCCACATGGCAGGCTGCTCTGGAAGGTTCCATCACGTGGAATGCTGGGGGAACTGTCCATTCGGATACACAGTTGGGTTGATGATCGGAAGCAGAGGGTTTAGTGGAAGGATGATGGTCAGACTGAAGGCTGTGTCCATTGCTGTTTGTTATCTATGATTTGGTTGAGAATGTACAAGGCATGATTAGTAAGTTTGCAGATGATACTAAAATAAGTGGTAGCGTGATCAGTGAGGAAGTTTATCAGAAATTGCAGCAGGACCTTAATCAGGTGGGGAAGTGGGCCGAGAAATGGCAAATGGAATTTAATATAGATGTGTGAGGTCTTGCATTTTGGAAACTCAAATCAAGGTAGGAGTTTCACGGTGAATGGGAGGGTCTTAAGGGGTGCAGTGGGCAGAGAGACCTTGGTTTCACGGGCTCTCTAAGAGTAGAGTCACAGGTTGACAGGGCAGTGAAGAAGGCTTTTGGCACATTGGCCTTCATCAGTCAGGACTTTGAGGATAGAAGTTGGGAATTTATGTTGCAGTTACACAGGACTTTGGTAAGGCCGCACTTGGAGTATTGTATTCAGTTTTTATAACCTTGTTATAGGGAGGATGTTATGAAATTAGAAAGAGTGCAGAAGAAATTGACAAAGACGTTGCCAGGACCCAATGGTCTAAGTTATAGGGAGAGGTTGGACAAGCTAGGACCTTTTCTTTAGCGTGTAAGAGACTGAGGGAGTCCTTATAGAGCTGTATAAAATCATGAGGGGTATGGATAGAGTTAATGCTCTCAGTCTTTTTCAAAGGTGTACAGAATCGAGGATTAGAGGGGATCAGTTTAAGGTTAGAGGGGAAGGAATAAAAGGGAACCTGAGTGGTCACTTCTTTACACAGAGTGCTGGAACATGGATGAGCTGCCAGCAGATGTAGTTGGTGGTGGGGCGGCGGGGGGTGTACATTAACAACATTAACAACATTTCAATGCATTTGGATAAAAATGTCGATAGGAAAGGACTGGAAGGATATGGGCCAACTGCAGGGAAATGGGGCTAATGTGGATGGACATTTACAAAGTGAAGATGAACCCCTCTGTTAATAGAAACCAAACACCCACAAAAGCTCGCCTCACCTCGTAATCTGTTAAAATATGAGTGACACCGATCTCCTATATTCCACTATTTAAACAAAAATTAACAAGTTTGTTTCTTAACTTTAATAGTGAACAATAAACAACAACTATTGACAAATACAAGCCCCTCTTTTCTTAGCTACTTAAGATCTGACTCCAACTCTGTAAATATATGCTGTTCCAACAGCCCACATATAAAACATTACAATCTCGAGAGCACACAGTCTCTATCTTCCCCACTGTGCTCACTCATTCAGCTGCTGATCTCCCCGGGTCATTTTATTATTGCATGTAGGTTTAGATGAACATGTGTCTTTGATAGAGAGTGTTTGGGATGGCCAGTTAGCACTGCTGCTCTACAGCAGTTGCTCTGCTGTTGGATGGCAGTAGCTCTCCCTGTAGTGTTCAAAATGCTGGGTATGTATACTCCCCATGATATAGTAATTCCCATAATTTGGTTGCTTACCAGGTGTCCAAATAATAATATTCAAATTCCATTGGCTTCTGGTTTACTGAGCGTAATTTAAACTCTTTGGTTGCATTTGAATGGCTGTCAAAACAGCAACCAAAACTCAGTTATCCATTTCTCAGCTAATGGTAACATGTGGAACAGTTTGACCTTTAGCTAGCATCTGTGGCTTTAATTTCTATTCGGCAAAACCCGTTCTGTTTTAAATTACTCTACATATTTTTGGCTTCACAACATCTCCCCGCTTCAGAAAATAAAGTGGACCAGCAGAATGAAAAGATGACTACATTTCTTCTCCTCTAATTTTAAATCCCAATTTTATGAAATACAAAAGTATTTATCTCAGTTATATCATTCATATTAATTCTGCACACCATTATAACACTGGAATAAGGTAAATCTTATCTACACTTTTTCCTTTAAATCCGCGATAACACATCTGCTATCACATTGTAGGAGCCGCAGCATGTACCTTTTGTAAGTTTAAAGTCAGGAAGGTAAAACTCCAATGAGATAGACTCATATTCTGGTCTTTAAATATTCCAAAAATGCGAGAGATTTGTCATTGTCCAAAACCATCTCCGACAATTTGTTTGTCATATACACGTTAAATTATTGTCAGGCCAGTGCGAAACATAATCATTCTTGTTCAATAATGGAGATTTTGTATCTTTGTTCTAGTGGATATTGAGTTTTTTCGACAAGTAGCCAAATAGCCATTCAGTTCCATCCTCATCTTTCTGTATCAATACATCTCTGACCCCGATATCCCGAGCATCAAACACAATTTTCAATGGGTTTCAGAATATTTGGTGTAGCTAAAATGGGTGATTAATCCTGCTTTAAAATTCTCAAATGCCTCCTGGCATTGTTCTGTCCACCACAATTCTGTGTTCTTCTTTAGTAAATCCATCAGTGGTGCTGAAGTTTGGAACAAACTTCTGATAGAATCCACTCAGTTCCAAAAATCGAAGCATTTCTTTCTTCGAGGATGGTTGTGGAAATCCCTCAAAGCCCTTCGACTTTGTGTTCCATGGGGTCAACCTCCCATGTCCAATGTAATGTCCCAAGAACGTCACCTCTGCCTTCGCGAATTCTGTTTTCTTTAAGTTTATTACCAAGTTTGCTTCTTGTTCAACATGATCTGTCAACTGTAACATGTGAGCTTTTAATCACTTGCTAAATATCACCACATCATACAGATAAACTACACAATTTGTTCATCTGGCCACAGCTCTGTTCCTGAGTCATAAATATGTCTGGAGCATTATTCATCCATATAAAATACTCGATTAAATTTTTGTCATCTCCAGTATCTTTACTAGATCGCTGAACTGACTCCACATTTTTTTTAATTTGAAAGGGGCCGCTAAACCTGGCTTTGAAGTAATTACCTACCCCTGGTGGCAATACTAATACGTCATCCCCACGGGATATCCTCAAAGTTTCAGAGTTTTTAACTGCCACCTGCTTCACTCTATGTTGTGCTCTTCAGATACTATTCAGATATAGTATTTAGCAAACTCACCTACTCCATTTACTCTCTCTTTCACCTCACACACAGAATCCAAGTGTGAGATTTCCGACTTTGGTCCTGTCAATTTATATTTTATTAATTTCAACGGACCTCTCACTTCATGTACGAATATTAACTCAAAGGAAGTAAAGTGAGTAGATTTATTTGGGGCATCTCTAATGGCAATAATATAATGGGACACCTTTATTCCAATCATTCGGGTCATCATAACAGTACGCTGTTAACATGGTCTTCAGCGTCTGATGCTAACTTTCAAAGACTCCCTGGGATTCAGGATGGGACGCACTTGATTTAAACTGCGGCATGTTGAAGCTATCCATGACTTCCTTAAACAGCTGAGCGGTAAAATGAGATCTTTCGTCTGACTCAATCTTACTGCCTAGCCCACAGCGAGTAAAGAAAGCTACCAACCCCTCCACCTCCCTTTTTATCTTAACATTCCGTAATGGAATTGCCTCTGGAAATCTGGTGGACATACTCATTATGGTCAGCAAATATAGTTTTCCACTTCTATGTTAGGAAGTGGAGCTACACAATTAATCATAACCCACGTGAAATGTTCTTCGAATGCAGTAATTGGCACGAAAGGTGCTGGTTTTATTCCTGCCTGTTACTTACCTACCATTTGGGATGTATATCATGTACAAAAAAAACACGTCCTTGTGCATTCCAGGCCAGTGGAAATGCTTCTGTACCTTAGCCTGAGTCTTCTGTACACCTAAGTGACCGCCTGCAATTAGTTTATGTGCTAGCCATAACACTGTACGTTACTGCTAACACAGTCTGGTGCACTTCGGCCAATTTCCCTTCTGCAGTAACCGATCGGGGTCTCCATTTTAATTTTATGATTCTATCTTTAAGTTAATAACATTCAACAATATATTCTGATTCCTTTTCTGTGTGTGTGTATATATCTGTTGTATGTCCTTGAGCCTTTCTGGATAAAACCCCTCTGCCTGATCCTCTGCCTGTTCAGGTTTATCCTCCACCGTTACATCAAACAGGGTGTCAGTTCACTGCACATCAACTCATTTGTCTTTTTCTTTCGGTTTTACTTCCTGCTGTAACTTATGACAGTGGGATCTTGTTACTACACACTCTGGAAAGATTCCTCGGTATTTTTCTTTTAACACCCCAATTCCGTAGACTTCTGTTCGCTTCTCCACCACAAGGGGTGCGTCTCCCACCTCGCCTCCTGCTAAATCATTCACAAGAACAAACTGTATTCCTGGAACTGACACTCTGTTACTCACTGTCACTGTTACTTCCCTAATCTTGATTTGGCATTCCATCCTGATGTAACACAAGGGAATGATTAATTTCTGTCCCCATTCCATAAATTAACACACTCTTGATTATCATGCCAGAAAGAGTGAAAAAATCTTTCATCTCTTACTATTAGAGGGTGAGAGAAAGTGAGGGCTGCAGATGCAGGAGATGAGAGTTGTAAAGTGTGGGGCTGGAAAAAGCACAACACGTCGGCAGCATCCGAGGGGCAGGAGAGCTAACGTTTCAGGTATAAATCCTTCATCAGGAAAGTGGGGGGTAAGGGAGGAGGAAGGAGGTTGAGAAATAAATAGAAGGGTGGGGTGGAGCTGTGTGGAAGGGAGCTTGGAAGGCAATAGGTAGATGCAGGTGGGATGTGATGGTGATAGGTCGGACAGGAGGGTGATAGGACACCTAACGGTGGGAGGACAGCTGGAACCCTCAAACTGTACAGCATCAAAGTTGACTTCACCAAATTCCAAATCTCCCCTCCACCAACCTCTCCCAGATCCAACCGTTCAAACTAGCACTGCCCTCTTGGACTGCCCTAACTAACCATCTTCCATTCCCCCATCGACTCCACCCTACCCTCCAACATATCACTATTACTCCCACCTACATCTTCTTATTGCCTTCCCAGTGACCCTCCCACCAGCACAACTACTACCCTCGTATTTATCTTTCAGTCCCATTGTCCCCCAACCACATTCCTGACGATGGGTTACTGCCTGATATTCGATTGTTCTGCTGTTCGGATGCTGCCTGATCTGTTGTGCTTTTCTGGAGCCTCACTTCTCAACTATTAGAGACTGAGCAGATCCTGTATCTCACAAAATTATAACTTCTTGTCGTTCTCCCCCTGTTCTTTCTGAGTAAACTTTATCTACAGAGATGAATTCTTTCAAAGGTCAGGCACTGCCTCCATACCCAGCCCTTGCCTAGGCTGTGCACTCTCCTGCAGCTCTTCGGCTCTACTTGGGGTCTCCTTTACCAGTTTCACTAATGCCACTGGGCTTAACCTCTTCTGCCACAGCTTTCCCCAAAGTGCCTTCATTCAACTCCCATCACGGTGTGTCCCCGCTTAGTGCAGTGAAACCACCTTTTCCCAGTGCCCTTCTTAAACCACCAGCATTGTAATTTTATGTGTTACACTCCCTTATAGTGAGAACACCTGAGGCCTTTCACCACCTTTCAACCCCCTTGGGCTTCTTCTTTCACCTGTGGTAAAGTATTGTGCGCTACTGTTCGCTTTGTAATGTGTGATCTTCCCTTCTCCCAATTTCTATCCCTCACAGGATGCAACTCCTGCCAGAAGCTAAATATCATCTCATGCCCCAGTGCATATTTACCTGCCCTTTCTGCCGTGCTTCTCACTTCTTGAACTTTCGGTACATTCACATGAATTCTTACTATCTCTGGAAGTAAGTCTTTTAACTTCTCCAGCAAATTAATCTTCCTTCAAGCCTCACAGGTCTTATCCATTTTTAAGGCCAGCACCCACCTGTCAAAATGACTGGTTACTTCTTTCAAACTCAGCATAAGTGTGACCTGGTTCCGTCTCTATTTTTCTGAACTTCTGTCTATATGCTTCTAGTACCAATTCATAACCAATCAAAATAGCCAATTTGACATCTTGATAATCTCTTGATCCCTCATCTGATAGCGCTGCACATACCTCACCAGCTGTGCCCACCAGCTTAGTCTGAACTAGCATTAGCCACAAGTTCACTGGACACGTCTTCTGCCTAGCCATTTTTTCAAATGAAATAAAAAAGGTTTTGACATTTTTGTCACCGAAATATGGCAAGTTATTAACATAGTTGTATACATCCCTATGTTCTCCCTTCATCTCCATCCTGTTAACTTAACTTGCTTGTCTAATTCCCAACTTCTGCATTTGAAATCCTCTCTCTCTTTCTTTTTCTTCTCTTTCTCTTTCTTCTCTCTATTTCCTTCCCTTTAGTTATTTTCTATCTCCAGTTGCCACATTTGCAATTTAAGTTTTTTCTAACTCCACTGCAGTTCCCTATTTCTCTGATACATCAAAGTGCTTAACCAACTCCATTACAATTTCAGCTTCCCTTTTCTCCCTGGTTAAACCCAATTCCAACCTATTTGCTAATTCTAAAAAATGTCCTCCTTCTGTCTTTCTAAACTTCCTTGGAAAATTTGGGAACCTCTTTAGTAATGTTAAAAGCCATTTCCCTCACTTTTGATTTACTCAACCACAAGTAACAAAATTAAACGAATTTTCCCACTGGTTTTATTTGAAGATCAAAGTCACTAATTCCAATGAGTTGGAATTTGCTGGGACCTGTTGTATCTCAAATTTGTTCAAGTCGGTCCAAGTGCCACACGGCAAGGCCCCAAACTGTCATGACATCAATGTCGCACCCCTCTGTTAATTAAAATCACACACCTAGAAAAGCTCACCTCACATCATAATCTGTTAAAACGTGAGCGACAGAGAACTCCTAAATTCCACTAATAAACAACAAATAACAATTCATATCTGTGCAAGTTAGCTCGCTGAGCTTGAAGGTTTGTTTTCTGAAGTTTCGTCACCATGACTAGGTGACATCATCAGTGAGAGTATCTGCTGACGCTCTGGTGGTATGTCCCACCTCTCTATTTAGAGGTGTTGGTTTCTTAAAGTGGGTGATGTCATTTCCGGTTATTTTAATAAGAAAATGTAGACAGGATCTAAATTGATGTGTCTATTGATGGACTTCTGGTTAGAACGTCATTCCTCTAAGAAGGTCCTTGCATGTCTTCGTATGTGTGTGTGCTTTGTCCCAGTCAAAGTGGTGCCTTTCTTTGTCTGTATGTATGGAACATAGTGATCGTGCGTCATGTCTTTTGGTGGCCAGTTGGTGTTCATGTATCCTCATAACACGACAACAGGACAGTTTCAATGTTCGAAAAGTGATTTTATACACACTGTTTAATCAATGTTTGTGTGAAGTTAAGTAGCATTTTTCACACGTGCACAACACATTGTAAATGAACAACAGAAACACAGTTAACGAAAAATGATGCACATGATGTATAAAATTGATAAAACATTAAAACATGATTTGATCCTCTCAACGTTCCCTCCTTTTCTGGAATTCCCTACTCTACTCTCTCATTCTTACCAGGATGAGTGCTCCAAATTTTTGATTCTAGTGTCCCAAATTATTTCAGTTAATCCCCTTCAATATATTGGCCTGTTGGGTTCTTTCCAAAGCGAGTGTCTGTCATATCATGGGAGATAAATATTCTGGCATCAGACTCAGCATTTGAACATATTACTCTGTTGTACAGGCACTGTACCAAAACCACAGCACACAGGCATTGCCAAACCATTGGGGAATGTTCATCTACTTCTTTCGATCATGTAGTTTTCTCATTTTCCACATCTCCAGATCTATATCCTCTCTCTCGTTCTCCCTTTGCATCTAGTTAAGAAATCCACCAATTATTCTTCGTGTCCCATCTCCCAAAACCCCTTCTTTCAGTTTATATCTAACGCTCTCTTCAAGATGTAATGTGGTTATAATTAAGCAATGTAACTACAAAGACATGCGGGAGGAGCTGGCCAGAGTTAATTGGAAGGGGAGCTGAGCAGGAAAGACCATGGAGCAGCAATGGGAAGAGGTTCTGGGGATAATTCGGAAGATAATACCAGAAATTCAACCCCAAGAAGATGAAACATACTCATGGGAGAACAAGGCAGCCATGAGTGATAAGGCATCAAACCAAAAGATAAAACATACAATGTGGTGAAGATGATTGGGAATCCAGAGAATTCGTTGCCTCTGAAACTACATAACGCTGGCATCACTGACACGACAGAGCTCTTAATCATGGTCAGGGAGAGAAACAGAGGAAACACATTCACTTTAAACACAGAAGATGGTATTTCTCAAGGAAAAGGATTCAGGTGAATTAAACATTTGCATTAAGATCAGTTAAATGCTTTTGTGGAATGTGTCAGATTGGAAGCAAGACCCGGGGAGACAGACCCTCAGCAGAATGAGAGTTTGAAAATGAAAGTATTTCCACATCAGAAACCAGGTTAGGTCACTGAGTGCAGGGCTGATGGGTGAATGGGTCTCAGTGAGACTTGGGGAACAGACAGCAGAATTGCATTGCAGATATTGCAGCTCGAAACTGCATATTCATGTAGTGCTGTAGACCACAGCAGCAGGAGAAGCAGACCTTCATTCAACCACAACCTGTAACTTTTTGCCAGGGTAACACTCCCGTCTGTCATTACCATCAACACCATCTATGGCTCAGTAACGAGTGTGGGTGAACATGTCAGAGTCAGATTCACATGAACTTTAACCTGATGCTAACTCATTAAAGCTACCAGACTTGACCAACAGATCTGAACGAAGCACTGCAGTCCTGTCACGTTCAGTTATAAAATGGTGATGGACGATTAAACAAACGACTGGAGGAGAGGGCTCCACAAACATTCCCATCCTAAATAATGGAACAGACCTGCACATCAGTGTAAAAGAGAAAGATGTTTTATCTGCACCATCTTCTGCCAGAAGTATTGAGTCGATGATACACCTCACCCTCATCACGATGCCCACAAAATCACAGATGTCAGTCTTCAACCAATTTCAATTGCTGCACGTGACCTGAAGAAACAGCTGAACAGAGTAGATATGACACAGGCAATGGGCCCTGACACCATTTCTTCAATAGGACTGAAGACTTGTGCTGCACAACAAGCTGTGTCCCTGGGGAAACTGTTTCATTCCAGTTCCAACTCCGACATCTCCCTGGCAGTGTGGAAAATTACTCAGCTATGTCCCGCTCCCTAAGAGGGGAATAATTACAACCTGACCAATTACCACCCCCTCAGACCCATCACGACAGTCAAATTGGTGGGAGTTCTTTTTGACAGAGCTGGCAAACAGCAGAGAAATAACCAGCTCAGTGTGGTTTCCAATAGGTCCCCATGTGGAGATGGTGCTGTTGTGGTAATGTCACTGAATTACTAATCCAGACCAGGCTAATGCTCTGCCAGCTGGTGGAAGTTAAAAACAATTAATAAAATATCGAGATCTAAAATCTGGGGTCAGTAACAGTGACCTTGAAGCCAATATCGATTGTAAACAGAATTTCCTTCTCCAATATACTTTTAGGAAGTGAATCTCCCGTGATTTCCTGGGCTGGACTAAAACTAACTCCAAAGACCCTGACATGTGATAAACATTTCAATTGTCTCTGAAACGGCCAATCAAGACACTCATTTGTATCAAACTACTCCGAGGTCTGAAAGGATGAAACTGGACAGAACACCCGGCCTCTGCATCAATGTCAGAAAAGGGAATGGGAACACAGTCCTGTCGACTCTGCAGAGACCTCCTTCTTAACATCTGAGAGCTTGTGACAGCATTGACAGAGCTTTCCCCCAGACTGCACAGAAACAGCGGGAAAGGAGTAGGTCATTCAACACATTGAGCCTTCCCCATTCTAGTTCATGGAAAAAGTCTCCTCAATGCACTTACCCCACACGATATACATATCTGTTAATGTGAGTAACGTTGGGAAGCTATAAAATAGGTGGTGCAGTAGTACGTTTGGTCCATCGAGTTTGCTATCCAATTCATTGTAATGATGGTTGGCCCTTCATTTCCACACCGTACTCTTGCTCTCCCGCCATCCCTTTACTGTCTCTAAATCCTTATCTATAATCAATGTCTGGGTTTCCAGGTGCGAGTGAATTCCCCAGGTTCACCAGTCAGTGAGTGCAGACATTTATTCTCATCTCAATGCAGAGTGACCTGCTTCCAATCTGACTCACCCTGTCAGAGTTTTGTATATTTCACTGAGATCTCCACTCATTTTCCTAAACACCGTGGAATACTTATCCAGTCTCCCCAATCTGTGCTCCCACAACAAGCCCGTCATCCCAGAGATCAGTCTGGTCATCCTTCACTGCTCTCCATCAATGTCAGGTTTGCCCTTTATTAGGTAAGGAGACGAAAACTACACACAATTTTGCGCAATGTTTGGGATGATAGCTCACCAGGCCCTATACAGCTGCAGTAAGACACCCTTACTTCTGGACTCACATCCCCCTGAAATGAAGGTCAACACACCATTTATCTTCATCACTGCTTTCTGTTTCTGCAATATTGTTTTCAGCGTCTGGTGTACAGGGAGATGCAGATCCTTTTTAATGTTACAGCTCCCCACTTGGTGGGTCTGTGTACACTGGGCAGTGTGCCAATGCCATGCCCAGTATTGACTTCTGGTTACAGAACTCACTGCACTGCAGGGGCCTCAGAGGTTTATGCAGAAGGAAGAAACAAACAGGAGCATACGTCCCTTTGTAGATCAACATGTTTCAACCAATCCCTTTCAAATGGTAGGCTGACAATTTATCGTTTCCACCAAAGAGCACACCGTCACCTCTATCCACATTGTTCTCCATCTGTCACGTATTTACCCATTCACTCCGCTTGTCTTAGTCTTCGCGTTGCTATTTACATCCTCCTCACCCACTCACAATCCCACACCCGTTAGTGCTGTCAGCAGGCTGGGATATATTGTATCTGATTCCAGTAACCAAATGTTTAAAGGGCATTGTGAACAGCTGGGCCCCAAGCACCGGTCCCTGCGATACCTCAACAACCGTCCTCTGTTAATTTCTATTTATTTATTTCGTGAATCTGGGTGTCACTGGCTGGGCCAGCATTTATTGCCCGTCCCTAGTTGCCCTTGAGAAGGTGGTGGTGAGCTGCCTTGTTGAACGCTGCAGTCCACCTGCTGTGGTTGACCTCCAATGCCATTAGGGAGGGAATCCCAGGATTCTGACCCAGTGACTGTGAAGGAGCGGTGATAAATTTCCAAGTCAGGATGGTGAATGGCTTGGAGGGAACCTGAAGATGATGGTATTTCCATACATCTGTAGCCCTTGTCCTTCTAGATAGACATGGGAGCTGGGAAGTTGGTCTCTGAGGATCTTTGGTGAATCATTTCATTGCAGCATGTAGATAGTAAAACACTGCTGCTGCTGCTGAGCGTTGATGGTGGAGCATTGTGGAAGAATGGACAGTCAAACTGGTTGCTTTGTCCTGGATGGTGTAAAGCTTCTTGAGTGTTGTTGGGGCTGCACTCATCCAGACAAATTGGGAGTCTTCCATCACACTTCTGACTTATGCATTGTAGATGATGGACAGACGTTTGGAAGTCAGGATGTGAGTTACTCGCCGCAGTATTCTTAGATTCTAATCTGCTGTTATAGTGACTGTGTTTATGTGGCGAGACCAGTGAGTTTCTGAGCAATGATTACCCACCAGGACTTTGATACTGGGGGATTCAGTGATAGTAACACCATTGAATGCCAAGGGGCAGGTTAGATTGTATTTTATTGGTGATGGTCATGGTCTGGCATTTGCATGGCCTGAATATTACTTGCCACTTGTCAGCCTGGATACTCTCCAGATCTTGTCGCATTTGGACATAGACTGCTTCAGTATCTGAGGAGCCACAAATGTTGCAGAACATTGTACAATCATTGGCGAACATCCCCACTGCTGACCTTAAAATGAAGGGAAGGTCATTAATGAAGCAGCCCTGAAGAAGTTTTCGGTCACTGCTCGAGGGACTCCTACAGACTTGTCCTGGAGCTGAGTTGACTGACCTTTATCAACCATGACCACCTTCCGATGTGTCAGGTATGATTCTAACCAGCGGGGAGTTTCCCTCTGATACCCATTGATTCCAGTGTTGCTAAGGCCCCTTGATACCACACTTGGTCGAAGGCAGCCTTGATTTAAACGGCTATCACTCTCACCCCACCTCTGGAATTCAGCTCTTTTTTCCATGTTTGAACCATGGTAATGAGATCGGGAGCTGAGTGGCCCTGGAGGAGCCCAAACTGGGCGTCATTGACCAGGGTATTGCTGAGCAGGTGCTGCTTAAAAACACTGAGACCTTCCACCACTTTACTGATGATCGAGAGTAGACTGATGGGGTGGTATTGGCCGGATTGGATTTGTTCTGCTTTTTACATACAGGAGCAATGATTGCTTGGGATAATTTTCCAAGTAATCAGGAAAAGCCATTGTTGTAACTGTATTGAAATAGTTTGGCTAGGGGAGTAGCAAGTTATGGAGCACAGGTTTTCAGTTCTATTGACATAATGGTGTCAGATTATGCACCTTTTGGAGTATCCAGTATCTGTAATCGTTTCTGGATATCGAGTGGACTGAATCGAATTGGCTGATGACTGGTAACTGAATTCCTGAGGACCACTGGAGGTGGCTGAAATGGATCATCCACTCAGCACTTCTGACTGAAGATTGTTGCGAATACATCAGCCTTATCTTATACACTGAAGTGCTGGGCTCTTCCATCATGGAGGAAGGGGTTATTTGTGGAATCTCTTCCTCCAGTGAATTGTTTAATTGTCCCCAACGTTTTTCGGCTAGATGTGGAAGTACTGCAGAGCTTAGATCTGTCCCTTTGCTTGTGGGATCACTTAGCTGTGTCTATCACTTACTGCTTATGCTGTTTAGCGCACAAGTAGTCCTGATTGGTGGCTTCTCCAGGCTGACACCCCATTATCAGGTATGGCTGGTGCTGCTCCTGCCATCCTGCACACTCCATTGAACCAATGTTGATCCTCGAGATTGATGGCAATTGTTGCGAGGGGGATATGCGGGAGGCCATGAGGTTATGTGGGAGTACAACTTGGCTGCTATTGATGACTCACGACACCTTATGGACATCCAGATTTGAGCTGCTAGATCTGTTCGAAGGCTGCCCTGTTTAGCAACGTGATAGAACCACCCAAAATGGTGGAGGTAATTCTCAATGTGCAGGTGTGATTTTGTCTCCACAATGACTATGCGGTAGTCTCTCTTACCGATCATGTCATGGACAGATAGTTCTGTAACTGACAGATTAGTAAGGCTGTGGTCAAGTATATATTTTCCTCTTGTTGGTTCTTTCCCCACCTGCTGCAGAACCAGTCGAGCAGTTATATCCTTTGGGGCCTGGCCAGCTCGATCAGTAATTATGTCGCTGAGATACTCTTGGTGGTGAACATTGAAATCCCACACCCAGAGTAGATCTTGCATCCGTGCTACCCTCAGTGCTTCCTCCAAGTGTTGGTCAGCATGGAGGAGTACTGATTCATCAGTTGGAAGAGGCTGGTACATGGTCATCAGCAGGAGGTTTCCTTCCCCATGTGCAAAGTAATGCCATGAGACTTCATGGGATACGGAGTCACTGTTGAGGACTCCAAGAGCAATTCCCTTCCAACTGTATCCCACTGTGCCGCCACTTCTGCTGTGTCCGTCCTGATGAGACAGGAGATACCTGGGGAAGGTAATGGGGTGTCTGCGATATAGTTATACTCACAGAATCATACCTTACAGACAATGTCAGGCTGTAGCTTGACGAGTCTGTTTATTTCTATTCACCGTTTCCTGCCAGCTGACCCATTCTGGAACCATAGCCATATATTAGCCCCCAATCCACTCAGATTTGATTTCGCAAATTGGGCTTGGAGCTTTACCAAAATCTTTCTAAAAATCCACATGTTTTACATCCATTGCTTCTCTTTCATTTGTCTCCCATTCTGTTTCTCAAACATAATTCCCATTTCAAAAATCTACGTTAGTGTTGCCTATGACCAATACTTTCAGCCACAATAATTTCTCCTAAACCATTTACTTACTATGTTCTATGTTCAATGTACTCTATCAATTTCCTACACCAGACTTGGTTTTCCTTGTATTGTTTGAAAGTTCTGTGAAGACAGAACTGAAGTAGTGGCTTCATAGTTCTGCCATTTCCCTGTTTCCCATTCTCTATTCTCTGGTTTCAAACTGTAAGGAAACTGCACTTGTTTTCTCATATTTCTCACATTGACATAATTCAACCAGCTATTACAGTTCACTCTTTTAACCCTTGTGAATATACTCTTCAGAAAGCCATCAATTCCTGCCTTAGACTGCTCAATAATTGACCTTCCACACCATACACTCACAGGAGCATAGACTCTGTGCCAACAGAAATACAGCACAATCTATATTAGTCCCACTTTCCTACACCAGGCCCATAGCCTGGAATGTTATGACACTTCCACGTGCTCGTCCAAGTACTTTTTAATGATTGTGAGGTTACCCGTGATAATTCCCCTTCTCGGGAAGTAATCCCAGAACTCCACATCCTCGAGGTGAAAAAATATTTAAATCCTCTCTGAACCTCAAACTTTTCACTTTAAATTGGGCTCATTTGTTCTTGACCCTCTGACTAAAAGGAACAGCTACTGTCTATCCACCCTGTCCATGTCCCTCATAATCTTATCCTCCTGAATCACGGACCTCTCAGCTTTCTCTGCTCCAAAGTAAACAACCTGAGCTTATCCAGCCTCTCTCCGTGGCTGATATGCTCCATCCCAGGGAACATCCTGGTGAATCACCTCTGCACCCTCTCCAGTACAATCACATCCTTCCTGGAATGGGGCTCCCAGAACCACATACAGTACTCCATTTTGGCCGAACCAAAGCCCTGTGTTGCTCTTATAATCTACACCCTGATTAGGAAACACAACACCCAAGGTCCAATTCTTACCTAACCCATTAACCTGTCCAGTCACATTCAGGGATTTGTGGAGAAGCACACCCTGAGTTTCACAGTGTGCTGCCATTCATTGAGTCCTCCCCTGTCTGGCTCCTTCTCCCAAACTCCATCACATCATATTTATCAGGGTTACATTCCATCTGCCATTGATTTGCCCATCTGACCAATCATCTGCATCTTCCTGTAACTTAAGGCCTTCCTCCTCACTGTGAACCAACCGGTCAATCTTTATGTCAAACATACACTTACTTCTCACACCTCCCCCACTCTCCACCTAGCCCCCTCCACATTCACATCTTTTTTTATGAATAACACAAACAATAAGGGACACAGCACTGATCCCTGTAGTACACCAGGGGACACTGGTCTCCAGTCGCTCAAAGAGCCTTCTCCCACCACCCTCTGCCTGCTGCCATTCAGAGAAATCTCCTTGTAACCTGCCAAGGTATCCTTCATATTGTGAGATTTTACTTTATTTCTCAGTATCCCAGCTGGAAATTTGTCAAAGGCCTTCCTACAAAACTAAACCATTGACCTCCTCAAACTAATTCAATCAAATCCATTAGATGCGACTCCCTTCTGATAAAGTCATGATAATTATCCCTGATCAAACCCTGTGACTCTGATTGGAGTTCGATATTCTCCTTCCCTATCTTCTCCAGTAGTTTCCTTAACAGTGATCTAATACTCGCTCATCTATAGTCACCTAGACTATTTCTCCCACTCTTACTGTGAAGTGTAATCGTATTAGCAGTCCTCCAGTTCTCTGGCACCTCCCCTATGGTCAGATTCTAATTAAAATATTCAGACAGGGTCATTCCTCCCTTGACGCCGACAGCTGCCTGTTATACAACTCATTCAGACATGGAGATTGGTCCAAATTTGTACAGAACAAAACCTCAAATCCCTGCTCGTATTTTACATCAATCTGTTCAAGAGTTGTCCAGTCCATCTTCTTGAATTCTGTACCTGCATCCTCCTTCTCCCAAGTAAAATAGATGTGAAGGTCTCATGTTACAATCCATCAATGTTCTCGAGCTTGACACACAGATTGCCCCTTTGGTTTCTAATGTACACTGACTCTTTGCTGATTATTCTGTTCTACATGTCCGTGTATAATATCATGGGATTCTCCCAGATCTCACCTACTTGTACTTCCTCAGGTCCCTCTGTTATTCAGTCCTTTCGATGTTTCTAAGATTCACTGCAATCACCTCTCATGTTTCGAAACTCGAGATTACAGGCTGAGTTACCCCGTCAGACAACCTTGCCAACTTAGGGGTTAATTTGGAGAATACCTTTTGCAGTTCCTCTGTAGTCAGTATATTCTTTCTCAGATTGGGACTCCGACCGATACACAATTGTCTAAGTTTAGTCTCACCAATGCTCGATGCAACTGGTGCACGACATCCTCTATCTTCCAATTATATTGACATGAATATAAACCTAATTTTTACTTTCCCATTTGCATATGTTCTTCCTCATACCTCTCGGTTTAACTTTTCTTATGAGCTCAGTATGTGAGTTGTTTAAAAAAGCTCATGAATATCCAACTATACATTATCCATTGGTTCTTCATTGCCTATGTCCACAAGAATCATCTTCAAACCATTCCAAAAGAATGTTTGCCACTTCTGGTTTTCCTTTCACCGGTACATTCTCACACTCCCCAGTTAAGTTTTTACCTTCTAAATATCTAGTAGCATGTTCTTTGTAACCGAGTCCAAGACATACCTGACTGCGGATGACAGGTTAACTGGTCTGTAGTTTACCATTCTCCAAATTCATCTCTCCTTAAACTGTTGGATAATATTTATAACCTTTGCCTTATCCAGATTGGCTAAAGGCATTTTGGGAATGTGTCGGAAAATAAAGTGAAAATCCGCGATGCAATCAACATGTCTGTTGCTGCTTCCTCTGAAATTTTTGTATGAAGTACATCTCGTCTGTCAGATTTAGAAATACTCAATCCAGCTTTCTTTTCAAAGATGACCTCAACACTGATAAGAATGATCTTAGACGTTACTTGCACAAGTCCCATGGTCACTTGGTATTTCTGGAAGAATTTCTGGACATTCTTCCATGAAGATAGACACAAAGAAACTGTTTCTTTTCCCTGCGATTTCTCTGTTCTCTGCAATAAATTATCCTGAACGCACATCAACTGTCCCACATTTGGCCTTATTTTTATTTTTTTGATACATTGATAGACGCTTTTTAGCAGTCTTTATGCTTTTCTTTCGTTTGCACGCTTTTTCTCTTTCTGATTTTCTTCTCAGTTTCTTGGTCATCCTTTGCTGGGTCCTACATTTCTCTGAATCCACTGGCTTACTGCAACACTTGGCATTTTTCTAAGCTGCCTCCTTTCATCTAATAGGTAGATGATGGTGGGTTTGAAAGTGATAGTCAGAGAGGAAGGAGGGTGGAACAGACTGATAGGGAAGAAGGTGGACACATAGAAATGTTCAAAAGGGCGGTGCTGATTTGGAAGGTTGGAGTAGGATAAAGTGGGATTAGGGGAAATGGGGAAATGGGGAAATCCACTATGATCCCCTGTGTTTGGAGGGTCGCAAGGCAGAAGATGAGGCTTTCTTCCTCCAGGCTTCTGGTGGCTTGGGTTTGGCGATGGAGCAGGCCCAGGACTCTCATGTCCTTGGCAGAATGGGAAGGGGAGTTAAAGTGCTCAGCCACTAGGCGATGGTGTCGTTCAATGTGATTGTCCCAGAGATGTTCCCTGAAATGATCCACAAGTTGACCTCCTGCCTCGCCAATGTAGAGAAGACCACATTGTCTTTAATGGATGCAGTAGATGAGGCGTTCTGTCTCCCTTCATCACCTTTCACTTTCAAACCCACCTTCATCTACCTATCGTAATCCCAGCTACCTCCCCCCTGCCGCATCCTCTTCTCATTTATCTCTCAACCCCCTAGGCCCATAAGCTTCATCCCTGATGAAGGGCTTATGCCCGAAACATCGATTTATCTGCTCTTAGTATGCTGCCTGACTGTGCTTTTCCAGCACCACACCCTTCGGCTCTGATCTTCAGCATCTGTAGTCCCCACTTTCTCCTCACACCTTCATGGTCTGCATGACTCATATTTCAAATGGTTACTTCAAATGCAACAAAAACTGTCGTGTACTCAAACAGCATAAAAGAAAACCAATACATTGTGGTCACTGTTCCGAAAATGTCCTTTCCGGCAAAATTTTCAATTAGCTCTTCTGATCACTCAACACCAATTCCTCAATAACCTGATATCGAGCTCAGTGCTCAACATAATGTTCATGTAAACCATCTCACACGCGGTCATGAAATCCATTTTCCCAGCATTAGCATTCAATTGGGTGAACACAGTTTAGATATAATATAAGCAGTATATTATTACTGCAGTACCCACAAATGTGTTTATCTCATTTCCTGTTTTACAACATGTCCAGCATTTGTATTGCAGCTTTCACTTTGATATATGACTCCCATCAATGTTTGCTCCATCTTACTAGATTCTGTGGAATCTGAGCGGTGTGGGCTCTGGAGAGATTAATGGTAGAGATCATTTCGCCACATCATTTATGAACTTCTCAAACTTTAATTTCTCCAGATCTCCCGTTATGCTGATGGAGTAGAGAAGGGCATTGATTTTCCAACAATGCACTATATTCCCCCAGAGAGCTGAGACAGCTCTAACCTGGGTGGGAACCTTACAACAAGCTGGTAAAATGTTGCTGCTGCTGTACAGGGTCTTAGTGAGATCACATGTGGAGTAGTGTGTACAGATTTAATCTCTTCAGTGAAGAAATGATGTTGTTACATTGGAAGCAGCTCAGAGATGGTTCCCTCAACTGATTCCTGCAATGAAGGTGCTAGCTTATAACGAAAGGATGATCAGGTTGATCCAGTAGCCATTGGAGTTTACAAAAAATAAGGATGATCTTACTTCAACATAGATGACAGATGTAGTCAACGAGTGAAGCGAATTACACAGAGAGTGGAGGAACCATTCCCTTCTCCAGTGTGTTACACAGGAACAACAGAAGGATATTCAAGCCTTCGACCCTGTTACACCAAAACAGGATGAGGCTATTCAGCCCCTGGCGCCTGATATACATTTACAGAAGGAGGCCAATTAGCCACTCGAGCCTATAACAGTAGGACATGCTGCACCAGTATCCTGTTAAACAGCAACAGGATCAGTCCATTCAGCCTCCTCAGGTCTGTAACATAGGAACTGGAAGAGGTCACACAGTGACTGGAGATTGTTACACAGGGATAACAGGAGGCCGTTCAGACCCACCGAGCCTATTGCAAGGGAATTAGATAAGGATAAAAACTATCTGAGACTTCTTTAATGAGAAAGGAAGTAGTAATTTCGACACGTGTCTGTTGTATGGGAACAAGATAAGACCAATCAATCCCTCGGAACCATCTCCCGGATACATGAGGAGACCGTTCAATATTTCGATGGAGAAGTATGAGAAGACCCGTCAGCCCATCAAAATGTTAGAGAGCAACAGTAAGATTCCATAATCTCCCAATCCTCTAAAGGATCAACAGGCGCAGATCATTCTGGCCTTGGAGACGACAACATGGGAACACCAGAAAGACGTCAGCCCATCGTGTTTGTACACCTACAGGATGGTGAGTCCATTCAGCCACACATGACTATTACTCAGTAATTGGAGCAGATCTCTTAAAAAACGTGTGCCCATTAAATAGGAATTCAAAGAAAACGTGAAGGTTTTCGAAAGGGAAGAACTTATAATAATGGTATACATTAGGGACTAAAGTGTAACAATAAACCATTGTAATTTAAGGCTAATTGTTAGAGTCCATTGTTCAGGACATTTGCAAAATTAAACCACAATCTGTCAGAGTCAACATGGTTTTACAAAGGACAATCAAGTTTGAAGTGTTTGCTTGAGTTATTTGAAGATGTCACAAAAAAGGTGGATCGTGGGAGATGGAACATCTCTGGTCTTCCTGAAGGCATTGGATGTGTCGCTTCTCCAAAGACTAAGTGGTAAGAGCACACAACATGGGTTTAGGAGTAGTTTATTCGCTTGGATGGAGGATTGGTTAACCAACAAAATGCAGTCAGATGGAATAAATGTGTCATTTTATTTTGGCAAATGCAATTTGTGGGGTACCATTGATTTCAGTACTCATGCCTCAAACATTTGCGATTGATGGTATTACTGTACTCGGTTGATGGGATAGAAAATACAATGCCACATTTTCAGATGACTCTCACATCGGTGGGAAATTACTTTGGAATGACGATGCAAGAGATTTTAAAACTATATGGATAGGTTGCGTGAATGGGCCAAAATTTAGCAAGGAAAATTCATGGGAATAAATATGGGGCTATTCAAGTTTGCCAGGATAATAGAAAGACAAATTATTATCTAAATGGAGAGAAAGTTCAAAGTGCTTAGGTGCAGAGGGATCTGGGTGTCTGCTTGCATATCACAGAAAACCTGCCTGTGGGAACTGCAAGTAATGAGAAATGCAAGCATAATTTCAGTGTTTATTTATAAAAGGATAGAGTAGAAAGGTAGGGAGTGTTGGTGTAGCTATGCAAGGCATTAGTGAGGCTGCAACTGAATTATAGTTTGGGGGTCCGGCAGAATGAGGTGTTTCCATTGGGGGCAATTCAGAAGAGGTTCATTAGATTGATTCCATATTCAAAGTGTTTGCCTTATGAAGAGTAATTGAGCAGTTTAAGCATATACTCTCGAATTTATAAGAATGAAAGGAGATCTCATTGAGGTCTGTAACATTCTAATAGTAATTGAATGTGTAGATATGGAGTGGAGTTTTTTTCATGTGGCGCAATCTACAACAAGAGACTAGAGTTTTAGGATGGAGAGATGGCAGGAAAGTGGAACAGAGGCCGTGTTGACATCAGTGTCATCGAGGGGTTGGATTCCTCACAGATGCTCCTTGTTCTTATTCAACCCTTCGACAGTGTTTCACAGGAATGGGGGAGGACTGGGTATCATACACGAAGCAGGCACTCAGGATAAATCAGTCTCAATCAGTTAGAGGGATTGTAACCAGTAGGGTCACACAGTGACCAGCGCTGGGTTCTCAACTATTTACAATCTATATTAATGATCAGGTGGACGGAACAGATATACAGATGCTGAGTTTGGTGATGTCGCTGTGGTAAGCAAGAGAATAAATTATCAAGAGAGGGTGGAGAGTCTACAAACAGATTCAGAAATGTAAAGGCAATAGATAATCGTTTAGCAGGTGGAATTTAACATGATATAACCTGTCGTTTCATTTACAGGAATAATAGAAAGCAATATGTTACTGAAATGGAGAGGGATTATAGGACTTAATGTTGCTGTGTACTGGGGGATTCACTCAGATCCGTTCAGACATGGGAGGTTTTGCTCCATCCCTGATCGTCTGCTCCCAGACACTCCAAATGACCCCATGCTCTCCATACACATGGAATACTTTGATCTGGTTAATTGGTGGTGGGAATGGTGTTTTGAAACGTGCATCAAAGGGATGGACTTTATCCAAGATATATTCATTCCTTTCTACGTGGAGACCCGATGACGATGGGAATGGCTGACTGCTTCTGAATGAAGAGACCATGACTGCTGCCAGGACAGTGGGTATTCGCCAACATGATGTACTGTGATGGGCACACTGTGACATTAATGGAGAGGGAGAGCTCCTTCAGTTCTTCTACCTCTCCCCATTGACATGGATACTCTGCAGATGCCATGGACACCATCGGGAATCCCACTATACTGGATACAACCGGCAGCTCCCTGCTGAGGGAGAAACAATCTATTTACCTCATCCACCATATATATACTCCACCATCGAATGGTGACATTGATGTTGAGACACTGGGAGATGATGGATATGTCACCCAGTCCTGCCTGGAAAGTTCTGGATCATAGAAGCTGAATGAAACAGTGACCCTCACAGCCCCTGGCAACACCATCCTCCCCCTGGTGTGAAGCTGCAGGTCGTGTTGAAGGAGGTGACACCGCTCTGTGACCAGCTCCTTGTTCAGTCATGGTCCCCTCATACTTTGATCCTGGGTTAAGTGGAGTTTGGGAAATTGGTCCTGGAAAATCCGGGGTGGATACAGCAGATCCCTTTCCCCACACACACTCACTCCGTGGTTTCAGAGCTTCCCCTCTCTGCTGCCTCTGCTCCATTTGTTGTTCATGTTGCAGACCCAGATGCTGGAGCTGCAGTCCCCATGCTCCATCCAGAGTTGGGTCACCAAATCCTCAGATCTCCCTGAATGTCTGAGGCAACTTACAGCACAACCTCCAGCAAAACATCCCCTGCCCCTCCACTAAATTTTCAATTGCAGAAGCCAGTCAGAAGCCCCTCGCTACAAGTGTTTTGGACCAGACCAGATTCCCTCAAAATATTTCCAGAAGGCCGTTTAGACCCAAACCTTTCCTTATTTTAAATATAGATGTGAAGTGTGTGTTCCAGTTATGTTGTGACTAGTCAAACCACTCGACATTGAGCAAAATATAATCTATTCAAATGCTTTAGTTAAAATACAATCAAAGAAAAGAACGTTTTGAAATAGCTTATATGTTGGAACACTTACACAAACAATAGATACCGTACCTGTTTGGTTTACACCGCTTGGCACAAAGATATATTCAAATACAGATCCTTACAGCAGTTTTCCAATCCAGGGGGAAACAAGCTGAACAGAGATCTCAGAGAGAAAAGCAGCTGGGGATCATGTATTGAAACTTCCAACCCTTTGGGATCCCCAGCAGCTTCTGAATGCTGCAGCTAAAAGTAAAATGAGGAAATCTGGTCTGGGAGAGCTGGCCACTGCCCTTCCATTGTTACCAAAGTTTTAATGAAACCTAAAATCTCAGTTATTTATTTAAACTGTTTTCAGACAGCAGTTCTACACCTCTGCCTTTAACACCTCTCTTCAAAAAAAACCAAGAAAAATAATCTTTTTACAGTGATAGCATCCTCACAACTCCATCTTTAATAAAATAATCCATCAATACACAAAGGTGGATTCATTTTAGACATCCTAATCTTCCTCGATTAGTAGACTGAAATGCATATATATTACATTGACTCTGAGCATACAAATATTCACATCTATTTCGATTTCAGTCATTTTACTCCTGCCACAGAATGCCTTTGACTTTCTTCATCCAAGTCTCCACACTTAGGTTTTATCGCCCTGTCACCTGTATAGTTTCAAACTGAATGGCAGCAATAATAAGCTCAATCGAAACAGACTGGTATTTTTCTCCCTAATCTTCTCCAAAAACTTTAAGGGGTTATGATCAGTGATAAAGATTTGTCTCAGGTATGTTATTGGCAATGTAAATCTGAAAAGTTGTAACGCCAACACCAAGCTCAAGGCCTCCTTCCCCATTGTGGAATAAATCTGTTGATGTTTCCACTGGACACTCCAACCACACGTTACATAATGGAGCACTTCTCATCTCTCCAATAGTCCTTTTGAATGACATAGCTCCTCATGTCTCAGCATAAAAGAATTACATGCTTCTGTACCTCTTACTGCTCTAACCTCTTTACCTGCTACTCCTGGCCTATGCCTGTAAACCTTAACAAGACCTCGCACATTCTTCTCCATCTCTCACAGAAACCAAACTTTGATTTCTGAAATCAATCATCATCATCAGCCATTTCAGCTTCTAATGTTGCCGTTTTAACTCTGCTCTTCCACACGAGCTTTCACGACTGTAGGAAGTGAATGGTTGAACTTCTCCAAAATAAGAATCTTTCTAAGAGTGTCATAGGTTTGCTCTGTTTTTAATACCCTTACCACCTTTCAAAATTACTTTGTTTGATCCTTTCAAACTCAATGTGCGTTTAACCAGAGACCCTCTTTTAGATTCCTGTAACGCTGTCTGTCAGTGTCTGGCCCAAGCTCATATACACTTCAGATGGCTTTCTTCACCACTCCATACTGGCCAGATACCTCCTCCGATAGGGATGCAAATACCTATCAGCTTTGGATCAAATCAATCCACATGGTCACTGGTGTCTGCATTTGTTTAGCCACTTTCTCAAATGAAATTCAAAAGGCTTCCCATCCTTCTCATCAAATTTAGAGAATGCCTGGATGCATTTAAACAGAACCTCGTTAGGCCATTGGTGACAATAGGGTTGCTCAACCGTACTATCCTCCTCATCCCACCGACATTCTACCTTCATCTCCGCCTTCTATATCAACTTTCCTCTCTAATTGCTACCGTTTTAAGTTGAAACTCTCTGCTTTTCTTCTGTCCTTTTCTCTCTTTTCTCTTCGTTTCCCTTTCTTTTATTTCTACTTTTCATCATAATTCAAACTCTTTCAATTCCTTCTCAGGTTCAAAGACCATCATTTCAAATTCAATTCCGGCCATTTCCAAAGAGTCTGATGGCGGTTCCACGAAACGTAATTGCCGATCTATAGCTGTAATTATCTCTAATTTTCTCACAGACAATCGCAACCCCAACTCCAGTTTGTCTGTCAATTCCTAAAGCTTTACCATCATTACGTTTTGTAAAACCGCCAACTTCACTTTTCCACACCCAGAGAACTCTTAATGACTGAATCTTTATGCACAAAATACTGTTGAAAACAACCGAATTCAACATCCAGAAAAAAGACACTATCAACTACCATACACGACCTTTGAACCCAATAGCCTCCTGGTGCATACTCTCCAATGTCTTCATGAGCTTATTCTGGATGATTTGGTTTCCTCCCATAATCCAAAGATGTGCATGTCAGGTGTATTGGCCATGATAAATTGTTCATAGTTTTCAGGGATGTGTGAGTTAGTTGCCTTCGTCGGGGTAAATGTGTAATAATAGGGTAGAGGAATGGGTCTGGGTAGGTTACTCCTCGGAGGATCGGTGTGGACTTGTTGGGGAGAATGGCCTGTTTGCAAATTCTAAACCCAATTTTGTATTATCGATTTAGAACCGGACAAGAGTCCCCAGTTTGCTGTAGTCGAACCAGGCTGCCTCAAACTATTTTAAGAAGGTTGGTTGGATGCCAACCTTTCCTTATTTTAAAGGTAGACGTGAGTTGGGTGTTCCAGATGTCAAACTATTCAAACCACTCACCATTAAGCAAAATACAATATATTTAAACACTCTAATGAAAATCCAATTAGAAATGAAGATGAATTTAGAATAATTTTTCTATTGGCAATCTTAACCGAATAATGGATACAGTACCTTGTACTAATGAACTGTTCCAATATATCAACATCCCATAAACACACCCCTTGGCAAAAAGGAACATTCAGACATGCATTCTTGCATACAGTTCTCCAATCCAGGAGGAAACACCATCAAGTGAGGTTCCAGAGAGAATACCAGCTGTGGATAATTTACTGAAACTTACAACCCTTCTGGGACCTGGTGATTGTTATAGCTACAATATAAAAAAAACTAGAAATCCTGGTCTGTGCCAGCTGGCCATTGTTACTACTATTTATTTAAAAACCCTAAAAGCCCCATAAGTTATTTACTTGAGCCGTTTTCCGTAGGAAGTTTTGCCTTTAAGGTCTCTTACTAAAAAAAAGGGAGAAAATAACCATTTATTAAAAAAGTGACAGCATTGTCAGGCAATTTATATGCGTGGTCCTTCACTCAGTGGGCTTCCTTTTGTTACTGATCGCATGGTCACCTGAGAGCGACAGTCACAGGTACAGACCAAATTACAAGGATGTTTCTCATAACTTCTGAAACACGCTTGTCCATGGACCATCACATGGGACATACCAGGAAGTGAACAACAGCCTGACACACCCCATTTCATTATTTCTGAGCTACACAATGCCAGCACTCGATACACTAGGGAGGCCAAAACCCAAGGCCAGGGAAAGAAAGAAAGGGACAAGAGATTCACATTAAAGACAGAAACAGACAGTTAATTAACTGAAAAGATGTTGTGGAAATATGTGGAAAACGTCAGGGCAGTGGGACTAACTGGCGAAGTGAGATCTTCGTGAGTAAAATTACAAGAATGAGAACATTGAATAAAGACATTGTCAGATCAGCTGAAATGGTTTGTTACATCAAGTTCTCAATGTGCTTCACAGAACACCACAAACAACATAAACTGGGACAAGATGACAGCCCAGCATGGAGAGCTCTGCAGAGCATGCTAGTGTGTTGCTCAGTAAACTGCACTATCTGCACAGCATAGAGAGTATTGCAAACTCTACTATCATATGCTAACTATACTCACAACAGATTTACTGCTTACAGTGGGAAGGTTTGCTCTCTCTGCGCGCGCGCGCGCATGTGTATGTGTGTGTGCGTATGTTCATCAGAGACTGAGAGAGTGTGTGTGTGTGCGCGCGCGATTGGCGTGGTTGAATGCAAAACTCATTGTTTGAGAAGGAACGCACATGGAGGAAATTATTTTAAATACGAACAACAGGCAAGCTTTTTGTTAATCAGTAGAGAGAACGAGAGAAGTTGCATGGACAGGTGAGCGAAGGTATTTGAGAATGTAAAAATAAAGGCATTGCCAGACACAATAGCAATATACATCCGCATGCACATGAATGACAGATGGATGGGAGTCTGGTGTGAGGTTGAATCAGATTTGCTTCAGCACGTTTGAAGCTGAGAGTGTCAGCAGCAGATTATTGGCTTCATTAAGATTGTATTTCATAGCTTAAGGTTCAAACAACAGATGGAATAAACCAGTAAGATATATTCTGGAGTGGGGAGTATTTCAAGTTACACATGTTCGGGATATGGTGTCAAGAATCAGCTCATAGTCAAAGGGATCTCCCACAGTTGTGACCTGACTGTTTCAGCTGCAGATATTGGCCAGGAATGGGATGGAAACAGTGGAAGGAAGTGGAGTTTGTCACCAGAAGAGTAGAAAGTGTCCTCCATGCTCTTAACAGTAAAGACAATGAGACAATGCATTGTGGTTCTCCCCTGAAACTGAATAGTTCAACATAGAGACCCGTGAGTAACACTGCCAGAGCAGAGAGCGAGACAGTAATTGAACACCTTCATTGATGCAGTTAGTAGTGGTCTGTAGAGTTAATGTCTGGATTGTGAGATTCAACAGGAACAATAACAGTGGCAGGAAGTGTAGACAATATGAAATAACAATAATACACTCATAACTGGTGTATAGAAAACAAAATCTGGATAGTGACACTCACCAGGAACACCAACGATAGCCAGGAAGGGATAATAAAAGTATTGAAGAATGAGAAGAGCGAAATAGATCTGCGATGATAATGACAACCAATCAAATTCAGAAAGATACCAAACATAATCAGATAAGCTCCTGTATATTGTTGGAATATTCCTGTCTAATGTTCTCAGATTCTGATCCATTGTTGGAATATTTCAGTCTAATGTTCTCAGATTCTGATCGATTGTTGGAACATTCCAGTCTCATGTTCTCAGATTCTGATTTCTCCTTCCCTTCTCTCTGGATCTGCTGATCCTTGTCAGTGCTGCCAGTGATGCTCTGCTCATGTTATGGGTTGACACATTGAACGGAGCCCAGTTATCATTAAAAGATTGAAACCCTCCACTGGGATAATTAGAATCCATGGAGATTGGCATTAATCACAGTCACTGAACAAACAGGCCCAGTTAACCAATTCAAAACATCACTTTTCATTTACTGGTTTTGGACGAAATGGATAAGGGTTGCTGAGGGATGGACCATAAATCTGTCAATATTTTTAATCTTTTTTCCCTTGTATATAAGAGTATTAACAGAACACTGCAGCGGCCTATATATGTTCCACTCTGCTTATGAAAATAGGCAGTTATAAAATGACAGATCTGCTGCGTAAAAAAACAAACGTCGGGTGGGCAGGTTTCTAGATACCTGAAACAAAGTACGGTACTTATTGACCAGTGTGAGGCTACTCCTGGTTTTAATGCCCTGTTTTCAAATCCTTTCATAACCTTGAGTCAGACCATTGAGACTGCTGCTCAGTAACAGACCAAAGCAATTCTGTCCCTATGGGCCCCTTACAGAGGGATAGGAGAAGGCCATTCAGCCCATATTAACCTGTTGCTACTTGAAAAGGTAGAAAGTTGGAATATTGGCACATTTTGCCAACAGAATCATTCAAAACAAAGAGATTTGTCGCTGCAGCTGTATGAGGTGTCACTGAGAGGGCACCTGGAGTACATTGTGTTGTTTGTGTTTCTGTAACTGAAAAGGAATGGGTCTCCATTAGATACAGTTTACCGGCTGCTCGTAATCCACAGGTTGCTGTGTCTCGGATCTGTTACACAGGGACAGGAGGAGGCCATGCAGCCTCTCGAGTGTGTTTAGAAGAACTGGAGGAGGCCATTAAGCCTCTTGGGTCTATTACAGAGGGACAGCATTTCCAGTGTAATACAGAGGGACAGGATGAGCCTATTCAGTCTCTCGAGCCCGTTCTGGAGGCACAGGAAGTGTTTATTTAACTTTCAAGTTTGTTATGCATAAATATTAGTTTTAAATTAATTATGGAATCGGAAATACCTGATGTCAACATTAAAGTTCTAACTTTGAACAAGGCCAATTTTGAAAGTGTTAGGTGAGCCCTGTGAAAGGCTGATTGGAATACCCTATTCACAGGTAAAGGGATGGTTGGAAAATGCAAGGCCATCAAAACTTGGTTTCAGAGAGTCCAGAGCCAACGTGTTCCTATTAGAGAGGTGGGCAAGGCTGGTGGATGCAGGGAGTGCTGGATGGCTAGATATATTGATGTTATGGTCAAGGTAAGGAAGGAGGCGTATGTCAGGAAAACAGAGCTGAGATCAAGTGAATCCCGAGAGGTGTATAAGGGCAGCAAGTGCATAGTCAATGGGGAAATCGGGCCAGAAAAATGTGGACAAGAGATTGCTTTAGAAATTGGGTTAATGAGGCATTGAACAAATTCTACAAATCCTTTAATGGCAAAAGATTAACTCGGGAGACAATAGGGCCCCTTAAAGATCAGTAAGGCTACCTATTTATGGAACCAAAACAAATTTGAGGGATACTAAACAAGTATTTCTCCTCAGTATTTAATGTGGAGGAGGTTACAAGAGCGAGAGAATGAAGAAATATGCAACGATACCTTGAAAAGTGTCTATATTACAAGGAGGTGTTGGACATTTTAAAACACATAAAGGTGAACTAATCCCTGGGACCTGATCAGTTGTATCCCAGATGTTTGCGGGAAGCTAGGAAATAGATTGCTTATGCATTTTGCTGATATATTTGTAACATTGATTTTCACAGGTGAGGTGTCAAAAGATTGGAGCGCTGCTAACATAGCGCAATTATTTAAGAAAGTAAAGAAAAAACAGGTAACTCGAGATTGGTGAGCATGACGTCAATGGTGACTAAATTGTTGGAGGGGATTTCGAGGAAAAAGATCGATATGTATTTGGAAAGACAAGGACTGAAGAGGGGTTTGTACAATTGAGATTACGTCTCACTGACTCGGTGGAATTTTTTGAGGATGTGATGAAGATGATTGATGAAGGCAGGACAGTGGATGTTGCCTTTATGGAATTCAGTAAGAAAACCAAAATGTTCTACATGGTAGACTGGTTAGCAAGGTCAGACTGCCTGGGATCCAGGGAGAACTCGCCATTTAGGTCCAAACTTTTCTTGAATATTGGAGACAGGGCGTGACAGTGATATTTGTTCATTAAACTTGGAGACCTGAGACCAGTGGCGTGCCGCAAAGATCAATAGTGGGTCCACTGCCTTTTGTCACTGATACAAATCATTTACATTTGAGTATATGAAGTATGGTCAGTAAGTTTGTAGATAATACCAGATTTGGTGGTGTCGTCGACAGTGATGAATGATCTCTCAGACTATAATGGGAACTTAGTTAGGTGAGCTGAGGAGTGGCAGATAGAGTTTATTTTAGTGAAATGTGAGGTGTAGCATTTTGGCAAGACATATCAAGGCAAGATATGTAGGTAGGGTCCTGTCGAAAGCTGCCAATCAAGGAGAATTCCATAGAAGTTATCGAATCCCTACAGTGAGGAAACAGGCTTTTCGGCCCATCGAGGCCACACCGACCCTCTAAACAGTATCCCACTAGACAAACCCCTACCCTATCCCTCTGAGCCTGCATTTTCCATAGCTAATCCACCTCGCCTACACATCCCTGGGTACTTTACTCAATTTAGCATGGCCGATCTACCCTTATCTATATATCTTTATAGTGTCGGAGGAAAACATAACATCCGGAGGAAACTCATACAGACACGGGGAGAATGTGCAAACTCCACACAGTCAGTCATTCAAAGATGGAGTTAAACCCAGATCGTTGTGCTCTGAAGCAGCAATGCTAGTCACTGAGCTACTGTGTCACCTTGTGGTGCAGGTTCTCTGTTCTTTGAAAGTGCCATCACAGGTAGACAGTGCAGTGAAGAAGGCACTTGGTGATCTTCCCTTTATTGGTCCGTGCTTTGTGTCTAAACATTTTCACGACGCGTTGCATCTGTACAGGACATTGGTTTGGCCACTTTTGTAATATTGCCTTTAATTCCAGTTTCCCTGCTGTCGGAAAGATGTTGTCAAACTTGAAAGGGTACAGAAGAGATTTAAAAGAATGTTGCAGGTGTTGGAGGGTTAGTGTTACAGGGAGAGTTTGAATAGGCTGGGACTATTTTCAAGTGTTGAGGCTGAGGGGTGATCTTAAAGGGGTTTATAAAACCATGAGGGGAATAGATAAGGTAAACAGTCAACGTCTTTTCCCAGGATAGGCGAGTCCAAAATTAGAAGACAAAGGTTTAAGGTGAGAGGGGAAAGATTTAAATAGGGACATGAGGGATAACATTTTCACACAGAGACTGCTGTGAGTATGGATTGAACAGACAAAAGAGGTGGTGGAGGCAGGTACAGTTACACCATTTAAAAGGTATTTGGATGGATACATGCATGAGAGATGTTTAGACGGAAATGGGCCAAATGCTGGCAAGGGGAACGAGATTTATTTAGGATATTTGGGTGGCATAGACGACTGGACTGAAGGATCGTTTTCTGTACTGTACATCTCTGAGACTCTATTGCCTTTTGAGTGTATAACACAGGAACAGGAGGAGGCTACTCAGCTTCTGAATTCTGTCAGTCAGATTGTTTGCTCAATTACTGAGAGCAAAATACAAAAATACATCATTCAGATTTTGATGGTGATTTACAGAATCAGGAGAATTGCTTTTAGTCAACAGAAGCTGTAAGGAATGTGAAGAGGCTATTCAGTCCCTCAGTTCCATTCCACAGGAGCAGGAGGTGAGCACAGAGCTATTGGAGCCTGTTACACAGGAACAGGAGGAGGACATCCATTTTCACAGACTTGGGATCAGGAAGCAGTCATTCAACTGCTTGAGACTGGGACACAGGAACAGGAGGGAGTCATTCAACTGCTCGAGACTGGAACACAGGAACAGGAGGGAGTCATTCAACTGCTCGAGGCTGGGACACAGGAACAGGAGGGTGTCATTCAACTGCTTGAGACTGGGACACAGGAACAGGAGGGAGTCATTCAACTGCTCGAGGCTGGGACATAGGAACAGGAGGGAGTCATTCAACTGCTCGAGGCTGGGACACAGGAATAGGAGGGAGTCATTCAACTGCTCGAGGCTGGGACATAGGAACAGGAGGAAGTCACTCAACTGCTTGAGACTGGGACACAGGAACAGGAGGGAGTCACTCAAATGCTCGAGGCTGGGACATAGGAACAGGAGGGAGTCACTCAACTGCTTGAGACTGGGACACAGGGACAGGAGGGAGTCACTCAACTGCTCGAGGCTGGGACACAGGAACAGGAGGGTGTCATTCAACTGCTCGAGGCTGGAACACAGGAACAGGAGGGAGTCACTTAACTGCTCGGGACTGGAACGGGAGAAATCAGGGGGCGAGTGAGGCCCCAGGGTCCTGTTATGCAGGAACACAAGGAGATTACTCACTCCCCATCAGTATGGGTCACTGGGAGAGAAGGGGAATTGTCTTGTTTCAGACAAAAATATCAGAGCTTTGAAACTGCTGCTCAGAAACAGGGAAAAACAGGAGGCATTCACTCAACTGCTCGAGCCTGGGACACAGGACCAGGAGGCATTCACTCAACTGCTCGAGGCTGGGACACAGGACCAGGAGGCCTCCAGTCAACTACTAGAGGCTGGGACACAGGAACAGGAGGCATTCACTCAACTGCTCGATAGTGGAAAACAGGAACAGGAGGTAGTCACTCAACTGCTCGAGACTGGGACACAGGAACAGGAGGTAGTCACTCAACTGCTCGAGCCTGGGACACAGGAACAGGAGGCAGTCACTCAAATGCGAGAGTCTGGGACACAGGAACAGGAGGCAGTCATTCAACTGCTCAATACTGGGACACAGGAACTAGAGGCAGTCACTCAACTGCTCAGGACTGGAACGGGAGAAATCAGAGGGCGAGTGAGGCCCCAGGGTCCTATTACGCAGGAACACAAGGAGGTGACTCACTCCCCATCAGTATGGGTCACTGGGAGAGAAGGGGAATTGTCTTGTTTCAGACAGAAATATGTGAAAAAGTTGCATGAGCGAGCCATTCAATCCTGCTCCAACATTCTCTAAGACCACAGCTGATCTGATTGTGATTTCCTCATTCCACTCTCTGCAGCCTCTGCTCCATTCGTTGATCATGTTGCAGACCCAGATGCCCTAACTGCAGCCCCCATGACCCATTAAGAGTAGGTCACCAAAGCCTCTGGTCTTCCTGAAAGTCCCACAGCAGTTTAAAGCACAGTCTCTAGGAAACGGTGCTCAACATTTCCACGAATGTACCAAAACTAGAATTAAGTCAAATGACACTCAACTGCAAGTAGGAAGCCTGGTCTGAATCAGTAACAGTTGAGGGGATTCCTCATGTTACTGAGCACACGATCAGCAGCGAGTGATTAACACAGGCATTGAATGGATAGGCACAGAGCAAGTTACAAAGATGTGCCTGAAAACTGCTCGAAACCTACGATTCAAAATGGAGCACAGGACAGGATACTTGGAAGTCAAAGAAAATGCAAGCTATGCATTTTGCACATTGTTTTTAAGCATCTTAATGTTGGAAACTGCTGCTCTCGGGTGAGCAACATTCAAGGTAAGAGGAAGATATGGGACAGTTATTCACATTAAAACTGGACAACTAAAACTGGATGTCAGGGTTTAAATACCAACAGTTTTAAATAGCAACAAATGGGAGGGATTTGGGAAATAGACAGAGAGAGAGACTTAGATACAGTGCTATGGGAGGATGTGTTCACAGGTTTCAGAATGCTGAAGTGAAGGCATTTGGATGGCATCTCACAACATAAACTGGTATTTCCGGGAATGAATAATTAATGGGATATTGGAGTGAGGTCAGACAGGGACATGGAGTCTTGGAGATATGCAGCACGGAAACAGATCCTTCAGTCTAACTCGTCCATGTCGATCAGATATCCCAAATTAAACGAGTCCCATTTGCCAACATTTGGCCCATATCATTGTAAACCCTTACTCTTCATGTACCCATTCAAATGTCTTTTAAATGTTGTAAGTGTAACAGCCTCCTCCATCTCCACTGGCAGCTCATTCCAAACATGCACCAACCTCTGTTGGAAAAAGTTGCTCCTTCGGTCATTTTTAAATCTTACCCCTCTCACCAGAAATCCATGTCCTCTAGGTTTGGGGAAAAGACCTTGGCGATTCAACCTATACATGCCCCTCACGCTCCAGGAAAAATCACCCCAACGTACTCACCCTCTCCCTATTGCTCAAATTCTGGCAACTACCTTGTAAATCTTTTCTGACTCCCTTCAATATTCATAATATCTTTCCGATAGGAGGGAAACGCGAATTGAATGCAAGACTGCAAAAGTGGCCAAACTCGGTGCTGTACAGCAGCAACGTGACCTCCCAATTCAAAGCACTAGCCAGTAAAGGCAAGCATACCAAATGCCTTCTTCACTATCCTACCTACCTGCGATTCTACTTTCAATGAACTATGAACCTGGATTGCAAGGTCTCATGGATCAGGAACACCCCGCAGAACCTTACCATTAAGTGTATACGTCCTTTGCTGATTTGCATTTGCAAAATGCAGCACCTCACATTTATCTAAATTAAACACCATTTGCCACGCCTCAGCCCATCAGCCCATCTGACCAGGATCCCATTTTATTCTGAGGTAAACCTTCTTGCTGTCCACTCAACCATCAATTTTGGTGTCATCTGCAAATTTACCAATTATCGCTGCTATGTTCGCATCCAAATGATTTACATAAATCATGAAAATACTGGACCCAGCACGGATATTTGTAGAACACCAGTGGTCACAGATCTCCTGTTGGAAAAGCAACCCTTCATCACCACCCTCTGTCTCTTACCTTCGAGCCAATTTTATATCAACGTGGCTAGTTCTCCATGTATCCCATGTGAACTAAACTTGTTAACGCGTCTGCCATGTGGAAAGGGTCAAATGTTTGACTGAAGTCCACATCGACAAGGTGTATCTCTCGGCCTCAATGAATCCTCTTAGTCACTTCTTCAAAATAAATCTCCGTCAATTTAGTGAGACACGATTCCCCATGCTTCAAGCCATGTTACCTATCCCTTATCAGTCCTTGCCTTTCAAAATACATGCAAACCTTGTGCCACATAATCCTCACCAACAATTTGCCCTCCACTGACGTCAGCCTCATCGGCTTTTCCTTACCATCCTTCTTAAATGGTTTTAGTAATTCCAACAAGTTATCAAATCTCCTATCTCCCGGTACCTCACCTGTGGCAATTGACAATACAAATATCCCAGCAAGGGGCCCAAAAATCACTTCCCTCGCTCCCACAGAGTTCTCGGGTACACCTGATCAGGTCCTGGGGATTTTCCCACCTTTACAGGCTTTACGAAGTCCAGCATCTCCTCCTCTGTAATGCAGACACTTTTCACGATACCACTGTTAAGTTCTCTGGCTTCCATATCCTTCTGCACAGTCAAAATGCTTGTTCAGTGTCGCCTCCATCTCGTGTGGTTTCGCACATCGGCAGCATTGCTAATCTTTAGATGTCCCAAAACTCTCCGGAGTTACTCTTTTCTCCTAAATGTATGGGTAGAGTACATTTGGATTCTCCTTAACCCTATTTGCCAAAACTATCTCATGTCCCCATTATGGCCTCCTTATATCCCGCTTAAGTATACTCCTACTGGCTTTAGACTCACTGGACATTGACTTTAAATCTGGAATTAAGAAGCTAATGATGATGACAAAGACATTTTCGATTTTTGGAAAAAACCCACCTGGTTCGCTGATGTTCTTGAAGTCAGTAAACTGCCACCCTCACCTGTCATTGGTTACACGTGACTCCAGATCGACAATAATGTGTATGACTCTTAACTGCCCTCTAGGCAATTAGTGTTCGGCAATAAATGCAGGCCCAACCAGCGATACTCTCATCCCGTGAATGAATACTGAAAACCCTCGATTCCTCCTCTCTCTACCTGAAATATGTTTCCCTCTTATCCATGACCAGACCCTCAATTTCTCCAGTCCTCCAGCATTCCTTACACTTACCAGCCTTACCCTTCACCCTAACAGGGACATACTGTGTCTGAGCTCTTGACATCTCATTTTTGAAGGCTTCAATCTTCACAGTTGGCCCGTTATTTGCGAATATCTGTCCAAATCCAGTTTGGAAGTTCTTTCTAATATCATCAAAATTGGCCTTACTCCAATCTCCTTTTCCATCTCTATTTTAAAACTAACGGAATTATGATTATTTGTCCAAAGGTGCGTCCTAACTGATATCTCAGTCACCTGACCTGCCTTATTTCCCAAGCGTAGTTCATGTTTAGCTCGTTCTCTGTGATGGAGAGTATTGGATAAGCAAATGCAGCTTTGTTACTGTTCGTGGGGTCAGCAGTTTATTCGACTCATTGGATTGAATCGAACAATAATCCGTCTCCTAGCCATTTTCACTGAGTGCGACAGAGGGATCGACTGCACAAAGCCGAGCTAGTTTTTTCCTGGTGCTATCTTATAAAACTTTTCTCATTAATCCCCACCCCATGGTGTCCTTCTCATTCAATGCCAGCCCTATTCTCCCACCCATCATGTCTGGAGGTATTCACCATCGCCCAGATACCCCTGGATATTCCGTGATCCCTGGCACCATTGCCATCTTTAAAAGGCCAATAGGCACAAGGTTGAGCTTTCTCAGTTTGGAGCTGCCCTGCACAGTTTACCCCGAGTATTGCAGATAATGGGAAATTACAAGACGGTTTGTCGACAGGGGAACGGAGGTCCTACTGGATGGTCTAGTACAGAGGGGGGCCTTGCTCTTTCCAGAGGCAGGCCACACCACCAGACCCACCGAGCATGGTCTGAGCTCCCCACCCAGCTCAGTGCAGTATCTGCGGTCTGAAGAAATAACCAGCAATACAGGACAAGCATCCAAAACCTTCCCCGCTCTGTCAGGGACAGTGTCACTCTATTCTCTCTGCTCCCTCACACTCACTGTATATCTGTTATAGCACCGACCCCGAACAAGGCTCATGGTCCACCACTCTCACTGCTGCATGCAGCACCTTCCCCCGTCTCTCTCTCTCTCTCTCTCTCTCTCACACACACACACACCCTCTCTCTCCCCCCACTATCCACCCCCCCCGACACTAATAACACTACATGGATACAACACTATGGATTGACTCTCTCCGGGCACCTCACCATATCTCCCCCTACCTACACCAGCACTAACAACAGTGCCACCCACTCCTACCCTCGCTCCCTCCCCTTCTCCCATTCTAGGAGAAACAGCCTGGAATTGGACAGAAAGGGCCAAGCCGTGTGGTGGAGTGCCCGATGTCCATTCCCTCACCCCCCTGCCCCCGCCATGTGGGGAGGACCCTGGTAGGATCCGGAGAGGACCGGGATGCCTCGTGTGGAGATTCTGAAACATCTACGTCCCACCGATCGAGTAAGGAGCAATGTTCAGTGAAGGGAAATTCTCTCCTTAAACCCACTAGCAGCTCCTTTTCCCACCGGCACAACTTGGAAGCCATGGCCCTGATGCCATCTCCCTTTTGTGTTGAGCTGTTACAAATAGAATCCCCACAGTTTCGGTGGGCATGAGGGTGGACTCACAACACACCATCTCCACCACCTCCCAGGAAGCGGTCACGGTGACTCCTTCCTCCTGTAAACAGCTCAGATACTGACACTAATTTGTGAGATTTTCCGCTACCTCCACTTGTCCTGACTTCTTCGATAATCTGTGCTCATACATCCAGCACCCTCTGCTTTTGCACCTCCTTTATAACAGTATAGCCTGTTTAATGTTACCTTTCAATGTCCTTCCTACCAAAGAGCATCACCTCACACTGTTCTGCTTTGATCAGCATTTGCCATACGCCTGAACACTACACCAAAATATAACTTTCCTGTTGGACTTCCATGCTGTCCTCAACAAACTTTACAATTCTTCCAAGTTTGATATCTGCAAAGATTGAAATTGTCCTACAGTCACACTCCACACAGAAATACTGACACACACCAGACAGATCGACTGAAATATTGACAAGGTTACCATGGAGCGAGAGAAATACTGACACTCTCCATGTCTGTCGTGTCAATGAACAGCAAGTGCCTCTATGTGTGTATATTCGTGTGTGTATCTGTGTATGGCGAATCTGGCAGTCTCTGTGGTGTTTCAAGTGATGTAATGTCCCCCGACACGAGTTCTGAGTAAGGGTCACTCGATCCAAAACGTCAAATTTCATTTCTGTCCAAAGATGCTTCCAGAGCTGCTGAGCTTTCTCTTGTTGTCAATCTCTGTTGCACTCCAAACCCCATCCCCCACTTCCCACCTCCCACCTCCGATGTCACTGTAATCATGGTGGTAAAGTGTGTAAACCATCAGGGATTCAGTTTGGGAGGGAGAGAGAGGGCAGTAGTTCACAGCACAATCCAATCTAAACTTTGATTGCACACACACACACACACACACACACACACACAGTTGGTGTGGACAGGATTGTCATTGGACTGAAGCCCTCAGAGTGGAACAGTTTAATGTGCACAAATGTCTGCTCTCCTTCTCTAATGCGGAAACGTTTTGTCACTGGGTATTATTTTCAATGCACAGTATACTCATTAAAGCATATTTCCATTGCAATTAGATCCAAGCAAATCCGAGTAGCCATATTGCAAGGCGATGAGATTAATTTTAATGCACTTCCTGTAACTTGCAATTTTTAATGTCTTACTCTTACAAGTAACCTTACATGTGAGAAAGGATTGAAAAGACCTAAACCAGACTAGCAGAGTGTGGGATTGATCACTTTAAAGAAAAGAGGGAAAGGGAGAGGAAGGGAGAGCGGTTTTGACCCCGTTTCAGTGATTCACACCAAAAACAACAAGAGTTCCAATTCCACAGAGATGCAGAGACAGAGATCCACACACTAATGCAGGAACACATCTAACAAGCACAGAGAGATAGACATGCACACAATGGTACACAGCAACATATGTAGACACACGGGAATAGACAAACACAACAGAAACATGCAGATACATACTTGGATATGTAAATACACATAGACTCATCGAGTTATACAGGGTATTTGCAAACAGACCTATCGGCCCATACAGTCCATGCTGACAATAATTCCAAACTAAACCAGTCCCATCTGCATGCGCTTGGTCCAGATTTATCCAAACATTCGCTTATTCTTGTACTTAATCAAGTGCATTTTAAATGCTGTAACTTTACCAATAATCCATCACTTCCTCAGGAAGTTCACTCTCTACATGAACCACATGCTGTGTAAAAAAACAACCTCACGGGACCTGATCATGTGAACCCAATAACTCTGTAGGAAGAGTACGAATTGATTGCAGGGACCCTTGCTGAGATGTTTTTATCATGAATAGCCACAGGTGAAATGCTGGAATTCATGAGTTTGACTAAAGTTGTGCTATTAAACAAAATGGAAAGGAAGAGCTCGGGAACTATAGATTGGTGAACCTGATATCAGTGGTAGGCAAGTTTTTGGAGGGAATCATGAGGTAGAGGATTTACATGTATTTGGAAAGATACATTAGGGATAGAACAATGTGAGGACTGTAAATGCTGGAGATGAGAGTCTAGATTAGAGTGGTGCTGGAAAAGCACAGCAGGTCAGGCAGCATCTGAGGAGCAGGAAAATAGATGTATTGGGCAAAAGCGCTTTATCAGGATAGGCAAATTGGATTGTGCCTGGAAAATCATGTCTCACTAACTTGATTATTTTTTGTTTAGAAGTAACGGAGAGGATTGATGAGGGCTGAACGCTGGATGTGATCTATACAGACTTCAATTAGGCATTCGACAAGGTTCTGCATGGGAGACTGGTTCGCAAGGTTAGGTTACGTGGAATACAGGGGGAATTAGCCAGTTGGATACAGAATTGGCTTAAAAGTAGAGGACAGAGGGTTGTGGTGGAGGGCTGCTTTTCAGACTGGAGGCCTGTGACCAGTGGAGTGCCACAAGGATCGGTGCTGGTTCTGCGACTTTTCATCATGTATATAAATGGTTTGCATATGAACATCGGAGATATAGTTCGTAAGTTTGCAGATGACACCAAAATTGGAGGTATAATGGCCAACAAATAAGATTACCTCAGATTACGACAGGATCTTGATCAGATGAGCCAATGGACCGAGGAGTGGCCGACAGAGTTTAATTTAGATAAATGTGAGATGCTGCATATGGGAAAGGCAAATCAGGGCAGGACTTATACACTTAATGGTCAAGTCATGGGGAGTGGTGCTAATAACAACGTGACCTCAGAGTATAGGTTTATAGTTCCTTGAATGTGGATTTGCAGGTAGATAGAATAGTGAAGAAAGTATTGGCATGTTATTGGTCAGTGCATTGTGTATATGAGTTAGGAGAATGGGTTACATCTGTACAGGACAAAGGTTAGACCACTTTTAGAATACTGTATGCAATTCTATTCTACCTGCTGTAGGAAGGATGTTGTGAAACCTGAAAGGGATCAGAAAGGGTTGACAACAATGTTGCCAGGACTGGAGTGTTTGAGCTACAGGTAGAGGCTGAAAAGGCTATGGCTGTTTTCACTGGAGCATCCGAGGATGAGGATTGACTTTAGAGGTTATTAAAATCCTGGGTGCAATGGTTAGAGTGAATAGCCAAGGTCTTTTCCCTCGGGTAATGCAGCCGAAAACTAGACGGCAAAGGTTTAAGGTGAGATGGGAAAGACATAAAAGGGATCCAATGGGCAACATTTTCATGTAGCGGGTGGTTGTGTGTAATGAGCTTCCAGAGGAAGGTGTGGAGGCTGGCACAATTACAACATTTACAAGGCATCTGGATGGGCAGATGAATGGGAAGGGTTTAGGTAGAAATGGGCCAAATGCTGGCAAAGGGACGAGATTAATTTTGGCTATCTAGTCTGCATGGACGCGTTGGACCAAAGGGACTGTTTCCATGCTATACAGCTCTATGACGCTATGTGTTTTTAGAAAAGTGCTCCTCTTATCTAAAAACAATCCCCCACTCGAGGTAAAAGACGCCTACAATTCAACATTATCGATACCTCTCATGATATTATAAATCTCTATAATGTCACCTCTCAGCCTCCTACGTTCCAGTAGATAATGTCCAAGTCTATTGAGCTTGTCCTTATAACTCAAAGACTCCATTCCCAGCAACATCCTGATAAGTCTCTTCTGAACGCTCTCGAACTTGATAATATCCTTTATAAAACAGGGCGACCAGAACTGCACACAGTCCTCCAAGACATGCCTCACGAATGTCCTGTGCAACCTGAACATACCATCCCAAATCCTGCACTCAAAGGATTGTCCACTGCTACTTGTCATGTATATAAATGATTTGGATGTGAACATGTGAGATATAGTTAGTAAATTTGCAGGTGACACCAAAATTGGAAATGTAGTGGACAATGAAGAAGGTTACCTCAGAATAAAATGGTATCTTGATCAGATGGGCCAATGGATTGAGGAGTGGCAGATGGAGAGATATTTAGATAAATGTGAGGTGCTTCATTTTGGAAAGCAAATCAGAGCAGGACGCATACACTCAATGGTAAAGTCCCGGAGAATGTTGCTGAACAAAGAGACCTTGGAGTACAGGTTCGTAGTTCCTTGAAAGTAGAGTCGCAGGTAGATACGATAGTGAAGGTGTTTGGTATGCTTTCCTTTATTGTTCAGACCACTGAGGACAAGAGTTGGGAGGTCATGTTGTGGCTGCAAAGAACATTGGCTAGGCCACTTTTGGAATATTGCGTGCAATTCTGGTCTCATTCCCATTGGAAAGATGTGAAACTTATAAGAGTTCACAAAAGATTTACAAGGATGTTGCCAAGGCTGGAGGATTTGAGCTGTAGGGAGAGCCGAAATAGGCTGGGGCAGTTTTCTCTGTGGGTGAATTATAGAGGTTCATAAAATCATGAGAGGCATGCAAAGGGTAAATAGACAATGTCTTTTCCTTAGGTTGGGCGAGTCTACAACTGGAAGGCAAAGGTTTAGGGTGAGCGGGGAAAGATTTAAAAGTGACCTCAGTGGCAATTTTGTTTTTGCACAGAGGGTGGTGCGCGTATGGAATGAGTTGCCAGATGAAGTTGTGGAGGCTGGTCAAATTAAAGTATTTAAAAGACGTCCGGATCAGTATATGAATAGGAAGGGATATGGGCAACGTGTTGGCAAATTTAACGAGATTAGGTTAAGCCAACTGGTCGGCATGAACGAGTTGGACCAGAGGGTCTCTTTCCACGCAGTACCCCTCTATGACTCTATGTCTCTATTATGAAGGCCTGCAAGCGAAACACCTTCATAACTACCCTGCCCACACATGATACAAACTTCAAAGAATTATGCCTGAAACCATAAGTCGTTCTGTTCTACAACACTACTATTGGCTCGACTTTTCATTGTATATGTGTTTTCTTTGTTTGTTTTACCAAAGTACAATACCTTGCATTTAGCAACATTATACTCCATCTGCCATTCTTTAGCTAGTGAGTGATCGTACTGGGGAAGAAAGGCTGGAAAGTAATCAGCTGCCTGTATCATTTAATAGTTTTAGGAAGAGGGCAGTCACACGTTAGAGGTGGGAAACAGTGATCGGTGTTTGAGGCCAGAAAGTATGTGCTTTCTTTGTCTCAGATGTTCAGTGTTGATATCTATTCGAGTTCCTTCATAGTGCAGTGTGTGTCTGCATGACTTCATTCCCTCACATTGCAGACTACCGATAATATTCATTTATGCTGGAAATAATAGCCAAGTATTTAATGATGTTCATATTTTATCTCGAAACTAGAGCACATAAACTCGACATCCTACAATTGAGGCAAGTACCTTGTATTTTTTAAACAATGTTATTATTCTCACTGTGTTATTCAGTAAAGTGAACCAGATTTCAATGAATCTATACCAAACTGAAAGCTGGCACTTAAAATTAAACATTTAGGTACTGTTTAGGTCTTGTGTAGTCAGTAGTGTTCCTACCTCTGATGCAGAGCTCTGGATTCTATTCCAATTCCTGAATTTGTCTGAACATGTCCCTAGCTCGAGACCAGACAGTCTGGATTCAGGTGCAGAGGTGTGTCACAGCATGTCAGAACAGGCTGCTGAACAAACACACAGGAGAATAGTGTTCGAAGTTTAGGGACTATTGTGGAGTGGTGGTAGTGTCCCTACCTCTGGGCTGCAAAGCTCGAGGTTCAAATCCTACCAGAGGTGTTTTATAATATGTTTGAACACGTTGACTAAAATGAGTTTAAAATTGTGATTTGATCGAGATGGAAGAGGTTTCAGTATTCAATTTCAGAATTTAATCTCCGGATGACTGAAACCACAGGCCCTGGTTTGGAGTCACATTTGCACCTTCTAGAGGTTTATAAATTCATGAAGGGCATGGATAGCGCGAGTAGTCAAGATCTTTTCACCACGTTTGGAAGTCCAGAATTAGAAGGCATATATTTAATGTGAGAGGGGAAAGATTTTAAAGGGAGCTCAGTGGCAACTTTTTCACTCAGAAATTGGAGCGTGTATATGATAAAATGCCGGAGGAAGTGGTGGAGGTTGGTATAATTACAACATTTAAAAGGCACCCAGATGAGTATATTAATAGGAAGGATTTAGCAGGATATGGGCAAATTGCTGACACATAGATCAGATTTCCTGCAGTGTAGAAACAGGCCTTTTTGCCCAACAAGTCAACACCAACCCTCTGAAGAGTTACCTACCCAGAACCATTTAACCTTGACTAATGCATCTGACACTATGTTCAATTTAGCATGGCCAATTCACCCAATCTGCACATCTTTGGACTGTGGGAGGAAACCAAATCAGACACTGGGATAAAGTGCAAACTCTACACAGTCAGTCACCCTGGTAATATGAGGCAGCAGTGCTAACCACTGAGCCACCGCACCGACCCAAATAGGACACGATTAATTTAGGAAATCAGGTTGCATGGACGAGTTCGTCAAAAGTGTTTGCTTCAGCGCTGTACAACTCTAGGATTCGTTAAGACATTGGATCAAGGTACCTATGTAATCTTCACTGTCCACGATATAGCCAATCTTCGTTTCATCTTTCTAACCACACCTTCCATAATTATCATCTGAATCATTTCTATAACTAACAAACAATAATGGATTGAGCATAAGTCCCTGTGGAACACCACTGTGCAGAGTGTCACAAAGCTTGTCCCTTTTCTCTGAAAGTTTCCTTTTCTCACAGATACTGTATTATTGATTTTTTTTTCAGAGGTATCGTAAGTAGCTCTAAGCTCCAAGGTGACTGGTTTGGTCCAGAGATTAAACGGTGTTGTGATCAAAGGTGTAATGAAAGGGGAGTGGTCAGCTGTCTCGGTGAGCTGTTCAGTCCAGATGGAGTTCAGCTGTGTGGACAATCTCTTTCTCTCTCCCTCTCTCTCTCTCCTTGTGCCCTTCTAACTTCAACCGGTTAGCAGATGTTCGACCTTTCCAGTTTTTAATGGGGGTTTGCTTATTGGGACTGGTGTGTACGTTCAGAACAGCTAATTAAGTCTAGTTTGAATAGACTGAGTTGTTCTTTATTCTGTTCTTTGTGTTTCATTGTATAATTTTGTGAATTACATTTTGTCTATATTAAAACATGATAGTCAACCTAGCTAGGTTACTCTGGGTAATTTTCACTGTGCAATTATTGAAACAAATTGCATTCTTAAGCAGGTCTCTCCTGCCTGCTTAAGAACGTTTTGAGTTGGCCTAGAACAAAACATCAGGCCTCCAGTCTGAAAAATAGCCGTCCTCAATAATGCTGTCTCCTGCTATTAGGCAAACACACACACAGGTACACAGAACCACACGCACACACACACACAGATACAGACACATACACAGAGACACACACAGGCAGACAGACACACGTACACAGATATATTTCATAATATGATTCAATATAATGATTGAATAACGACCTTTTCTGGATAATGACTCCTTGATCAACAAACATACTGCAAATATTTAAAACGTGAAGAGACATGCGTGGAGAAAGAGCTGAAGGTGATTTTTCAGCAGATGGTGACGTTTCCCATGTGCACTGCCTTAAATCCCGGGAAAATAGATGTTGAGCTGGTTTCATGTTATGCAGTTTGTTGCAAACTCGCAAAGGTCATTGTAATAATCAAACAAAAGATTGGTCGCATAGGACCGTCTGAATATTGTATTCAATTTCAGTCTGAGCATCTTTCAGATGAAATGGTGTGCTGTTGAAAAACACAAAAAAAGACAGAGTAAAGTTTTTGGAGGAGATAAGAAAGCATGAAGTACACCTGACATCATGTGAATGTGGTCAAATCTTTAAAGTAGGTGTTGCGTCTCCAAGTGACGATTCAATTGCTACTCATTTGGATGTAACTTCTGTCTGCAGTTATGTTAGGACATCAGCCCCATTTTCAATGCTTCACCTTGAATAATACGCTGCACCTTTCAAGTCCATGAACTCAATCTTATTCAGTTGTGCGTGTTCGTGAAATGCCTTTGTGACTGAAAAAAAAACAAATTCGAAATTAATCCACACCCATACTTTTCCTTTCTTTCAATGATAAATTCCCTCCTTGTATGTCAGTTCGTGCGTCTTTTAAAACACTCTGAGATCAGAAATCTACGTTTTATTTTCGGAAATTCATCCAGGATTTCAATAACTTTATTGAATGGAAGAAACTCTCATCCAATCTTTCCTTAATCATTCACTAGTGGTTTTGAAGCCCTAACTGAATTGGTAGGTTCACTCGAAAGAGGGACCTTCCCCAATTTAGTCACTTCAAACCTCACATTATGTGAAAATCTCTTTTGTTTCCGTTTAAGCTTGCGTGTTTCTGGTGCAGCAATTCCACATCTCGTGAATAAACTCCTTCATTCTCTATCATACCGATGAAACCATTTATATCCTTGCTGATGATTTTATGTCTCAGTAAACCCCGTCCCCGGGATTCCTAATATCTTGCTATCCAGGAAGCAGCGTTTGTGCCCTTTATAAACTCTTCACATGTCTTTGGTGGAGAACGAGGTCAAGGATTACACTGAGGGTGACCGATTTCACAGTTACACGATGAACTCTTTGCTTTTTAAATACGATTACACTAAATCTCCATGACCTGAGTGAGTCTCAGCTATTTCTAAAGGTAACTGAAGTTCAAATACATCATAGTAGGACTATAGATATTCCAGTGCAGACTAGTTCTGGACAGTAAATATCATTACCAAAGGCCACCATAGATCTGAGTTCAATACTTTTCACACAGTAATTATCGTAACTATTGTGTATCGTATTTCTGTGCTCTTGCCCACTTTGTCCATCACTACATGTGTCCTTGTATTGAGTTCTACTGAATGATTAATTTGTGAATGGAGACTTTCCCTTCACCTCTTATTCGAAACTCCATGGATCATTGAATAATTGTCCTCATATGCTTGCAGAGGACAGTCCTGCCATTACAGGGATGAATCAGTGAACTTTCCCCCGTATCCTCGAAGGCAATGATTTCCTTCTACAGTTTAGGAGATCATTACAGCACTAAATCCCATGTGTGTGTTCATTAAAACTAAAACAGTTGCAGAAAGACTAAGATTTTCAGACTAAGATTTTGCAATCTGCTTGCATTGCTTGTACCAAAAGTGACATTCCACATTGTGCTATGTTTGTGAATGATAGCATTTTCTGAATCTTCAGCAATGATATTTAAATTTTGTCAGAACACTATCATTCACTGTTCTCTCTTTCCCTTCCGGTTCCCCATTTAATATCCTGTATTTTCTCAGTTTATCTTACTTTTTCAACAATTCAAACAATCTCGCTCCTGATTATCAATCTGAGAGAGTACCATAAACATGTCAATTTATATGCAATGCAGAAGTAGGGCGCGGTGACCAAGTGGAAAGGCATTGGTCACATGAACTAAGTAGCAGTAGCGGGGTGGTGGTGTTTATCCCATCCCCGCGGACTGAGCTGTCTCCATTGGTAGATCATCACACATTAACAGTGAAGATCTTTTGATGTCATCCTCGAAGGTGCATGCTACAAAAAGCTGAAGACTGCGGGAAACTGTTGTGGTCAGCGCTAACACAGAGGCCTAGGGGAAACTGGTGGACCCATAAACCAGAAATTAATAGATTAAAAGATTATTCTTTTTCAAAGAATCCGATTGAGACCATCATCTTAACACCTCCTGGGGAGAACATGGACGTGGATGAGCGGACATTCTCAACTGGCTCCAGCATTTACAATCTTGGTCCGTGTGACAACAAAAGCAGAAACCTGGAATTGTTTATCTTGCTTCTGAAAAACCGGTTAGTAAATTTTGAAGAGCTTAGATATTTCTTCCTGGTCTTCATGAAATAAGCAAGAGCAGAGGAGGGTTCCCTGAGTATGGTCTGGTTTTGGGTTATGGGCCCAGGGCCCTCCACTGTGATATTCTGCTCACATGATCTGAAAACACACAAATAAATGACTCAGTGACAAGATCTGCTGAATCGGATTCGGTGAAGAACAGGAGTCGATTGAATGAAAAGAGCCATAAGTGTGGGAATGGAGCAAATTATTTTCCAGACTCGAGGAGAGTGCATAGTGCTGTTTCCAGGTGTCAATATCTGTACAAGTACACTGAATCAGCCTTGGGTGTTATTGTACTGCATCTTTTTTATATTGGTGCAAAAGCACGAAACTTTTGTAGAGGGGGACAACTTCAAAATCCTCAATGAGGCAAAACACACAAATGTGGTAAACAACAGAGTAACCACACAAACTGGTGTTACATCATGTGGTAAGCTTTCCTGCTCAAATTTCGCTCAAAATCGCATTTCTGAGTATCAGATTCGAACATTGAATGGTGTATGTCAATACAAACTGCTCTGATCTCACAACTTCAGCATTTCACACGCCCCCTTATGTACGTCTGCCAATTGTAATTGATCACTCACTGTGTTACTTCTACACACGAAGAGAAGAAATTACTTTAAGAACAACAGCCATGTATGTGACTGGGATTTGACACCTGCGACTCCACTTTCAAGGAGCTCAGAACCTGGACCTTACCATTAAGTGTATAAGTCCTGCTAAGGTTTGCTTTCTCAAAATGCAGCACCTCGCATTAATCTGAATTAAACTCCATCACTTTTCTTTAATCATGTTTAGTTAGCTTATCAGAATGTCCAACTGTGTTAGTCAGAATTACCTCACTCCAGCTATACAATAAACCAATTGTGTTAGTTCCCGTTGTTGTTCTACTTCTGTCACAATGTATTTAAACTAATTCTACTTAATAATATTCGACTGTCACTATTAGGTATTCTACTGCCACCTGTGCTACAATGATCTTCCATCCCAGACTAACCTGTCATGATAAGATATTCAGCTACCCCATCTGTCACAATGATTTCCTATCCAAAGCTGACTCAACTAACCGCTGATTATGTATATAATGTCATATCCTGCTACAAGCGTCTCAAGCAGGCTGACTCTACTATCAATTAATTAATTAAAGTCATGCCCTTCCTATTTATTGTCACGACTTGTCCCAACCTACCATGATGATATTTAGTAGGGAGTCTGAATTGACTAATTGTTATTATCTCAGCCTGCCATTGTAACCTTTCAGCCTCAGTCTGACTCTGCTAATTGGTGTAGGAGCATTCCACTATTCCTATCCCATCCTGCCACAGCGGCCCCATCCTGCCCCAGTGACCTTTTGACGCGTGTATCATTCCGCAGACCCCTTGTAACAGATTTCACGTAGTTTCCGTGCCTTTACCCTTCCCGTGTTTTCATGCTCTGTATTTTCTGTACGGTGTTCGGATATTTCATCAGACATCTGTTTATCTTCACCCCATTTTCCAGTACGGGTCCTTATCCATGTGTGCTCTAGCTTCTCAAGTATTTGGCTAAATACTCATGAAATATTTTCATGACACAAAGTTTTACCACACGTTCAAACAGTGAGTTCCAATTATACAATACTCTCAGAGTGAAAACGTTCTTCCTATATCTCCTCTGAGCACCCTCTCCCTTGCGTTTAACGGAGATCCCTGGTTGTTAACTCTTCCCATAAGAAGTTTGTTCCTATCACACATACCGATCCCCTTAATGTGCCCCTTAATCACTTCCTCACTCGCCTTCTCCGCTCCCAGATAAAGAGCCTGAGCAGAGCTCGTCTATCTTCGCCATGGCGATGGTGTCGTGCCGGAAAAGTATAGCAGGTCAGGCAGCATCCGAGGAGCAGGAGAATCGACGTTTCTGGCATAAATCTTTAATCAGGAACGAGTCTTGTGGGTGGGGACTGAGAGATAAATGGGACGGGGTTGGGGTTGGATGCAAGGTAGCTGGGAAAGCGAAGGGTGGATGGAGCCGTGGAGAAGGTGATAAGTCAGAGGGGGAGAGATGAAGTTGGCAGACTAGTGAACAAAGAAGAACAAAGAACACAGAAAATTTACAGCCCAGGAACAGGCCCTTCGGACGTCGAAGGCTGAGTTGATCCAAATCCAATGTCTAAACCTATCACCCAATTGCTAAGCATCTGTATCCTTCTGCACCCCGCCTACGCATGCATCTGTGCAGACGCACCTGAAATGAATCTACTGAGATTGCCTCTACTACCTCTTCTGGCAACACGTTCCAGGCAGCTACCACCCTCAGTGTAAAATGCTTCCAACGTCTATCTCTCTTAAACATTTCACCTTTCACCTAGAACGCGTGACCTCTCAGTGTTGAATCCCTCACCTTGGGGAAAAACTTACCTCTATCCATCCTGACTATACCCTTCATGATTCTGTAGACGTCGATCAGGTCCCCCTCAATCTCTTTTTTTAAATGAAAACAAACGTAACCAACTCAACCTCTCTTCTGAGCTAGCATCTTCCATATCAGGCAACATCCTCATAAACCTTCTCTGCACCCTCTCCTAAACGTCCATATCGTTTTGGTAATTTGGTGACAAGAACTGTACACAGCATTCTAAATGCGGTTGAACTAAAATCTTGTATTTTTTAGCATGACCTGTCAGCTCTTACAATCAATGCCCCGTCCGGTGAAAGCAAGCATGCCATTTGCCTTCTTGTCCACTCGATCCAGCTGTGCAGCCACTTTCAGGGTACAAAGAACCTGAACTCCCAGATCTCTCTGCTCATCAACTTTACCCAAGGCTCTTCCGTTTACAGTATGCTTGTCTCTAGATTTACACTTCCCAAAATGCATCACCTCACATTTGCCTGGATTCAACTCCATCTGCCACTTCTCCGCTCAACTCTCCTGTCTATCTATATTCTCCTTCAGTCTTTGACAGTCCCTATGCTTTCTGCTACTCCACCAATCTTCGTGTCATCTGCAAATGTAATGGCGATATTTGGACTAGCAACCCTTGGAGACTGGAACATTGCAACTGCTGGTAATTAAATTCGATGAATAAAATCTGGAATATAAACCCGCTCAGAGGAAGAGTGACAAAAAGTTTTAATTTGCTGAAAACCCATTCATTCATGTCCCTTCAAAAGGGAAATCTGCCTTCCTTAAAGAGACCCGCCAACATATAACTCCAGACCCACAATAGTACGGTTCACCCCTAAATTCCCTCTGACTCAGTTCAAGGAGAGTTAAGGATGAACAACAAATGCTGTTCAGACTATGATGGCCACACTCCTGGGGAGAACAAGGAAGGATAAAAAAGATACATGGATGACGGAGAAAATTGGGAGTCGTCTCAGCATGGTCTCAAATTCAGCTGATTATCCAAACTAAATAGACACAAGGATACCCACGCCTCCATGAAGTCAGGTCCATGGGGGCGGGGTCTGTAGGAAGGGATTCAATTACCCGCTGAAATGTCAACTCACTTCCCCAGTCGCAATGTGGACAGTTCCTTCACCACTCCCACATGAGAGAAAGAATCATTCAGGAGAGCAACGTGCTGAATTGCCATCAGGATTACAAATGATAGCAAGAGAACGATTCTGCTGTTATTGCAGGTGTTCATCCCATCCAGCAATGGACTGGATGGCTGATTCCAGTGGAGTACCACTGTTTCCTGATGTAGATCAATAATTCAAACTTAGTTGTAGGAGTCATGTTTAGAAGTTTACACACGATGCAACAATTGGTCGTGTAGGTGACTGTGATGAATAATACCAGGGACGCAGGGATGTATCAATCAGGTGGAAAGGAAAAAACGGAGAATAGAATTGAATCCAGACCAGTAAGTGGTAATGAATTTGTGGAGTGGAAACAATAACAGTGAAGATTCTGAGTGGTGAACAGGAACAAAGATCTTGGAGTAGATATTCACTGATCTCTGAAGATTGTTGGACAGGGAGATCAGTTGTACGAGAGGTTCTTTGTTGACCACAGTCTGAGAATGATATTCGATCTTTAGCAACCGCCAGTTTAGGAAACACCAAAAGGAATGAGCACAAGTCTGGTCATTGCAATAATCAACATATTTTGACATTGTAATATAAAAGGCGGAGGGCTCAAGTATAACTCTTTGCCCATCAAGACCGCTTCACCACTCAATGAATTTACCACTGCTTCCTCTCCAAGTCATGCTGGTACGTGCCTTGGAGGGTAATTCATAAATGGTGACGTTTCAGTGCATCTTCACCCTTATCCTTATAGTTGGCACAGTCTTTGAGCTTTGAAGGTTCTGTCAACAAAGCCTGGTTGACTTACTTCAGTGAATCTTCTCGGTGGCGTACTCTGCTGCAATTGTGCCTCAGCAGTTAAGGGAATAAATATTCATGCGTTTTACAATGTACAGTTAAGTGACTGTATTGTCGTGAAGGGTGTCCTGGTCCTTCAGTGATATTGCAGCAGCACCCACCGAGGCACATGGAGAGAGTCCTGTTAAACATCTAACGTGTGCGTTGCAGACGATGTAGGCTTCACGGAAACAAGAGTTGAGTTAATAATCAAACAAAAACGACCGACAGACATGTTTTTGTCAACAATTCTTTTATATTGGTGGTCAGGTTCCAATTCTGCTAAATACTAGCTCTCAGGACGATTACACATAGGAATTCAGTTACAATGAAGCCATTGAATGTCAATTGAATATGATTAGGTTATCATTTGTCAGAGTTATCATTGCTGTATTTGGTCCTTCTGTGGATCAATCCGATTACAATCGCTTTCTGATTTCAATTCCAATTCCCATCTGCACTGATATTTCAACCCGTTTCCTCACATAAATGTCTCCACATGCCTTCATTATATGTAAGGACGCTGCAGAGGACAGCACAGATTTACAAGGATGTTGCCAACTCTGTATAAAATGGAGCTTCGTGAAATGATTGGTTAGGCTGGGAGTATTCTCCTCGAAACAAAGGAGGTGGAGGGGAACTCTATAATTACATAATAACATTTATAAACGTTCAATATTCGTGGAATCTTGACAGGGTCGATACGGGCAGGTGGTTTGCCCTAGGCTGTGAGGAGAGCACCAGAGGACATAATCTCAGAATTACATATTGCCCATTTAATTCAGAATTGAGGAGTACTTTCTTTGCTCAGGGGCCAAACAATCTGTGCCATCTGTGCTGTTGGGTATTTCCAAACTGTGCTAGATAGTTAATCAGAAAGATGATGAAAATTTGTCGAGTTAAGTGAGCAGAAAGGAGTTACAGATTATTGGGGCGGCACGGTGGGATTGCTGAAGAAAGTTGGTAGACCTTAGACAGTTGGCAAGTCAGTGATCACGCTGGATGATGGATCGTTGTATGATTCACACACAGCAGAAATTTGTGAAAGAATGAAAGGTTCGTTTCAGTGGAGAAGTTTTCTGCGATTCCAATTCCGAGTGACTGTTTGAAATACTGATCAGATATTTGTGTGAATTGTCAGGTTAAAATACTCATGAACAACCCCACTGGATAAACTTGTGCTCCCGTTCTCTTGTTATTTGTTTCTCTTTCTTTCGATGCAAATTCATAGAAAGACAAAATGGAATGTGGGGCAGCAAAAAAATGCGTTCCTTCTCATTACACGAATTTAATGTACAATTGAATAGAATGTCTGCTCTCACTCTTCATTTCGACTTTAATGTGGTGTCGATTATTCCTGAATCTCCCGTGCAGTGAAGGGCAAGAACAAGATTCTCGATCCAGTGTATTCCAGAGGTGTGAGATGCAAAGAAAATCTGCTGGAGCGGTTTGTGAAGTTAGCAACCAGAGTATGACTCGAACTCGTGAATGTGGAGCACAGCGGTATAATAACACAACACCATAATCGTTCAGTCTCCTCTGCACATGTTGTGGAGGGGTGACATGTGACCTCATCAGGGTACATGTGGTGAAAGTAAAGGATGAGAAATTTGCAGAGCGGATTCAAATCCACACCATTGTGTTTCTGCTTGCATCAGAATTATAATAACAGCAAATTCCAATAAATAGCCATGTTCGTCACAATGAATAGCTGTCATTGATACATTCTGATCAGAACTGTGTCAGGATGAATCAGAGAATAAGAATTTTCCGTCATATTCCCACCTACATTTGACGCATAATTTCTTCAGTCACTTTCTCTCTCACGTGAAGAAGGAGTCATGGAGAGGGAAACAAAGGCGATGTTGTGGCTCAATGGCCTTTCTCATATGGCTGAACCTGAATTGGATTCAATCGCTATAAACTCTGTTTTATTCGTTTCATTTTAACTTTGCTGCAACCTCACAATGTTCATTGTAATAATCGGAAGGGAATTAGATTTATCTCATTGGAACGATTGATGTTGTATTCAAATATGCTCCGACTTTATTTCAGCTTAAGGAAAATACTGCTTAGAACATCAGAATGTTAAAATGCAAAAGAAAACCCACCAGTTTTGTTGCTTGTTGCTTTGGCAGATTTCACCGAGTATAAAATGGACCAAACATCATGGTGTTTGTCCTCACAGCTTTAACGCATGTGATTAAAGCAGGAAGTCGATCTCAACTGGTCACTTCTTATTCATTATGTAATATCATCCCTTCACAAGATGAAAAATCCACTCAGTTCCATTTACAATGCTTCAGGTAGAATATTATGCCAAATCTTTGAAAATCCAGAGTCTTTGGAACCGAATCTTATTCATCTGCACACGTTCACAAAATGTCTTTACATTTAAAGTCAACCCACTTAGACATTGTTTCCCCGAAACTTCTGACCGACTACGCCCCACCCCTACACCTTTACCGAGACACACGCTGTCGCCCTCTTGTGAAATTTTTTCCTTGTATGTCAACAAAGGTGCCTTTCCAAATATTTTGGAAAACAGATTCTCGGAGTGATAGCGATTCTGCTCTCATCTTTTCTTTGTCCTTCAAAGGTTTTATCAAAGGGTTTGAATGTCTGACGTCTAGATGTTTACTCACTTGAAATAGCGAATTTTCCACCTACTTACTCTGTCCAAACTTTTCATAACATGAAAACCCCCGATTAGGTCTTTCTTGGTTCAGGGATAACTGTTCTAAATTTTCGAAGACAACAAGTGAATAAAATCTCATCCTCAGTACACCCCGTCAGCATCGACTCTAGTGGCTTTACCCCCAGTAAACACCGTCATTACCCTCTCTGATAGAATGACAGAATCCTACAGTGCAGAAAGGGCATTTCAGTCAATCGAGCCAGTGTCGACTCTCTGAAAAGCATCTCACCAAGACCTAGTTCTCCTCCCTATTCCCGTATATTTCACCAGAAGAAGGGGCAACCCTCCCCATTATGATGTCAAATAAACCTGTGGGACTATAACCTGGCGTCCTGTGACTTATGACCTTGTCCCCGCTTTACTTAATTCACTTAATTTACTGAAATCATTCCCTGGATACGACAGGGCAATTTAACTTGACCAATCAACATAACCCTCAGACCGAACAGCAGTGCGAATTACTGAGCCAATGTTCCATTATAGTGAGGAAAACCTGAATCATTTTTAATGGTTGAATACACTGGTAACTCAGCCACATCAAAGCAAATCAACCCAAATTCAACACTTCAATCCGGAACAAGTCTGCCAACTGTTTTTCTTTTCTTTCCAACACTGTAACAAGGTGCAGTTTGCAGAAGTCACATGTTTGCACTTTCACTGACACTCTGCCTCCCTGAGAGCTGCAGCCCTTTCCCACCTTGATTCAGGCAGCACTGTCCTTCCTGTGACATGCCCCATCGAGAATGGAAGGACAGGTATCAATACCCGCACTTGGGAATGGAGCTACAGTTTTAAAATATTTACACTGTCCCCAGTGGAGACTTGAGCCCTGTGACAGACGTGGACACGAACCACTATACTACCGCGACCAAGAGTCTCAAAGGAGGCCCTTCAACCAATTGTGTCGACACTTGTCAAAAACAACTGCCTAATGAACTGAATCCCATTTCACAATGTTTATCCCACAGTCTTATATGTCATGGCATCACAAGTTCACATCTGAATGTTTATTCAGGTTCTAAGGGTTTCTGCCATTCTGAAAAATGCAGACATTGTATTCCAAATTCCAACCACCCACTGGCTTATAAAGCACTTTTGCACATCTTCTCAAACCATTCTGACTTTCTTCTTAAATCTCTGCCCCCTGCTAATCCTCCATTAATGGCAAACTCGTTCAGTCAACCCTGTCCATACCTAACCCAATCATGTCTCCTCTACATCTCCTTTACACTGCGACAAACACTCCACTCTGTCCTGTCTTTCTTCACAACTGAAACTCTTCATCCCAAACAATGTCCCGGTGAATATCTCCTACGATTTTCTCAGTGTGATCACATCCCTGTGACTTGCAAAACTGCAATCAAAACTCTTGCTTGAGCCTAATGAGCATTTGTTTTAAAATTTCTGGATTAGTATGAGGGCGATTCTGGCTAAGCCGAATTTATTACCCATTCTGAATTGCTCAAAGGGAAATTGAGACTCAACCATATTGTTCTGAGTCTGAAGTCACATGCAGGCCAGACCAAGTAAGGACAGCAGATTCCTTCCTGAAATGACATCAGTGGACTAAATGGTTTTTTATTCAACAATTGTCAATGTATCTATCGTAATCATTCGATTCTTCATTGCAGATATTTGCTGAATCCAAATTTTACAATCATGGCATGGTGGGATTCAAGCCCGAGTACCCAGACTATTACCTCTGGATTATCAGTCCTATGAAATTACCACAAGACCAACACAGAAAACCACAAAAGCTGATCTTTTCCAATAAAATGTCTTTTCACCAAAACTGCTCTGGGTATTTTCCATGAGCCTGACGCTCCAATTGTCTCTGTCCTATATCAGTAAAAGCTGCTACATGGGGATTGATTTCACAACCGCGGTATCCAAATGGATCGATTTGTTTGAAGGTCCCGATGGTGGGATTGGGGCACGTTCACTCAACAACAGTAACCGCAGCAGCAGCACAGACAGAACAGTATGAATGTGAAAGAGAGTGATAGATTGGGCATTGCCTTAGAGAAATGGGGGGAGGGACGGAAAGGAGGTTTAATGATCGTGGGAAGAAGAGAAATCTCCGACAACGAGTGTGTTTCAATCCTGATATATGACACGCAGAGATGTAAGAGAGCGGAATTTGAAGGTAAAATAATTAATTTCTTAGCATGTGTCACAAAAAGGACAACGGAGAGAACACTTAGTGCCGTGATTTGGTTTCAAATCGAGTTTGCTGTGGTCACAATGCAAAATACCGACAACCACGATCACATAACCACAGAACAGGATGTTTGCAAGCAGCAATAAGTATACCAGCAGAGGAAATGTTCGGATGTACAGCTCATGTACAATATCAGTACTCAGGGATCAGTGACAGACATGTGGGAACTGACAATGAGCTGAATCTTTCATATCGATGTCCTCAGAGGCCGTAGAGATCACTTGAATAAGAACGTTGAAAGATGAGATTGATCGATTTCGAAAAAAACATCAAAGACTCAGGGGACAGGACAGGATATTGTTGAAATGCATGCTTCAATAGCATTTCAGCTTAACATCGGCACAGCCGCCCAGATCCAACCGGATATAGGGATGGGAATCAGTGCGCAGAGTTACCAGTGATGCAATAGGTGAGTGTGTGATGGTACAGAGGCTCAAGAAATTCTTCGGTTGATGTGCTCCTGCTCAAAGGAATGGTTGTCCCCGTTTATACTACCATAGCGATTTCCGGTGCATCTTTCTAAGACAGCTGAGTCGCACAAGTGGAGCGTGTTGAGCCCTTAACTTTGGAGTGGTGGGTTTAAAAGATGATTTTGCTATTTTGCTCTGTGTTTCCGACACTGGCGGTGGCAGCTACATTTGCTCGCATCAGCTCAGTATCAGTTTCTTCCACACAGTCAAGACATCAACCAGGAGAAGTTGGTGTTGGGATGATATTTTAAACGAGTCATCCTTGGGGGTTGGGACACGGAAACGGTGATGTTTACGTTCGACAAATACAACTTGAAATGCAAGCCTGACCTCAGGAACAGAGATCATGAATTTAAGCCATACTCTTTATGTTGTACCAAAATGCAATACCTTCCATTTATCCAGATTGAACTCCATGTTACATTTTTCAGTACAACGACTCATTGGATTAAGATCCTTTTGAAACTTAGATAATCTTCATCACTGTCTACAATTCTGGTGTCGCCTGCAAACCTATGAAGCATGCCAGCGGTGAGTTCCACTGTTTTCTCATGTAGATCAATGATTCCTATTTACTTGTAGTGGCCGTGATTTAGCAGTGTGCAGATCATACAACAGTTAGTCACGCAATTAAACATGAGGAAGAAAGCTGCAGACTGCAGGGAGATATTAAACAATTTGAAATAAAAATGGTGAAAGTAATTCATTCCAGAGAAGTGGGTGATCGTGAAGCAAAATTAAACTTCAAACCAGCTGCCCACGCTCCAGTTGTGGCACTCAGCTGTCTCAGCAAGATGCACTGTAGATTGCTGTTATTATAACCGGGAACAGATTTTCCCTTCTGCCCCGCCTTTGACCAGAAGCACTCCCAACCTCGGAATTGCTTGCGCCTCTAAACCATCATAGAAACACCGTGCATTCTCCGGTTGAGTCACTTGAGCCAGCGAGTATCTCTGCGACCTCATTCCCATCTCGATTTCAAGTTGCATCTTCGCGACTGCGTCACTCAGTTCCTCTGATTTTGGGGCTGGGAACTGGGATTATGTGGCAGCAGTGGTTACGGCCTTGTGTGGGGAAACTCGTGAAGTAACCGATGTTAAACTGCATTGCTACTGAAGTATACATTTCAACAAAAGCTTGGTATAAACAATGACTGCAGATGCTGGAAACCAGATTCTGGATGAGTGGTGCTGGAAGAGCACAGTAGTTCAGGCAGCATCCGAGGAACAGTAAAATCGACGTTTCGGGCAAAAGCTCTTCATCAGGAAAACAGGCACAGAGCCTGAAGGGTGGAGAGATAAGTGAGAGGAGGTTGGGGGTGGGGAGAAAGTAGCATAGAGTACAATCGGTAAATGGGGGAGGGGATGAAGGTGATAGGTCGGGGGGGAGGGTGGAATGGATTGGTGGAATAGATGATAGGCAGGTAGGACAACACTGGAGAAGTCATAGGGACAGTGCTGAGCTGGAAGTTTGGAACTATGGTGAGGTGGGAGAAGGGGCAATGAGGAAACTGTTGAAGTCCACATTGATAACCTGGGTTGAAGTGTTCCGAGGCGGAAGATGAGGCATTCTTCCTCCAGGTTTCTGGTGGTGAGGGAGCGGCGGTGAAGGAAGCCCAGGACCTTCATGTCTTCGGCAGAGTGGGAGGGAGATGTGAAATGTTGGGCCACAGGGCTGTGTGGTTGATTGGTGCGGGTGTCCCAGAGATGTTCCTAAAGCGCTCTGCTAGGAGGCGCCCAGTCCCCAAATGTACAGGAGACTGCACCGGGAGCAACGGATACAATAAATAATATTGGTGGATGTGCAGGTAATAAAAGCTGCACTGTCCCCGGAGTCTTTGATGTTTTGGAGAAATCTATTTATCTCAGCCCTCAACACATTAATGATGGAATCAACACAGCCACTGGGGAACCGATGTTAAACAGTCAGACCATTCTGAGTTCCCACATATCTGCTACTGTTCGCGAAGCACTGACAGTATGCATTTGGTGCTCTGCCTAACATTCCTTATAATACTGTACTTAGAGCATGCCCTTGCTGTGTTCGTCTGTGGGGTGCTGTGATCGTATTGTGGTTAGTACTCTGCTTTGTGGCCGCAACAACCTCGGCTCGAATCCGAATAACGGCAGTAATAGTTTTGTGTGTCCCAGTCTTTTGTGAAACGCAAAGCAATCAATTGTTTTAAATTCATGATTTTCTCCAAGGTGATTTTTTTCCTCCAAGTTCTGCTCGCTCACATCTCTGTGTTTCATATGTCAGAATTCAAATCCACCCGTTGCCAGAGGTTTCTTCCCTCCTACGATCAGTAACCGAACTTTCCATCCCATACCCCCATTTCATTAATTTGGAGATGTCGATGTTGGACTATGGAGTACAAAGTTAAAAATGACCCAACACCAGGTTATGGTCTTACAGGTTTAATTGAAGCACTAGCTTTTGGAGCGCTGCTCTTTCATCATGTGTTTGTGGAGTCATTTCCCATTTCACGAAGGCATCGCAGAATCTAATACAGACTCTCCCATTGATACCAATCAGTCTGTGTGGCTGGGGTCACTGTTGCTGGGTGAACGTGCCCCAACCCCACCATCGGGACCTGCAGAACAGTTGATCCATTTCGTTACCACTGTTGTGAGATCAATACTCATGTAGCAGCTTTTACTGATACGGACCAGATATTATTGGGGGGGGGGGGGGGGGGGAGAGTGGAGGTCAAGCTCAGGAAAATGGCACAGAACACTATCGGGGAAAAACGACTTAATTGGATAAGATCAGTTTCACTGCTTTTCTGCAATGGCCGAGCGCTATTACAACTGAACACAGAACTGTTAATTCAGACACCAGGAACCTGGGTTTCACTCTGACCATGCTAGATGGTAGAATTGGGATTCAATAAATATCTGGAATTACGAATCTAATAACTCCTATATATCCATGTTCAATTGATGAAAAAAAATAACAAAACTATCTGACGTCATTTAAGGAATGAAACTGCCATTCTTACCTGCTCGGGCCTCCATGTGACTCCAGACTCACTACAATACGGTTGAGTCTCAATTACCCGCTGTGCAATTTGGTATAGCAATCAATACTGCCGAGCCAGCGACGCCCTCATACTGTAACAGAATAGAAAAAAAAGTTCATTTGGCCCTAGCTAGATTACTGTGTGCAGTTCTGCAATTCAGAGTACTGCATGGATGTGATCGCACTGGGAACGTTGCAGGAGAGATTCACTGGGATATTGTCTGGGCTGAAGAGTTTCAGTTGTGAGGAGAGATTGGGCAAACTGGGGTTGTTTGTCGCTGAGCAGAGGAGATTGGAGAAGACATGACTGTGATGTACTAAATACTGAGGGATATGGATAGGATAGACTGAAAGAAGCGTTTCTTATTGATGGAGCGATTGAACACTGGGGCCAAGAGATTTTGGGAAAAGCAGAAAGGTTTGAGTAGATTTGTGGAAAGGGTCATAGAGGCGGAAATCATTCTAACCTTAAAAAAAATTGAGATGTTGATTTGCGATGCCAAAACATGTAAGATCATGGGCTAAACGATGGAAAACTTGATTCAGGTCGTTAAGCAGTTGTGTTTGACAAGTGCGGCCACAACAGGCTGAAGGACCTCCTTCGACGTTGTTGTCCTCCATAGTATTATGGTTAGTGTCCCCACCTGTCACAGGGCTTAATAATCCGCTGGGGGCATCGTAACGGTTTTGAACCTGTCGCTCTGTTCCCCAGTGAAGGTTATTCATGTCTGGCCTTCCATTCTCGATGGGACATGTCACAGCAGGGACAGTGCTGTCCGAATCATTTGGGGAAGGACTGCAGCTCCTGGGGAGACAGAGTGTCAGTGAAAGTGCAAACACGTAACTTCAGCAAACTGCACATTGTGTTTGTGTTGCAATCAAAACCATTATATAGAGTTGTTCCTGACTGATGTGTTTATTTAAAGCAGGAATCTGAGGAAGCAAACAGAATAAATCCATTCAGATCTGAGTGCAGAAACATTTCCAGCAGAACTACTGAGGTTGTATAGCGTAGAACCGCGTTTGGATGCATTGAATTCGGGTTGGTGGGCGCAGCTTGCTTTCACTCGGCAGAGTTGCCAGTGTGTAAAGCCATTACACATGACACTGATAGTGTTCAATGTGATGTTACATTTGATCAGTGGTTCGCACTGCTCTTAAGTCTGTAGGTTAGGTGGATTGGCCATGTTAAATTGCGCTCATCTGTCCAGGGCGTGAACTCAGTAAGTTAAGTGAATTAGCCAGGGGTAACGCAGTGATAAGGTCAGCAGTCACAAGTTGCCAGGTTATTATTGCACCAGGTTTATTTGAAATCACAAGCCAGAGGCCTGCGGGGATAGAGACGGGAGCTCGGTCTGGTTGAGATGCTGATCATAGTCTCCCTACAGACCCGATTGACTCAACTGTACTTTCTGCATTGTGAGGAATCGGTGATTCTATTAGAGAGGACACTTCCAGGGTTTACTGTGCTGCTAAGACATTGGAGACGATGCTGACGGCATTTAGTGGGGATGGAGTTTTATGTATTTGTATTTTGGAAAATTTGAAACTAAACCAAGGAAAACCGAATGGAAGTTTTCCAGAGCATTTGAGGTTTGGAGAGAGTAAATATGTGGAAAATTCACTTTTTCAAGTTCATAAGTTTCTGAAAGTCAAGATTTCAAAACCATCGATGTTGGACAAAGAAATAATGGGAGCAGCATTTCTGTCACTCAGACAATCCGTTTCCAAAATATTTGGAAAGGCACATTGAGAGACACACAAGCAGTGAGTTTCAACAGGAGAGAGACAGCCTGTGGCCAGGTAAAAGTGTAAAGGAGGGTGTAGGGGGTAGAAGGTGCGAGGAAACAATATCTAATTTGGACGACTTCAGATGCAAAGAAATATCGAAAACGTCTGCAGCTGAGTAAGATTCAGCAAAAAACTCAGTGTTTTTTTAAAGATTTCTATTAATATTCCACATGAAGCATAATAAATGGAACTGAGCAGATTTGGTTTATTGTCAAGGAAAGCTATTCCATAATGAATAGGAAGTGACCCGTCTCTTAGAGATCGATTTCTTGCTTTAATCCCATGCCTTAAAGATGGGAGGACGATCGCCATGATTTTGGGCTCATTTGATACCCATTGAAATCTGCCAAAGTAACTGAGCATCAAAACTGGCATCTTGTTTTTTAGCTCAACCTTCTGTTTTTCTCATCAGTATTTTCTTTCAGCTGAAATAAATTCGGAGCAAAATTGAATGCAACATTTAACGTGGACGATCTTGCTCTTGCCCTTCATTGCACCGGAGATTTGTGAGAAATCGGTACCTCATCAAAGTCGAAGTAAAGCAATTTGATTCTGTTGTAAGTTACATTGGGATAACGAAATGGAGTGCAAACGTTTCTTTTCTCCTTTAATTCCATCTTGACATTCTATGAATTTACGTCGAATGAAAGGAGAACAAATAAGGAAAGATCGAGTGCAATAGTTTATCAAGTGGGATTGTTAATTTTTAATTTAATACTTCACACAAAGTTCTGATCAGTATTTTAAACAGTCAATTGAATTGGAACCGCAGAAAACTTTTCCAATGAAATGAATCTTTCAGTCTTTCACAACCTTTTGCTGTGTGAATCATACCGCGATCCATCATCCAGCGTGATCACCAAGTTGGCAACAATATTAGATCCACCAATTTTCTTTAGCAATCAGAACATCTGCACATACCCATCTGCGGTGTGCCCAGTGCCATTTGTTGTAGCCAGGCCCCAGCTCATTTCCTGTTCATGAACTTATGAGCTTAGTTCCTGATCTGTCTGATCAGATTGAGAAACCTTTTCTGTCACTTCATCCCCTCCCCTCAGAATTCTAAAGGTGTCAATTAAATAAGGCGTTAGACCAAATGATGTAGGATTGGAAGTCGGCCATTCAGCGCATCGAGTCTGCTCCACCATTCAACGAACTCATGGCTGATCTGATAATCCTCAACTCCATTCTCCAGCATTGCCTCGACAAAGCTTTATCATCTATCTGGTTAAATATCTGTGTGGCACAGTTTGAAAATACACAACAACTCAGCCTCAACAACAATTTCGGCAAGGAGTTCCACCGATTTACTGGCCCCTGAGCAAAGGGAATACTCCTCAGTCGTGTGTGGCCCGGTGGCAAAGTGATTAGAGCTGCTGCCTCACAGCGCCAAAAACCTGCGTTCAATTCCCGCGTCAGGCGACTAACTGTGTGGAGTTTGCACATTCTCCCTGTGTCTGCGTGGGTTTGCTTCGGTTTCCTCCCACAGTCCACAAATGTGTAGTTTAGGTAAATTGCCTGCAGTATTAGGTGTTGGTGGGTCGGTGTGGACTTGTTGGGCCGAAGGGCTTATTTCCACACTCATCTAATTTCTGAACTAAGCAGGCAATATCTAATTCTGCTTTCATCCTACCAGAGGGTGAATCACCAGCCCGTAACTACCCTGTCAATGAATATTGAACGTTTATAAATGTGATTATAGAGTTCCCCTCCGTCTTCTTTGTTTCAAGGAGAATAATCCCAGCCTAACCAATCATTCCACGAAGCTCCATTTTCTCCAGTGTTGACAACATGTTCATTATTCTCTGCTGTCCCTGCAGCGTCCTTACATATTATTACGGCAGGCGGAGACATTTATGTGAAGAAACGGTTGGAATTTCAAGCACAGACGGGAATTGGAACTTGAAATCAGACAGCGACTGGAATCAGATTGGTCCACACAAGGACGAAATAGAGTAATGAATTCTCCGACAAATGAGAATCTAATCATATTTCATTGACATTCAATAACTTTACTGTAAACAAATTACCCTGTGTAATCGTCCACAGAGCTATTATTTCGGGGGAAAAAACTTATAGAAACTGGCGACATAAACACTTTGACAACAACAACATGTTCTTGAGACATTTTTTGATTATAAACTCAACTCATTGTTCTATGACTCCTACATAGTTTGCAAGGCACAAATGAGACATTAATATAACTCTAACTATTTGCCGAGATGGGTGTAACTTCAATAACACTTAAGGAACTGGACACCGTCCACCACAATGCAGTCACTTGAGTGTACCCTCTTCAACACCTGCAATATTCATTCCCTTCACCGCTAAGGCACAATTGCAGCAGAGTGCACCCACTATAAGATGCACTGGAGTAAGTCATACGGGCATTTTTGACAACCTTCAAAGCTCAACAGCTGTACTGACTATAAGGACAAGGTTGGAAGATGCAACGAAACGCCACCATTTTCAACTTACCCTCCAAGGCCCATAGCACCCTGAGTTGGAAAGGAATCAGTGAGAAAATCATTGGTGAAATGGTCTTGATGGACAAAGTTGCATACTTCAGCCTTCCATCTTTTATCTTCCAATTTTAAGAAAAATGTTGATTTATGCCATGACCAGACTTGTGCTCAGTCCTTTAGCTGTTCCCTAAACTGGTGGTTGCTAAAGTTCTGCTATCATCCACAGCCTGTGCTCAACAGCTCAACAATAGAAAATATCTGAAAACCCTCTCAATCAACTGACTCCCGTCAAGATTAGAGTGGTGTTGGAGAAGCACAGCAGGTCCGGCAGCATCTGAGGAGGAGGAAAAATGGACGTTTCAGGCAAAGGTTTCAGGAATGAGACTGGGAGCACATGGGATGAAGAGATAAATGGGAAGGGTGTGGGGCTGGGGAGAAGGTAGCTGAGAGTGCTGTAAGTGGATGCAGGCGGGGGGTGAACATGATATGTCAGAGAAGTAGGTGGAGTGGATAGGTGGGAATGAAGATGCACAGGTGGGACAAGTCAGGCGGACGGTGTTGAGCTGGAAGGTGAGAACTGGCGTAAGGTAGGGGGAGGGGAAATGAGGCAACGGGTGAAGTCCAAATTGATGCCATGAGGTTGAAGGGTCCCGAGGCAGATGATGAGGCTTTCTTCCTCCAGGCATCGGGTTGTGAGGCAGTGGCGATACAGGAGACCCAGGACCTGCATGTCCTCGGGAGAGTGGGAGGGGGAGTTGAAATGATTGGCCATGGGGCACTGGGGTTGATTCTTGCGGGTATCCTGGAGATATTCTCTGAAGTGTTGTGTGAGAACACATCTCCTCTCTCCAACTTAGAGGAGACTGCATCGGGCAGAACGTATACAAGAAATGCCATGTGTGGAAGTGCAGGAGAAACTTTGATGGACGCGATAGCCTCCATTAGAGCCTTGGACAGGGGTGAGGATGTAGATGTGGGTGCAGGTTTTGTAATTCCTGCAGTGACAGGGAAATTTATATTTCCCTCCCTACCCCTATCCACTTTTCACAAAGACTCTTTCCTCCACGACTACCTAGTCAAGTCGACGCCCTCCAAAAACCCACCCTCCCCTCACGGCACCTTCTCCTGCCACCACAGGAATTGCAAAACCTGCACCCACATCTTCCCTCTCACATCCTTCCAAGGCTCCAATGAGCCTTCCACATCAATCAAATGTCCGTGTGCACTTCCACACATGTCGTTCATTACATCTGTTGCTCGCGATGTGGTCTCCTCTACATTGGGGCCAACAGACACATTCTCGGAGAGCGCTTCACAGAACATTTCCAGGGAACCCGCAACATTCAACTCCAACGCCCCATGACCAAAAACATCAATTACCACGTCCCCCGACTCTCCCAAGGACATGCAGTTCCTGGGTCTCCTCCACCGCCATTCCCTCACCACCAGACGCCAGATCTTCCACCTCGGGACCCTCAACCCCAGGGCATCAACGTGGTCTTCACCAGTTTGCTCATCTCTCCACGGTCACCTTATCCGAGTTCCAACTTTCTACCTTGCCACCATCCTACTGACCTGTCCCATTGTCTATCTTCCTTTCCACCTATCCGCTCCACCCTCTTCTCCGACCTATCACCTTTCACCCCATCTCTATCCACCTCTTGCACTCTCAGCTAAATTATTCCCAGACCCAGTTCTCCCGTTTATCGCTCCACCCACGAGACTCCCACCTTTTTTCGTGATGACGGGCGTTTGCCGAAACGTTATTTTTTTCTGCAACTCGGATGCTGCCTGACCTGCTGTGCTTCTTCAGCGCCACTCTAATATTGATTCTGATTTCCAGCACCTGCAGTACGCACTTCCGTCCATCGGATTCCCCTGTCTCTTGATCTTGAATAGGCCATTGCTAAAGTTCCAGCATCGTTTCCCTGCTCTTATATTCCCAGCTGCGGTCAAGAACAGAAAGTATCTCCAAGCTCTCGAGACCACTTGATCCCTTGTCAAATCAACTACAAAGATTCGTGAATGTTTACTCCAATTTCTCTTTTATTACTTTAAGCCACTCAGTATTCACACAATTATCATTGATCCTCCCCAAATTAATTATCACCCACTTCACTGGATTGAATTCCTTTCAGCACATTTTCTTGCCATTTATTTCCAATCTCACTGCAGTCTATGGCTTTCTTCCTCATGGTTAACGACATGACTAATTGTTACCTGATTTGCGAACAGCTAAATGATGGCCACGACAAATAATTAAAAATCGTTGACCTGTATGAGAAAACAATAGAACTCATAGAACCATGGTTCATAAGCTTGCAAAGGGGAGCAGAATTGGAGACTCTAAAGAAGGTGATCTAAGGTTCCAGAAGGATCTTAATCCATTGCGTCTTTGGGCTGAAAAATGTCACATGAAGTTCAATCTGGATAAATGGAAGGTATTGCATTTTGCTACATCAAATATTAGTAGTGCTTATACAATTAATGACCAGCATTGCATCGTGTTGTGGAACACGGAGGCCAGGAATGCAAGGACATAATTCATTTTAATTTGCTTCATATATAGACAGAATGGTTAAAAAAATGTCATCTTGCCTTCGTTGCTCAGTCCGTTGAGCGTAGGAGTTGGTACGTTATGTTGAAGTTGAACAGGACATTGGGTGTTACGTCTTCTGGAATACTGTGTCCAGTTCTTGTCGCCCAGTAATAGCAGGGAAATTATTCAGCTGGAGTAGGTTTAGAACAGGAATATCCGCGTATGGCGAGTGGGGAAGGTTTGCATTCTAACGAAAGGCTGGATAGGCTGAGAATATTTTCACTCGAGCACTGGAGTTTGAAAGGCGACCTGATAGAAATTTATAAATTATTGAGAGTTCGGCTGGAGTTAACTGTAACTGTTTTTTCTCCAAGGAGGGGCACTTCAAGACGAGAGGGCAAATGTTTAAAGTGAAAAGAGGGATTTAAAATAAAAAAGAGGCTTTTTAAAACAGAGGATGGTTTATGTTTGCAATTCACTTCCTGAGGCAGTGAGGAATGAAAGTACATTTACAATATTTACACGATATTTGGATCGATAAATGAGTTGGAAAGTATCAGTGGGATTAACAAAAGCTATTCATTCATGCCTAGTACATTATTTATTGCACAGAGGGAAGTTCAGAATCAACCACGATATTATGGATCTGGAATCACATACCAGCCAGACCAGATAGGTATGGCAGTTTCCTTCCCTATCAGGAATTAGTGAATCAGATCTCCTGATTCAGCATCATCATTAGACTCTAGGTATTTGTTTTAATAAAATTCTAGCATCTGCCATTCCAGCGTTTGAACCCGTGTCCTCAGAATTATATCTGGACATTCATATTAACAATACAGTAATAATATCACAAGGGCATTATTAACCCTCAGCATTTACAAGAGCCATCAGATGCGACTCGTTTCGTTTGGCATTATGTTCAGAATGAGCTGGTAGGAGTGAAAGGCCTGTTTTCATGCTGTGTGAGTCTATGACTTTGACGCTATGAAACCGGCAGCTGGTTGGGATTAACAGCACCGTTGACAGTTTAATTGATCTCCTTCTGGGATATGTGATCTTGCTGGTAAATCTGAAGGTTTCTCTGCTCATTGAGCCCTTCCCATCCACGGGACTGTTGAATATTCTGTCCCCAGTTTGACTGAGTAGATGAGTTTCCACTTCACCAGGTAATTGAATCCCGCATTGCGCTGGTTTCTCTGTGATATCGGTGTCCTTGTATCTACCCAGGATAAACGATTGGTTGAAATCATGTCCACGCAGACGTAAGTCCCGTTGTCCATGTTGTGAATGTGTTTTTATTCTTCCTGATACACCCACAGGGTGTGGATGTCGCTGGTCAGGACAGCATTTGTTGTTCATCCTGATTCGCTGCTGCCTCGCTGCTCGAGAGACATGGATTCGATCCCAGTCTCGTGTGACTGTGTGCAATTTGCACAATCTCTCTTTGTTTGTGTGAGTTTCCTCCCACAGTCTGTAGATATGAAGGGGAATGGAATAGGTATGGAGTGTGGGTCTGATAGGATGTGCTTCAGAGGGATAGTGTCAACTGTAAGGGCTGAATGGCCTCCTTTCCCGCGCGGTTTTCATTCTGGGATTAAGGGTCACCTATTTTGTTCAGGTCCTGGAGGCACAAGTAGGCAGGATTGGGTAATGATGGTAGCATCCCCTATCTCAGCGACATGCATGAATGAGATTGCAGGAAATTAAAGGCATGTTCACTGTTCCTGAGATCAGGCTTCCATTCCAGGTTTTATTCCTCGAACTTTAACATTACCAGTTCCGTGTGTGAGTGCCCAAGGATGCCTAGTTTATTATATAAACACAACACCACCTTCTCCAGGTTGCAGAATTTATTGGGAACAAGAAGCTGATTCTGAGCTGATGCGAACAAAAGCAGATGCCAATGTCAAAACCAATGATCCAATCAGGAAAATGAAATTTCAAACCTTGCCACCCCAAAGTTAAAGTCTCCACACGCTTTAGATGCGCCACTCGGCTGTCTCAGCAACAGGTACTGTTTATGGTCATAATATTATAAATGGGGGCAAGTATTCCCTTCCGCCCCGCTTTTGACCAGGAGCTGTCCCAACCTCGGAAATACATGCGCCTCTCTCCTGTCATTCCATCCCAGTTTCCAATTGGATCTTCGTGGATGCTTCATACAGTTGCTCTGATTCCGGGTCTGGAACTGGGATTATGTGTGATTGCATGCAGCAATTGGTCCAGCCTTGTGTGGGCAAAGTCATGGAGTAGCCGATGTTCAAATATAATGCTATTGAAGCATACGTTTCAACAATATTCTGCACTCTGCCAAGAGTTTGGAGAGTTTCATTAATCCCATTCTCCTGTACTCTCATTCATGGAATCTCCACAGTCTCTGGGGACCCTAAAGTTAAAGATTCGGTTCATTCTGTGTTCCCACATTCCTGTCGCTAAATCCTGATGTTGTACATTCTTCCTGACATTTCCTCTGCTACCATACTGGTTGCAGTTTACGAGTGTGGTATGTCGAATGCTCTAACCGTTTAGTAGATCGCATTCTGCGTTGTGATTGCAGCGACCTCACTTCGAATCCACATCATGGCAGTCAGCTCTCTCAAAGCTTTACTTTTGGTGTAACACGGTCAGAAATTAATCGTTTTTACAAGATAATATCCTCCGAGGTGATGATCTGTTTTCCATCGAATTTTATTCTCTAATATTTCTGCGTCTCATGTATCAGGATTTAAACCCAAAAGTTCTCGAAGATGTCTCTCCCTCGCACTCTCCCTAACTCTCTTTTCCGTCCCTCATCCCATTTAACTGAGGCATTGCACAATCTAATATACACTTTCACGTTGATACCATCCAATCTGTGCCGTTGCACTCACTGTTGCCCCAATCTCTTCATTGGCACCTTCAAAGCATTCGATCCGTTTGGATACCTTGGCTGTGAGATCAATTCTCTTTTAGTAGCTTTTACTGACATGGACCAGAGATTATTGGAGTGTGAGGCTCAATAAAAGGGCATAAGGAATCATTGGGGAAAAGAGACTCTATTGGAAAAGATCCCCCATGAGGGCTTTCTGCGATAGCCTAGTGGTATTATCGCTGGATTGTTAACACAGCAAAGCCAGGTAATATTCTGGGCAGAAGGGTTGGATTCTCACCACACCACGATGATGATAGTATGTGAATACAATAAATGCCTAGAATTAAGAATACGTTGTCTGAAAAACCCATGTGTTTCACTGACGTCGTTGAGGGAAGGAAACTACCGTCCTTATCTGGTCTGGCGTCCACGTGACTCCAAACCGGAAGTCAATAAATGCTGCAGAGCCACCCCCGATGCTGTTACAGAATAGAAATATGTTCATTCGGCTCAGTGCTAGAATTGTCCAGGGATGAGATCGCACTGGGAAAGTTGCAGGAGAGATTCACTCAGATAGTGTCGGAACTGAAATTGTACATTGAAAAATACCTTGATTGTTTGCTAAGTCTCTGATCTGTTAGAATGACAATGTGAGCTTCACTTCTTTCATATGTAAAGTGCAATTTTTTTTTATTTTAAAGTTTCATTCTCGAGTGAAGTTTAACAACTGGTGTCTGCCCCCCTCTGCTGCTGTCTGTTCCATATTGTTTAGACTGATTCTAATTTATAAAAATGAGTTACCAGAGACTTACATGGATTCATGCAGTTATTGTGCAAAGTACAATGTAAATCTGCAAGTACAAATTCACCCCACAGACGTATATGTGTGTGTGTGTGTGTGCGCTATCAGTCTCTGTGGGGGCACTTTTAGCTGCTGCCTGTTCCGAAGACCGCCTTGGAGGATTGTCACCCGAAGATCCGAGGTCGAATGTCCTGGATCACTGAAGTGCTCTCCAACAGGGAAGGGGCATACCTGTCTGTTGATTGATGTGCAGCGCCCATTCCGTTGATGTAGTCTTTGCTCAGCTTTACCGATGTACCATGTTTTAAGGCATCGTTGCCTGCAGCGTGTTGTTTTTTTTCAGATGAGTGTCAGTCTAAACATTATGGCATGGGCGCAGCACACAGGGACTAACACTGTCAACATGTTATCTGTGCTGACACTAATTAGTAAAGTCCACCTGAGAATGTAACTGTTAAAAGAAAGTCTTTCGATTTACATAAGAAAGAAATGAACCTAACATAGTCATTTCAACAGATGGAAGACTTAACAAGCAATCAAGGTATTTTTCCAATGCATCATTTCAGTGACATTACACTGTAACCTTTCGCTATAAATTCTGTACCTTACCACTGTGTACTCCACAGCCACCTGATGAAGGAGCAGCTCTCCAAATTTTATTGCTTCCATTAAACCTGTTGGACTATGACCTGGTGTCGTGCGATTTTTAACTTCGTATTAGAATGCGGATCTCACAATTAAAATAGAGATGAAGAAGCATTTATTCTCTCAGACAGTTCTGGATCAGTGGACTTTCTCGTAGCAGAGGGCTGTGGAGGAAGTGTCATGAGGTGTAATGAGGCTGAGATCGGTATATCTTCAAACAGCGAAGACATCAAGCATTATGGCGAAAGACAAGGAAGTGCAGTTCAAGGTTATCAGATCAGATATGAAACCATTCAATAGCGGAACAGACTTGGTGGTCTGAATGGTGATTATTTGTTCCTAAAATTGTTGGCCTTAATATGAAGCTGCAAAACCGACCTGAGTAAAACGTGCCAAATTTAAAAAAGCGTGGTCCCCCGGAGCACTGAACCGAGGTGAAATGTACAAAGAACAACACACAAATGGCAGGCAATACTGAGTCATTGATCTGTAGTGATCAGTATACCAAGGTAAACAGGAAACCCATATTCAGTGTCTACATTGAACCTGGCTCCACGAGGCATGTCGTTGACTCTCACAAACCACTATTCCCCTTCCGTTTTCCTGACGCCCCCTCCGTTCTTGTTTTAAACTGATTGAACGGGCGCCTCCTAGCAGAGCGCTTTAGGGAACATCTCCGAGATACCCGCACCAATCAACCAAACCGCCCCGTGGCCCAACATTTCAACTCCCCCTCCCACTCTGCCGAGGACATGGAGGTCCTGGGCCTCCTTCACCGCCGCTCCCTCACCACCAGACGCTTGGGGGAAGAACGCCTCATCTTCCACCTCGAAACACTTCAACCCCAGGGCATCAATGTGGACTTCACCAGTTTCCTCATTTCCCCTTCCACCACCTCATCCTAGTTTCAAACTTCCAGCTCAGTTGCTGTCTCCTTGACTTGTCCGACCTGCCTATCTTCTTTTCCACCTATCCACTCCACCCTCTCCTCCTTGACCTATCACCTTCATCTCCTCCCCCACTCACCCATTGTACTCTATGCTACTCTCTCCCCACGCCCACTCTCCTCTAGCTTATCTCTCCATGCTTCAGGCTCACTGCCTTTATTGCTGATGAAGGGCTTTTGCCCGAAAGGTCGATTTCGCTGCTTGTTGGATGCTGCCTGAACTGCTGTGCTCTTCCAGCACCACTAATCCAGTATTTGTTTTTCAGCATCTGCAGTCATTGTTTTTACCTGATTGAACGTCAGGCAATTGCCGATGAAATTGCTGATGTGGAATTGTAGCATATAGAACATAGAACACTACAGCGCAGTACAGACCCTTCGGCCATCGATGTTGCGCCGCCCTGTCATACTAATCTAAAGCCCATCCCATCTACACTATTCTATGTACGTCCATATGCCTCTCCAATGATGACTTAAATGCATTTAATCTTGGCGAATCTACCACCGCTACAGGCAAAGCATTCCATGCCCTAACTACTCTCTGAGTAAAGAAACTACCCCTGACACCTGTCTTATACCTTTCTCCCCTCACTTTAAAGTTGTGACCCTCGTGTTTGCCATCCCCATACTTGGAAAAAGACTCTCCCTATCCACCCTATCGAAACCTCTGATTATCTTGTATGTCTCTATTAAGTCACCTCTCAGTCTTCTCTCCAACGAGGACAGCCTCAAGGCCCTCAGTCTTTCCTCGTAATGCATTCCTTCCGTACCAGGCAACATGCTAGAAAATCCCCTCTGCACCCTTTCCAAAGCGTCAACATTCTTCTTATAATGCGGTGACCAGAGCTGTTGATAATACTTCAAATGTGGCCGTACCAGATCTTTGTACAGCTGCAGCATAACCTTCTGATTCCAGAACTCAATCCCTCTATTAATAAAGGCCAAAACACTGTTTTCCTTCTTGACAACCCTGTCAGTCTGGGTGGCAACTTTCAGGGATATGTGTACATGGACACCGAGATCTATCTGCTCATCTGCACTCCCAAGAATCTTACCATTAGCCCAGTACTTTACATTCCGATTACTCCGTCCAAAGTGTATCACCACACACTTGTCCACATTAAACTCAATTTGCCACCTCTCAGCCCAGCTCTGCATCCTATCTATGTCTCTCTGCAACCTACTACATCGTTCGTCACTATCCACAACTCCACCGACCATAGTGTTGTCCGCAAATTTACTAACACATTCTTGTAAGCCAGGTTATTTATAAAAATGACGAATAGCAGTAGACCCAACATCGAACCTTGCGGAATGCCGCGAGTAACTGGACACCAAGATGAACATGTTGCATCAACTACAACACTCTGTTTTCTTTGAGACAGCCAATTACTGATTCAAACTGCTATGTCTCCCACAATCCCATTCCTCCGCATTTTGTATAATAGCCTACTGCGGGAACCTTATCGAACACCTTGCTGAAATCCATATACAGAACATCAACCTGCTTACTCTCATCCACCTGTTTGGTCACTTTGACAAAAAACTCATAAGATTCGTTAGGCACGACCTACTCTTTACAAAACCGTGCTGACTCTCCCTGACCAGATTATTCTTTTCTAGATGATTATAAATCCTATCTCTTATAATCTTTTCCAATGCTTTACCAACGGCTGAAGTGAGACTCACTGGTCTGTAATTACCAGGGTTGTCTCATTTACCCATCTTTAACAAGGGAACCACATTTGCAATCCTCCAGTCCTCAGGCACTATTCCTGTAGAATATGATGATTTCTAGATCAATGGCACAGGCTCGGCAATCTCTTGATTTGCTTCCCAGAGGATTCTAGGATAGATCCCATCTGGCCCAGAGGACTTGTCTATTTTCACACTCTACAGTATTTTTAATACCTCTTCCTTGTGAACCTCAATCTCTTCGAGTCGAGATGTAAGTATCTCGGTATCTTCCTCGCCAACATTTTCATTTTATATAATGAACACTGTCGAAAAATATTTATTTATTGTATCCCATGTCCCCTCTGATTCCACACACAACTTCCCACTATTATTATTGATTGGCCCTACTTTAACTCTCGTCATTCTTTTATTCCTGACATACCTATGGAAAGCCTTAGGGTTAACCCTGATCCTATCCGCCAACAACATCTAATGTTTCCTCCTGGCTCTCATGTCTCCTCCTGGCTCTTCTGAGCTCTCTTATTAGGTCATGCAGGGAAACGATTCTGAATGCTACACATCATTCTGCTTCGAAAAATCAGGCAGTATTTCATATTTATTACTGTAAACGTTAACCTTTAACAAGCCATGACAGTGAAATCACTGAATACTCATCACTATACTACCAGGGAATATTTCTGTTAACATCACCCTGGACACCATGAAATTCGCCATTCTATACTCCCATCCTTCTGTGCGGGGTCCCCTGGGCCCTATTCCGGTCTTGTTGGTTGGTTTAAAACACTGAGGCTATCCAATCATCTTTGCATTTCAGTTTCTAAAGGATGAGACCTTCTCTCTGAGCTGGCAATGTGCTTGCTCAGTGGTGATAAAACTGTCCTTGTAAACTAGAAAAGTGCTTGAAATAGGCCAATCCTGTTTTTCATTCCAAGAACTTGAGGCAAACCGTTCGTCAGGACAGGAAATAGCTGGCGTGAGCAGTGATCAAGTTTGGCAGAAAGAACGAGGTGAGGCAGTATAAACTACAGAGTAATGGGGAAACAATGGGCAAGGAACACTGGGACGGGAGGAGCTGAATGCTTCCTTTCTTTGCTGTGACCAGACATTGGTGTTGAACTCTGAAATGGGACAACATCAGACAAGTCGGTGAAATCTTACTTTCTGCTTGTTTTCTCCCGAGGCCTGTGACACACTTGGGGAACTGTGTCTGCGTGCTTCAGTCTATGGTTAAAAATGGGGTTCAGTTCCCATCTCAAACTTTAATCCCACTTATTGTGTTTTACGAGATTAAAACGTTCCAGAGAAAATCGCCCTCACGTGAAATGTAAGAGCATACAAGGTTACAGACCAAGTGTTGGGAAACGAGATGAAGGGACCCAGATCTGTGCTGTAAACACGCGATAATTCAATCATTTTTGAGGGGAAACATATCTGCAGTGACATAATTCCAAAAACTGTGTTAGGAAGAAACGGTGCAACGGCTTCTGCCCTCATCCCTGGTGGTCTAGTGCTTAGTATTCAGCGCTTTAACTGAGTGGCCTGGGTTTCATTACAGTTTAGAAAATCAGGACTTCTTGTTCCTAATGCAGAGAGCGCAGCTCTACCAGAAATCTGTTTCATGCCTTAGATCAGTCAATACCACAGCTCTTCAAAGAAGGGAATAGTGCCTTCCCTCTCTCTGCACAGTCGGACCGTTAATCCTTCATTCTCCTCTGATTCCACTTCCGAAAAAGTTTCAAAATATTGTCAAAACCGAGTCTCAGCCATTTCTTTTCTGCCATTTCATCCACCGGAGCTGCAGCGATTGAGTGCGTTGTTTTCTGAAAATGAAACGGACCCATGTGCAATGTATTAGGCTCTTCCAGGATTGCCTTCTCTGACAACGGTGGGACATGACTGATGTTGTCTATGATAAGGAAGTGCCAGTGTTTGAATTGAGTAGACAAAGTTAAAAATTACACAATATCAGGGCAGAGTCCAGCAGGTTTATTTGGAAGCACTAGCTGTTGGAGAGCCGCTCCTTCATCAGGTGGGTGTTTTACTGCAGAAACTTGGTGTTTGTGTCAATATGCGCGATCTTTTGGAAGATCATCTGGACTTTAACCAACCGTTCGTGGTGTCGACGGTACCCATGACTTGGAGGTGTTGGTGTTGGACTGGGGTGGATACATTTAATAATCAGACAAAGCCATTTTCGATTCCAACAGTTGACAAACACCTGATGAAGAAGCAGTGCATGGAACACTGGTGCTTCCAAATACGTCTGTTCAATACCATCTGGTGCTGTGTGATTTTTACTCTGATAGCTCTTGGTAATGCTTAACTGATCGAAGACAGTGAAAGAATTTTCGCTCGTGAAGATGAAAATTTCAAATATTATCCACCTCAGCATTACAAAAATGATTAGGTTGGATGTGTGATGAATCTCCACAATGCGCTTGCGCAAAGTAAAAGTTGAACTTACAACCGCCTGATGCGTAGCCAGCTATACGAATGGTTGTGCCACTGGCCAGATGCACAGCTGAGGTTTTACACGCTGCAGAGCTGTGGTGTTGACAAGGACATGAGCAATAGCAGTAACAGTCACAAGGTGAACAAAGAACAAAGATAATCACCATCATTGATTCACTTCAAATTGTCCTCAAAAAAACGACCATTCACAATCTGATCAGCCAATCAATGAGGTCACTGCTGATCTTGGAAATTGCAACTGACTTTGCTACGTTTTGACCAAAATTTGAAGTAAACTCCATCCTAATCATAACATCACATATTCCCATTAATTTTCACCTTTAGATTACGTTAGTGAGCTGACCGTATTTGCTGGAAATGAGTGAAAACGTCCTTCCGGTGATGTAATCCAGTGCAGAAACGGCCAGAAATGAAAAGAAAACGACATGAATCATCACTCCCATTTCTCTCTGTACCAATGCGTTTTCCTGAGTTGAATATTTGCAGGACTTGTCTTTATTATCTAAAGAATTAATTATTTTCCCGGGAAAGATTCTTCATAAATCAATTAACATCTGAGGTGTTGAAACATATTTTACTTTAGATTAAAATAGTTGAATATCCTTTCCCCCAGCCTAATGTCCCAATCCTCCCTCCTCTTCCATGTAAATACAAGCTGATCCAGGTGATGTTGGAGCTCCCAACCTGACGTTCCAATGCTCCTTGCTGCTCCATGTCAAAAGAAGCGGCTCTACTTGAAGTTGGAGCTCCCAGACTGATGTCACAATGCTCCCTGCTCCATGTCAGTAGAAGTGGTGCAGTTCAGGTTAGACCTACCACTCTGATGTCCCAATGCCCCCAGCTGCTAAATGTCATTAAACGCTGATCCTTGTGAGGTTGGAGCTCCCAGTCTGATGTCCCAATGTTCCGTCCTCCATGTCAATAGAAGTGGTCCAGTTGAGGTGGGATCTAACATTCTGATGTCCCAATGCTCCCTGCTGCTACATGTCATTAAAAGCTGCTCCAGGTGAGAGTGGAGCTCCCAGAATGATCTCCCAAAGCTCCCTGCTCCAGGCCAACTGGAGCTGCTCCAAATGAGGTCAGATCTTGCATTCGGATGTGCCAATGCTCCCAGCTGCTCCATGCCAATGGAAGTTGCAGCAGGTGTGGTTGGAACTCCCAGACGGATGCCACAATGCTCCCTGGTCCACGTCAAAAGACGCTGTTCCAGATGAAGTGGGAGCTCCCATCCCTGGCGGCGCACATACGTCTATACCATCATAGAAATACTTCCCACTGAACATTTCCACCACTGGAACCATTGGTGGACTATCCACATCATGAGAAGCTAATATTATTTTTAGTCACCACCGAATCATTATTTCCAAAAGTCATTCTTTCTTAAACCTTACTTAGCATGTGCATACTGCAGTCAATCCAAAGTAAGATAATGGTGCTAATTGATCTATGCTTAATAAACATTACATCCTATTTTTCATGTTGAGTAACTGCGAGTTAGCAAGGACAATGTTTATATTGAAATCACACTTTTATTCCAGGTGAGAGAATGTGGTTTGCATTATTTAAAATGAACTTGTTCACTGTGTAAAATGACCAAATAAATCTCAATTTCAAAACAAAATTGGTTACGTTGTCATCTATCTTAAAATGTGATGTCTTCTTCTTTCAACCAGACGGGTATTATAACGAAAAGTCTATTAATGATATGCGTATAAAGATACTTTAATTCGCAAGGTTTGTGAAGGTTTGTAGCTCAGGTTGAGGTTTAGGGTTTAGGTTTGCTCGCTGAGCTGTAGGTTTGATATCCAGACGTTTCATGATCTGGCTCGGTAACATCATTAGGGGCGATCTCCAAGTGAAGCGAAGCTGTTGTCTCTTGCTTTCTATTTATATCTTTCTCCTGGATGGGGTTCCTGGGGTTTGTGGTGATGTCATTTCCGGTTTGTTTTCTGCGGGGTTGATAGATAGATGGCTTTTTGATCTATGTGTTTGTTTATGGCATTGTTGTTGGAGTGCCAGGCCTCTGGGAATTCTCTGGCGTGTCTTTGCTTAGACTGTCGCAGGATCAATGTGTTGGCCAAGTCGAACCGGACTACCAAAAATCCATAAACCAGGAGCCCCCTCAGACCCATAGTCTCATTACCCAGAGCACCAAATTACAGACTGACAAAGAACTACACGCAAGACTGAAATACCTCATAGAAGATTCACAGCACTCCATCCACTCCACCCAGGAATTCCTAAAAATCATCAAAAACACCAAAGTAGAGGAAGGGAAGCAATGGTCTCATTCGACATAATAGCACTGTTCACCTTCATCAACATCGACATGGCAAAGGAAACACACTTTTAGAAGAGACCATCACACACACCAACCACCATCAATCACATTACCAACGAAAACATCATGAAGCTTGTCGATCTGTGCCTCACCACCGACTACAATTTCAACAACATCGTCTACAAACAAACCCCCAATGGCCCACCCATAGGACCTCCGCTATCAGGATTCAGAGCAGAAGCGGTAATGCAAAGACTAGAACAAACAGCCCTAGAAACAATCAAACCAAAATCTGGGTCCGCTACGCAGATGACACCTTTGTCATCACAAAACGAAATAAGATAGTAAAGACATTTAACATCATCAACAACACTCTCACAGGCATAAAGTTCAACAAGGAAGAAGAAACCGACAACAAACTCGCATTCCTGAATGACACAGTAGAAAGAAAGGACAACGGAGAACTACAAACCTGTGCATACAGAAAACCGACAAACACTGACCAAATACTTAACTACACCAGCAACCATCCCATCACACACAAACGAAGCTGCGTCAGAACAGTATTCCAACGAGCCACCAGACACTGCAGCACAAACGAACTTCGGAAAACAGAGGGAAACCACCTTTACAATGTATTCGAGAAGAACAGATACTCAAAAAATACAGTCCACACTTTCCTCAAGAACAAACCACGACAAGCAGACCAAACACAGCCAGAAACCATAACCACCTTACCATACATCAAAGAAGTTTCAGACATGACAGCCAGACTACTAAGACCCCTCGGAATCCTAGTAGCACACAAACCCACCAACACTCACAAACAAAAACTAACAAACTTAAAAGAACCAGAACCAAAGACAAAACCAACGTCATATACAAAATTCCATGCAAGGACAGTCACAACTACTACGTAAGACAACAGGAAGAAAGTTAGCCACCAGGATATACGGACACCAGCTCGCCAAAAAAAGACACGACCTTCTCTCCCTCGTAGCCCTACACACGGATTAAAAATACCACGATTTCTACTGGGACAACACATCTATCCTGGGACAGGCTAATCAAAGACACGCCTGAGAATTCATAGAGGCCTGGCACTCCAACCACAACGCCATAAACAAACACATAGATCGAGATGCCATCTATCAACCCCTCAGAAAACGAACAGGAAATGACATCACCACAAACCCCAGGAACCCCATCGAGGAGAAAGATATAAATAGAAAGCAGGAGACAACAGATTCTCTTCACTTGGAGGTCGCCACTGATGATGATGTTACCTAGCCAAGTAATGAAACGTCTGGATATCAAAGCTACAGCTGAGCAAGCAAACCTTCACCCTACATTTTAAATTATTTTTCATGTTTATTTTGCATGAATCTGCGGTCATTGATCCACAGTTTAGTTTCACTCCCTAAAGGTAACATGCTGATTTCTCCAGTTGTTCATAGTTCAATGTGATGCATCCAGTGTGTGTATAACGAGAGGGAGCTTGCTTCCCACATCTTGTGTTTATCTGTGCCTTATGTCCAGCATTCATCAATGGCGAGAGCAAGGGGCGAGGGCGAGATCAATGTGTCAGCCTTTCCGTGCCCATGCACGGCACCAACATTGGCAATTCTCCACTATGCATTTACAGCCAGTCCTCAGTGCCCGTACACCCACGCCCTGCCCCTTTGAAGTATCGCCATCATTTTGTGCTATCTCGCTGTGCTCTTCTCACCAGGATGAATTACTTCTACTCAACCTCCTTCAGATTTCATTTGACAAAACGTTCATTAAGAATTCCTTTGCATAAACATGCACTTCGCAGCTCTCGTTATTTGATTATCCTGGATGTCTTTCATACGAAAAAACGTTCACAGCAACTTGATTTGCAAAAGGAAACCGCGCTCCCTTTCATTAATCCCTATGCAACCTACATTTCAACACAGTTTAGTCAACAGGCTAAAACCATTCTTGGAAATTTTGGAATAGCGTCAATGCATATAAACTGACCATTAGCGTTCCAATACGACAGCTGTGTATATCTGAAAACAGCTCCACGGAAATGCCGTTGATGACAGCGACGAGAGTGGGATTAGAACCCACGCGTGCAGACCACAATGGATTAGCAGTCCAAAGCCTTAACCTCTCGGCCACCACGTCACAGACCGTGGGGAAGCTCTGACCTTATGAATAATTGAATTGGGTAAATTATGCAGAGCAGCAGATATTTCTCCCTGGTGTTGGTAAAATGATAAATAACATAGTACGGTTCCAAGACTATGGTCTGACCCCTGGGTTGTGGGGCAAGTGCACTCCCACTGTCACACAATGCACACAGTGATCTGAACAAAAATGAGGAAATGAATATGTAACAAGGTCTGTTGAATTCTGTGAAGATTTGAAGTCAACGGAATGAAGAACCCGAGACAGCAGGAGGTGTTCTTTCAATAAAGAGTTGAATAGAGCTCTTAAGGATAGTGGAATCAAGAGTTATCGGGATAAGGCAGGAACAGGATACAGATTGAGGATGTTCAGGCCATGATCATAATGAATGGTGGTGCTGGCTCGAAGGCAGAATGGCCTACTCCTGCACCTGCTGTAAATTGTCTATTAAATTGCCTGTGAGGAATTGTTTTCCAGACTGGAGGAGAGTGCATAGTGCTCAATGTCATTATTCGGAACACCTAACTTCCGCTCAGATGTTTTTGACACGCACTTGTGTACAGAACAGACAATTTCAAAATCCAAAATAAGGCTAAACTGACAATTGAAGGCAACAATGCAAAAACCTTGATCTGTATCATTTTCCTGCACTGTGTGACACCAAGTCACTGTATGATCACAGCAACACAGTGAGCAAGTGTCAGAAGGAAAATGAGTGCAGTGCCAGTGCGCATGCTGGGAGCAGCAGGTGACACACGGGGAAGTGCATTTCCCACCACAGGAACACTTCCCAAACAGTGGACTGAGGTGGAAGAATTCAGAGGGGGTTTACATTTTGAAATTTGATGCCAGAGACACAATGGAGACCTGTTATTGAGTCTGTTCAAGATGAAGATTTTAAGATTTTTACAGATGCAAAACAAAATAAAAAGCTCATGGGTTAGTGAAGGCAAAAGATGAAATTGTACATTTCATCAATCTACCCATCTTTACAATGAGTACCTCACCACTTTCCTCACTCAGGGACTGAACCACTGGTGAAGATGATCATATAATCCCCGTTACTAGCCATGGAATCAGAGAAACTCGGTTTCCCAAACGTTAAGGTAAAACCAGGAATGTGGAGGTAAGCATTAATGTGTTGCTCCTGTGCTGAAGGTGACCAGTACACGGTATCTCTGTTTAAGTATAGTGGGGTGTGCTGTGCCGAAGGTTTAATTTTGAGCCTCACATGGAGCAGCTTCAATTTGTCGTCGTGTTGAGGGATACGGACAGAAGGTGATATTGAGCAAAGCCAAGTTTATGGGAAAATACCCGTGTTTGTGGATTGAGAAACAACCTCTTCTGGATAATGACTCCTTGATCTACAAACATACTCCAAGTATCTAAAACGTGAAGAGACATGTGTGTAGAGAGAGCCGAAAGTGATTTTTCAGCAGATGGATAACGTTTCCCATGTGCACTGCGTTAAATTCCGGGAAAATAGAAGTTGAACTGGTTTCATGTTTCACAGTTTGTTGCAAAAACACAAAGGTTGTTGCAAAAATAAAAAAAGAAATCACATAGGACCGTTTGAATATTGTATTGAATTGAATTTTGGTCTGAGCATATTTTATCTTAACTGGCGTGCTGCAGAGAAGTACAGAGGGTTAACAATACAAAAGGACAGAGTCTTCTTGGTGGATTTCTTGGGTGGAGTTAAGAATGTACGAAATGTACATAACATCATGTGAATGTGGTCAAATCTTTAAAGTCTGTGTTGCCTCTCCAAGTGACGATTCAATTCCGACTCATTAGGATATCACTTCCGTCTGCAGTTATTTTACGACATCAACTCCATTTTCAGAGTTTCACCTTGAACAATACGCCACACCTTACCACTCCATGAACTTGTTATACTCAGTCTTATTCAGTTGTACGTGTTCATGAAATATCTTTGTGTCTGAAGTCAACAAATTCTAAATTGTCACGCAACCACACTGACTTTCACTCAATGGTATATTCTCTCCTCGTACGTTTGATCGTGCATCTTTTAAAACAATCTGAAATCAGCTTCTATGTTTTATTTCTGGAAAGTCGTTCATGATTAAAATAACTCTATTGAGTGGAAGAAACTCTCATCCAAACTTTTCTTAATCATTCAATCATGGTTTTCAAGCTCTAACTAAAGTTATCTGTTCACTAGAAAGAGGGACTTTCTCCGATTTACTCATTCAAACTTCGCGTTATGTGAACATCTCATTTGTTTACATCAAACTTGCGTGTTTGTGCATCCAGCATTTCCAAATCTCGTGAATAAACTCCTCCATTCTTTCTATCATCCCGTTTGTATCCTTTCTGATATTGTTATGTCTCAGTAAACAACGTCACTTGGCTTTCTAATATCTTGCTCTCCAGGAAACAGCGTCTGTGCCCTTTCTAACTTCTTCACATGTTTTTGGTGGAGAATGAGGACAAGGATTACACACAATGTTCCCACTGAGAGTGACAAAAAGATTTTACAGTTACGCTATGAACTCTTTGCTTTTTAAATATGACGCCTCTATTTATAAACTCCAATAAGGTAAATTACTATCTATCCAGTTCATGAACATCGTCTCGATGGAGACGAGAATTTTCTATGTCTTCCTTTCTTCTTCCACGGAATGTCTGAAAGGTTTGTAAGGCCAACATCTCGAAATGCCCATGTCCTGAGTCAGTCTCAGCTATTTCTAAAGGCGACTGAAGTTCAAGTACTTCATAGGGTGTCTCCCATCATTCCAATGCAGACTGGTTCTGGACAGTAAATGCTATCACTAAAGGCCACCGTGAATCTGAAATCAACCGTTTTCGCATAGTAATTCTCGTAGCTATTGTGTATCGGATGTTCGTGTTCTTGTTCAATTTGTTCATCATTTCATGAGTCGCTGTGTTGAGTTTTACTGAATGATTAATTAGTGAATGGAGACATTACCTTCACCACTCAGTCGAAACTCCATGGAACATTGAAAGAATTTACTCATACGCTTCCAAAGGACAGTCCTGCCATTACTGGGATGAATCAGTCAACATTCCCCACGTATCCTCGAAGCCAAGGATTTCCTTGTCCATTTTAGCAGATCATTGCAGCACTGAATCCCATGTGTGCGTTCATTAAAACCAAAACAGTTGCAGCAAGACTTTAAAACTAAGATTTTTGCAATCTGCTTGCATTGGTTGTCCCAAAAATTACATTCCATATTATGGTATGTTTGTGGATGAAAGAACTTTCTGAATCTTGAGCAATTATATTTCAGTTTTGTCAAAAAATTATCATTCGCTGTTCTCTCTTTCCCTTTCAGTTTCCCGTTTTATATCCCGTATTTTATCAGTTTATCTTAAGTTTTCAATATTTCAATCAATCTCGCTCCTGATTACCAATCCGAGAGAATGCCACAATTTTGTCAATTTATATGCAGTGCAGCTGTAGGGTGCGGTGACCAAATGGAAAGGCATTGGTCACGTGAACCAAATAAAAGTAGCCAGCTGGTGGAATCTGGCCGTTCCAGCACAGTCATATTTAAAACATTTAACGTAATCTTTAGCAAAATCATATTGGCAGAAAATAAGAAAACAAGATGAAAAAAATTGCTGATGCTGAAAATCAAACAAAAACAGCACACCTGTGATTTAACAGCAATTTCTGTTTTTGTTTCAGATTGGCAGATTTTGTCGGAGTTCATGAGAACAGTGCTCAGTAGAATCAAACAGACAGCATGGACCTGGGAGTGTGAAATGAGACAGTAACAACGAATGAGTGGAGAGTGTTGTACTGGAAAAGCACAGCAGGTCAGGCAACATCCGAGGAGCAGAAGAATGGACGATTTAGATATAAGCCATTCATCAGGAATTAGGCTTGTGAGTCGGGCAGAGGAACAAAGCTGAAGCCAGGTGCCAACTCGCAGGCACCTCCTCCTACAGACCACGATCACAAACTCTCCTCCCCTCAACAAACCATCATCTCGCAGACCATCCACAATCTCATCAGCTCTGGGCATCTCCCATCCACAACCTTCAACCTCATTGTCCGTGAACCGCGGAATTCCCGATTCTACCTCCTTCCTAAGATTCACAAACCTGACTGCCCCAGTCGACCTATTCTCTCATCCTGAGCCTGTCCCATCCGAATAATCTCTTCCGACCTCGACACAATCATCTCTCCCCAGTTTAGGAAATGCCCGCTCGTGACACATTCGTGACACCCCTATGCACTTCACCTCCTCCAAGAATTTCTTTTCACTGACCCACAACGCGTCATCTTCACCATGAACATCCAGTCCGTGTACAAATCCATCTGCGTGACAGAAGTCAGCAAGCCTTCCATTTCTTAATCTCACATCATCCCAACCAGTGCCTTTCCACCGACATCCTCATCCACCTGGCTGAACATGTCCTCACAATCAACAACTTCGCTTTCCAATTCTCCCACTTCCTCCATCGAAACTGGTAGCCATGCGCACCCGCATAGGACCTAGCTCTGCCTGCCTGTTTGTCAGATACGCGGAACTGTCCACCTTTCGCAGTTACACAGGCACCATCCTCCACCTGATCCTCCGCTATATTGATGAATGCTTGGGGCCACTTTGGTGCGCCAACGAGGAGGTTGAATTGCTCACTAACTTTACCAACACCTTCCACTCCGACCTCAAATTTATCCGGATCAGCTTGGCAACTTCTCTCACCTTCCTGGACCTCTCCATCACCGACTCTGGCGACTGACTCATTACAGACATATACTACAAGCCCTCCGACTCCCACATGTATCTAGACGACATCTCCTCCAACCCTATCTCGGGTAAGAACGCCATTCTTTATTCCCAATTCCTCCACCTCCAGCACATCTGTTCCCAGGATGACCAATTACACCTCAGAAAGAACCAGTTGGTCTCCTTCTTCCACGATCACAAATTGCCTTCCCACGTGGTTGACAGCGCTCTCGAGTTCATCACCTCTATTTCACACACCACCACCCTTGAAGCCACGCCTCTCAACTCAACAAGGACAGAACCACCTGGTTCTCACCTTACATCCCATCAAACACCGCATAAACGCATCATATTCTGCCACTGATGCCATCTCCACACAGACACGACGACCAGACATATATTACGCTGCCCAGCCCTGCCAACATTCCGTCAAGACCATTCCCTCCATGACCCCCTCTTCAGGTCCACACATGCCCCCACCAGCCCACAACCCTCTCCTGGCACCTTTCACTGCCACCAAAGGAAGGGCGAAACAAGCACCCACATCACTCCCCTCACCTCAGCCAAGGCCCGAAGGGATCATTCCACATCCATTCGAAATTCACCTGTACAGCTACCAATGTCATCTGCTGAATCCGTTGCGCCCAGTGTGGTCTCCTCTACGTCAGGGAGACAGGAAAACTTCTTGCAGATCATTTCAGAGAACATCTCTGGGACACCCGCACCCACCAACTTCACTGTCCCATGGCTGAACACTTCAACTCCCCCTCCTACCCCAACAAAGACATACAGGTATTGGAACTCCTCCACTGCCAAACCGTTACCACACAACGCCTGGAGGATGGACGCCACACATTCCGACTTGGGACCATAACACCACACGGGATAAATGTGAATTTGAACAGTTGCTTCATTTCCCCTCCCAAAAGCACAAGCCTTCAACTCGGCACCGCCCTCTCAACCCATTCCAACACTGCCATTTCTAACCTATTATCTTCTACCTCCTATTCATCCATCTATTGCTTTCCAGCTATTTCCCCTTAACCCCACACCACTTCCATTTATCTCTTAGCCCCGACTCACAAGCTTTATTCCAGATGAATTGCTTAAGCCTGAAACCTAATATCTCCAGCTCCTCGGATGCTACCTGATCTGCTGTGCTTTTCCAGCATCACACTACAAACTCTGATCTCCAGCATCTGCAGTCCTAACTTTATCCTTGGAATTATCAATGACCTTAGAGTGAAAATATCCCTCGCTTGCAGTGATCACAGTGTGACTGAGTTTTCCATTTATTTTGGGTGAGGGCAGGCTGGATCTGAGACGAGCGCTTACCATCTAAACAACGGGAATGGTATCAGATAGCGAAGTTCGGGCGGGCTGAAGTGAAGTGGAACATTCTATCAGAAGATGGAACAGTACAATTGCATCACATCATCCAGACTGTAAAAGACAGGCAGAAGGAAAAAATCAACATCAGTGCAGGCACAAGGACAGGTCAAGTGGAAAGGAGACAATACAACACACTGAAGTGCAGTGGAATTATTTCTGTGAAATGATTCGATATATAAGCTACACCTTTACATATGGACTGCCCTCACATTGGGAAAAGGAATTCCCTGCAGTATAATGGCGATATTGGCCTGCGACATCACAATGTTGAGAGACACTGACATGGTTTCTTCTGTAGCAGCATGGCCGAGTAAAAGCATGATCGTCCCATCAACCAGAATTCAATACTTCAAAGCTCTCCCCTGTGCTGTACAACTTATTTGCTGCTCCTGTCGTCAGATCTCAATCACTTCACTGTGTATCTTCTGGTTCCTGCTTCATGGAAACACTTGAAACGTGAACAAATCCACTTTCCACTTTCACCAATCTTTCTCAACTCCCGAGTTGGCACAGGTACGAGCGACCGCTTGGACTTCTCGAGCGCTCTCACTCTGGTATGATCTAAATGATAAAGTGGAATGTGTCTGATCTGCAGAATGTTCCCACTGGGACGGTGCTGTTTATCCCATCCTCGGGGACTGAGCTGTCTCTATTGGCAGAGTATTCAGCCATTTCCCTCCACTTGCAGGCATTATGACGGAATGTAAGTGCGGATATGCTCTGAAGCTTCCTCTCACGGGCACAGCCAGGTGCAAGAGCGCCGCTGGAACTTAGCGACATCGATTGCGAACTTCCTCCAAAAATCATTTATTTGAGAGAGAGAGAAAGGTGCTGAGCTGGTTGGAAAGAGAGAAATGGGCTGTGAACTCTCTTCCCTCAGTAGAATTCAAATAAGTCCATTTTTGTGTTGCCCATTTGATGTTCAGAATCAATCTTCGCAGAACAATCCAACAGAAAGGCTTTTGTTTCAGAGGCGTCAGTTTCCTTGCTGCAATCGGGCATCAGTTAACATCTGAGTCCCAACTGTCCCTGATGAAGTGACTCCGAATGAAACCCTCACTCACTGAGGACCATCCCCACAGCCAGGAGCTGCGAGGCTTCAGAAAGTCCAAAGCGGAAGGGAGGATTATAAAGAGCCATTATTTCTCCCTCAGCGCCTCTGTCACAGCGACAGGGAGAGGGACGGCAGAGACGTGTGACGTCATTCACGTGCCGACAGAAGCCGTTCAGCCCATCGAGTCCACGGTAAATCTCTGTCACTTGCTTCTCTCTGAGATTATTCATCATGCTTGTTCTAATAATAGGGAACTGTATCTATCTCGAAATGCTGTCTCCAACAGACTGAACTACATGTCATTCACGGCTGTTCATTTCACCGGAGGACCCTGCTGTGTGACACAGCGTGGGGAATAACTGCAAGGCGGTAAAAACAATGACCGCAGATGCGGGAAACCAGATTCTGGATTAGTTGTGCAGGAAGAGCACAGTAGTTCAGGCAGCATCCGAGTAGCTTCGAAATCGAGGTTTCAGGCAGAATCCCTTCATCAGCAATTAACGCTGTGAGCCTGAAGTGTGGAGAGATACACTAGAGGAGGGTGGGGGTGGGGAGAAAGTTGCATGGAGTACAATGCATGTTTTGGGGGAGGGGATTAAGGTGAAAGGTCAGGGAGGAGAGGGTGGAGTGGATAGGTGGAAAAGGCGCTAGGCAGGTAGGACAATTCCGGACAAGTCATGCTGACAAGTGCTGAGCTGGAAGTTTAGAACTAGGGTGAGGTGGGGGATGGGGAAATGAGGAAACTGTTGAAGTCCACATTGATGCCCTGGGGTTGAAGTGCTTCGAGGCGGAAGATGAGGCGTTCTTCCTCCAGGCGTCTGGTGATGAGGAAGCGGCGGTAAAGGAGACCCAGGACCTCCATGTACTCGGCAGGCTGGGAGGGGGAGTTGAAATGTTGGGCCACAGGGTGGTGCGGTTGATTGGTGCGGGTGTCCCGGAGATGTTCCTTAAAGCGCTCTGCTCGGAGGCGCCCAGTCTCCCCAATGTAGAGGAGACCGCATCAGGAGCAACGGATACAATAAATGATATTAGTGAATGTGCAAGTAAAACTTTAATGGATATGGAAGGCTCCTTTAGGGCCTTGGAGAGAGGTGAGGGAGGAGGTGTGGGCACAGGTTTTCCAGTTCCTGCGGTGGCAGGGAAAGTGTCAGGATTGGAGGGTGGGCTGAAGGGGGGCGTGGACCTGACCAGGTAGTCACAGAGGGAACGGTCTTTGTGGAATGCCGAAAGGGGAGGGTTAGGTTTAGGAATATATATCCCTGGTGGTGGGGTCTGTTTGCAGGTGGCAGAAATGACAGTGGATGATTTGGTTTATGCGAAGGTTTGTAGGGTGGAAGGTGAGCACCAGGGGCGTTCTATCCTTGTTACGGTTGGAGGGGTGGAGTCTGAGGGCGGAGGTGCGGGATGTAGACGAGATGCGTTGGAGGGCATCTTTAACCACGTGGGACGGGAAATTGCGTTCTCTAAAGAAGGAGGCCTTCTAGTGTGTTTTGTGGCGGAACTGGTCCCCCTGGGAACAGGTCCGGCGGAGGCGGAGGAATTGGGAATACGGGATGGCATTTTTGCAAGTGGTAGGGTGGGAAGAGGTGTGCAAGAGGTAGGGTGGGAAGAGGTGTGCATCGAGTCAAATCCCCATCACATATGTGACTGTTGTTCTCATGTGTATTTTTTCTCTACGTGTGCTGAAGTAACACAGTGAGGGAGCAATTACTGTTGTCAGACATACATGTAGGGGCGTATTAAATACTGAAGTTGTGAGATTTGAGCAGTGTTTATTAACATAGACCATTCACTGTTCGAATCTCTTGCTCAGGAATTTGACAGAGAGCGAATTTGAGCAAAGGTTGAGCCGGGACGTTTACCCCATGACGTAACACGAGTTTCTGCAGTTGCTTTGTTGTTCACCTAATTTGTGTGTTTTGCATCATTGAGGATTTTGAAGTTGTCTCCTCGATACAAAAGGCCCGTACTTTTGCAACATTGTACAAAAGATCCAGTACAATAACAGTCGATACTGATTCAGTCGACTTATCTAGATATTGACCCCTGGAAACAGCACTGTGCACTCTCCTCGAATCTGGAAAACAACTTCCTCACATATAATGTTTTATTCTCGCTCTCATGGCGCTTTTCATTCCATCGGCTTCTGTTTTTTCACAGAATCCGATTCAATCGATCTTGTCACTGTGTCATTTCTTTCCATGTGGTCAGCTCTTGTGAACAGAATATCACAGTGGGAGTGCCCTGGGCCCATAACCCAGAAGTCAGACCATACTCAGGGAACCGTATTCTGCTCTTGATCATTTCATGAACACCAGGGAGAAATATCTATGCTCTTCAAAATTTAATCACCTGTTTTAAGAAGCAAGATAAACAGTTCCTGCTTCCTGCTTTTGTTGCCAAACGGACCAAGATTGTAAATGCTGGAACAAGTCGAGACTGTCCGCTCTCCCACATCCAATTTATTCCCAGGTTGTGTTAAGATGATGGTCTGAATCGCTTCCTTCTCTTCCCTGTCACTCTAGGATGATATGAGCTGTGTAATCTTTGATGTGAACTGGAGGCAACGTGGAAAATGTATGCACAGCAGCTGCGTGAGCGATGGGACTCGCTGCAGTAACATCCCATGCTGATTCAGACAGCAGAAGCCTCCCTGTGACTTCGAGAAGCACAGACACTGTTCCTGAATAATGGGGAGACATTCACTCTTTCCTCGCAGTTCTGCATTTTCTAGCTCTCTCAGTTGGCATTATTTGGACAATGGTTCCCTAAAGATGATTTCATGTGCATGCACGATCTCCCTTTTCTACACCTTTCCAGAATTCCCATACTTCCCACTTCCGCCAGATGCTTACCCCGCTCCACAAACTCTTGTTTGATAGGGAGCTGAAGACCACGTTCAAGCTGCTGTCCACCAACACTGCGTGACAATGGAAAATGAGTTTGTCCAGTTCTCAATGAAGACTGCCCTGTTCCGGGAAAGCAGTTAGCACAGCCTCCTGGGAGAAGCGAGTCAGAATGGAAAGGAGCTGTTAATAAGACTCTGTGCTTCTTTCACTCTGAAACAGCAGAAATAGCCTTAGTTAACCAACAAACTCACCTGATTTCTGGTTACCATATCTGGCGCCGTTCTGGATCGTTTATCTCGGGTGTGATATTGCCTCAGACAGGTGACATACGTGCGAGAGCTCTCGGGTTCACATTGCGGATAAGCCTTGCAATTTGGCACACTACTCCATTTTTGACTGTGAAGATATGATTTCGATGTGATCGGTTTCAGATAAAGATTCCAAAGCTTGAAAACGTACACAAGCAAGTTCAAGAACTGCTTCTTCTCGGCCATTGCTGCTCTGAGAAATGGATTGTCTAACTTGAAAGAATGCTATCTTGCCAATGTGGATTTTGCTGAGCGCACGTCCGATACGGAGTAACCAGAATTCCTAAGTCTGGTCAAATTTTGCTTTCCTCACGCAGTGATCTGCATGTCCTTGCTTAATATGATCCGCCTTTACCAATCGCAAACAACGCTTTTCACTGTACTTAGGTACATGTGACAATCAATCAATCAAAACACAGTCATTTCCTCGTTGCGTGGAGCTAGCAGAGCGAAGGTGGGCTGCATGGCCTCAGTCTGCAGTGTGACATATTTTGTGATTCTGATTGCATTTGTAATTAAAACAGCAGAATTGGGGAAGTTACAGAGTGGTTATATTGACACAGCTGGGACACATCTGTGCCACAGTGTATCAGACAATAACAGTGAAGATCTTTTGACGTCATCCTCTAAGGTACATGCTACAAAAACATGAAGACTGCGTGAAACTGCTGTGGTCAGCGATAACAGAACGGCCCAGAGGGATCGTGGTGAGCGCATAATCCAGAAATTAATGAATGAAAAGCATCCTCTGCTCGATGACAATTCCAGCTCTCAGTGTATGCACTGCAACTGCAAGAGTGTCACTATAACAGTGCTCCATTCTTCACATTGCATATTGATGAGCCTTCTGCGTCAGTACACTCAATGGTATCTGAAATAGATGCACCTGCCACATTTATACATTTGAGGAAACCCACGTTTGAAGGTATGGAAGATTTTTTTTGCTGTTCTCTGTCGGTCTGTTATGACCTGATTCGCAAAGTCATTTGCCTGAGCTGGGAATACACTGGCGAAGATGAGAAAAGTCAGTTGTAGCATGTACCATGCACATGACGCCTTGCAGTTATTCCCCAGGCTGTGTCACACAGCAGGGTCCTCCGGTGAAATGAACAGCCGTGAATGACATGTGGTTCAGTCTGTTGGAGACAGCATTTCCAGACAGACACAGTTCCCTATTATTAGAACAAGCAGCACTGATGATGAATAACCTCAGAGAGAAGAAAGCGATAGAGATTTACCGTGGACTCGATGGGCTGAACGGCTTCTGTCGGCACGTGAATGATGTCACACGTTTCTGCCGTCCCTCTCCCTGTCGCTGTGACAGAGGGGCTGAGGGAGAAATAATCCTCCCTTCCTCTTTGGACTGCCTGCAGCCCCGCAGCTCCTGGCTGTGAGGATGGTTCTCAGTGAGTGAGGGTTTCATACGGAGTCACTTCATCTAGGACAGTTGGGACTCAGATGTTAACTGATGCCCGATTGCAGCAAAGAAACCGACGCCTCTGAAACAAAAGCCTTTCTGCTGGAATATTCTGCGAAGATTGATTCTGAACATCAAATGGGCAGCACAAAAATGCACTTATTTGAATTTTACTGAGGGAAGAGAGTTCACAGCCCATTTCTCTCTTTCCCACCAGCTCAGCACGATTCTCTCTCTCTCAAAGAAATGATATTTGGAGGAAGTTCGCAATCAAAGTTGCTAAGTTCCAGCGGCGCTCTTGCACCTGGCTGTGCCCGTGAGAGGAAGCTTCAGAGCATATCCGCATTTACATCCCGTCATAATGCCTGCAAGTGGAGGGAAATGGCTGAATACTCTGCCAATCGAGACAGCTCAGTCCACGGGGATGGGATAAACAGCACCATCCCGCGTGGGGACATTCTGCAGATTAGATACAGTGTACTTTATCATTCAGATCATACCAGAGTGAGAACGCTCGAGAAGGCCAATCGGTCACTCGTACCTGTGCCAACTCGGAAGTTGCAAAAGATTAGTGAAAGTGGAAAGTGGATTTATTCACGTTTCAAGTGTTTCCATGAAGCAGGAAGCAGAAGAAGATACACAGTGAAGCGATTGAGATCTGACTACAGAAGCAGCAAACAAGTTGTACAGTGCAGAGGAGAGCTTTGAAGTATTGAATTCTGGTTGATGGGACGATCATGCTTTTACTCGGCCACGTTGCTACAGAAGAAACTATGTCAGTGTCTCTCAACATTGTGATGTCAACAGGCAAATGTCGCCGTTATACTGCAGGGAATTCCTTTTTCCAATGTGATGGCAGTCCATATGTAAAGGTGTCGCTTATATATCGAAACCTTTCACATAAATAATTCCATTGCACCGAAGTGTGTTGTATTGTCTCCTTTCCACTTGACCTGTCATTGTGCTTATACTGAAGTTGATTTTCTCCTTCTGCATGTCTTTTACAGTCTGGGTGATGTGATGCAGTTGTACTGACCCATCTTCTGACAGAATTTTCCACTTCACTTCAGCCCACCCTGACTTCGCTATCTGATACCAGTCCCGTTGTTTAGATGTTAATCGCTCGTCTCAGATGCAGCCTGCCCTCACCCAAAATAAATGGAAAACTCAGTCACACTGTGATCACTGCAATCGAGGGATATCTGCACTCTCCGGTCATTGATAATTCCAAGGATAAAGTTAGGGCAGCAGATGCTGGAGATCAGAGTTGGTAGTGTGATGTTGGAAAAGCACAGCAGATCAGGTAACATCCGAGCAGCAGGAGAATTCAGGTTTCAGACTTAAGCCCTTCAGCAGGAATAAGGCTTGTGAGTCGGGGCTGAGAAATAAATGGAAGTGGTGTGGGGTTAAGGGGAAATAGCTGGAAAGCAATAGATGGATGAATAGGAGGTAGAAGATAATAGGTTAGAAATGGCAGTGTTGGAATGGGTTGAGAGGGCGGTGCCGAGTTGAAGGCTTGTGCTTTTGGGAGGGGAAATGAAGCAACTGTTCAAATTCACATTTATCCCGTGTGGTGTTAGAGTCCCAAGGCGGAATGTGTAGTGTTCCTCCTCCAGGCGTTGTGTGGTAACGGTTGGCAGTGGAGGACATCCAGGACCTGTATGTCTTTGATGGGGTAGGAGGGGGAGTTGAAGTGTTCAGCCATGGGACGGTGAAGTTGGTGGGTGCAGGTGTCCCAGAGATGTTCTCTGAAATGATCTGCAAGAAGTTTTCCTGTCTGCCTGATGTAGAGGAGACCACACTGCGTGCAACGGATTCAGGAGATGACATTGGTAGCTGTACAGGTGAATTTCTAATGGATGTGGAATGATCCCTTCGGGCCTTGGCTGAGGTGAGGGGAGTGATATGGGTGCTAGTTTCACCCTTCCTTTGGTGGCAGAGAAAGGTGCCAGGAGAGGGTTGTGGGCTGGTGGGGGGATGTGTGGACCTGAAGAGGGGGTCATTGAGGGAATGGTCTTTACGGAATGTTGGAAGGGCTGGGTAGCGAAACACATCTCTGTTGGTGGTGTCTGTTTGGAGGTGGCATCAGCGACAGAATATGCTGCGTTTATGCGGAGTTTGATGGGGTGTAAAGTGAGCACCAGGTGGTCCTGTCCTTGTTGCGTTGAGAGGGGTGGCTTCAAGGGTGGTGGTGTGTGAAATAGAGGTGATGAACTTGAGTGCGCTGTCAACCACGTGGGAAGGCAATTTGTGATCGTGGAAGAAGGAGACCAACTGTCTCTTTCTGAGGTGTAATTGGTCATCCTGGGAACAGATGTGCTGGAGGTGGAGGAATTGGGAATAAAGAATGGTCTTCTTACACGAGATAGGGTTGGAGGAGATGTCGTCTAGATACATGTGGGAGTCGTTGGGCTTGTAGTATATGTCTGTAATTAGTCAGTCGCCAGAGTCGGTGATGGAGAGGTCCAGGAAGTTGAGGGAATTTGCCAAGCTGATCCGGATAAATTTGAGGTCGGAGTGGAAGGTGTTGGTAAAGTTGGTTAGCAATTCAACCTGCTCGTTGGAGCACCAAGTGGCACCAAACATTCATCAATGTAGAGGAGGTACAGATGGAGGATGGTGCCTGTGTAACTGCGAAAGATGGACGGTTCCGCGTATCTGACAAACAGACAGGCATAGCTAGGTCCTATGCGGGTGCCCGTGGCTACCAGTTTCGATGGAGGAAGTGGGAGAATTGGAAAGAGAAGTTGTTGATTGTGAGGACCAGTTCAGCTAGGTGGATGAGGATGTCAGTGGAAAGGTAATGGTTGGGATGCTGTGAGATTAAGAAATGGAAGGCTTGAAGACTTCTGTCATGGCAGATGGATTTGC